>NC_089763.1:35395277-35517777 GCF_040412425.1 Macrobrachium rosenbergii | reverse complement strand
TTGGGTATGTGTGTGTGAGAGAGAGAGAGAGAGAGAGAGAGAGAGAGAGAGAGAGAGAGAGAGAGAGAGAGAGATTGCAGTTGTTGCCCGGAGCTTAGCAAAGGCTTTGCCAAAGGAAACTAATTATACCCTTGAACCGATGAGAGAGAGAGAGAGAGAGAGAGAGAGAGAGTTAGAGAGTCGATGAGAAGAGAGAAGAAGAAGAAGAAGAAGAAGAAGAAGAAGAAGAAGAAGAAGAATAAGAAGAAGCAGAAGAAGAAGAAGAAGTAGCAGAAAGGAGACAGAAAATAGAGTCGCATTCTGGCTTCAATCTTCCATGGCTACGGGGCACAGAGAGATTACTGCAGATGTCAAATTGTACTTTATCTTATTTAATTAATTTGTTAATTTATGTGTTTTTCTAATAACTGACCTCCACTTCTTGTATGTCCCTTTACTTTCTGTTCATTCTTTCGAATGAACACCTTAATATTCTTTGGAAGCTTGAAATTCCAAGTCAGTGGCCCCTATGGTGGGCTTGTTCCGCATGAATAGGGTTCATCTTCTTAATAATAACAATAATAATAACAATAATAATTTAGTATTTATATTAACTTTGTAGATGAACTAAAGGTGCTAGTCACTGCTAATTACGCAACAGGACAGAGTTATATAGAATTATCAGATAATTTCGGAAATTAAAAATTAACTTAGTTAATTATTGTAGATAATTCACAGTGGTAGATACGACGAAATATGCTGGTGAAATAAAGCATTACGATTATAGGAATTCACGTCAAATTTGTTAGTTGAGAGAGAGAGAGAGAGAGAGAGAGAGAGAGAGAGAGAGAGAGAGAGAGAGAGAGAGAGAGAGAGTTCATAGATGTTGTTGTCAAGAAAGCTGTATATATATATTTATGGAACAGATAAATAAATGGTGGTATATATACACCGGTTAACAAAGAAAGGTGTATATGTATATATATATATATATATATATATATATATATATATATATATATATATATATATATATATTTTTCACCTGTATAATATGTATGGAATTCACTGTAACTAGGTCATTACATTAACCTCAAAGAGAATTCTATAAGATAACTGCATTGCCTCATTCAGGATTCGAACCCATGACTTTTGTGATTGCTACAGATACAGTGGCAGACAGGTGACTTATCCACTTCGCCATGAGGAATGCTATAAGTTTATTTCGGCTCTGCTGTGCGCATATTCCTCACGCTGTGCACTGTAGGCATTACCTGTGGTTCTTTGCTGCAACCCCTTTCATTCCTTTTACTGTACCTCCATTCATATTCTCTGTCTTCCATCTTACTTTCCACCCTCTCCTAACAATTGTTACAATTGCGGGGTTTTCCTCCTGTTACACCTTTCAAACCTTTTTACTCTCAATTTCTCTTCGTGCGCTGAGTGTCCTCTTAAGCCCCGTCGATTGGCCTTTGGCCTAAATTTGATATTCCATTCGGTCTCTACCGTGAGCGTCATATGCTAATTTTGCAAAGTGTGGCCTTTTTTTCAGAGTTTCGTCGCTCATCCACACGTGACTTCTTTATAAACACAAGTATCGAATTCCCATTACCTTGGGAATCACGTACACGTAAGGGGGTATATATATGATAAGCGCGTGTTTCAGTACCTAATCTGAAAACTTTTTATTTGTTTATTTATTTATTATAGCACTCCAATCTCAACCTCATTTATTATATATACAGTGTATATGTATGTGTATGTATGTACATACACATATATGTGTGTGTTGTGTATATGTATATATATAAGAAATTTAAAAAGTGTATATATATATATACACTATTTTATTTTCTTTTTCGTTGCCACCTTTCATCTTGTAAAAATATTTGTAATAACATCTACAAAAATGATTTTGACAGAAAATTTATTTTAGATATGCGTATAAAGATACTTGGTATCGAAGCAAGATGTTGTAATTATTATCATTATTATTATTATTATTATTATTATTATTATTATTATTATTATTATTATTATTATTATTATTATTATTATTAAGGAAATGAAGGTCATATAATTTGCAAATCAGTCTTCCGCCCAACTTACGAACCGAACAATATCAAGTTGAAAACAGAGTGAAGAAAATAACATACAAACAGAGATAAATCAGCAAAAACATAAAAAAAATTATACGAAAAGACATAAAACAGCAAATATCGAGTAATGTAACAGGGAACTTTTAGTAATCAGAGGAAGCGAATTTCCGTGTTGCTGTTGACACCGGCAGATGTTGATTTGCAGATGAAAAGTCAGCATACACTTGAAACGAATCAATACCAGGTGCATTGACACATCCGGGATAGTTTGTACACATTCTGTAGAAGAAGAAGAAGAAGAAGAAGAAGGAGGAGGAGGAGGAGGAGGAGGAGGAGGAGGAGGAGGAGGGTAAAACACACTAAGTGCTCAGTGCTAATGAAAGTTATGACGCATTTCAGCGGCAGTCAGGTGTAATATGCACTTGGCTATAACACGGCCCAGGAACCACGGAGCATATTTAGAAGTTGCACTTTTAAAGTGTTCACAGAGAGAGAGAGAGAGGGTATGGATGGATGGAACATTTGATATGATGGTATACTCTAGTACTGTAGTACTGCTATTGTTACTATGATAGAGAGAGAGAGAGAGAGAGAGAGAGAGAGAGAGAGAGACCTTACAGACCTTACAGTTCGTTCGGGTTGCCCCAGGTCCCTCAGTGTGAGGCACCTCTGATGTCTACCAGAGAATTGCTAATGCATCTTCCGGTATATTTTGCATCTTCCAATCTTGGAGAGAGAGAGAGAGAGGATGCAATATTTGTTATGATGGTATGCAGTTAGAACAACTACTTTTAATATGAGAGAGAGAGAGAGAGAGAGAGAGAGAGAGAGAGAGAGAGAGAGAGAGAGAGAGAGAGAGAGGTCCACAAATGACTCGCAGTCAGACGCTATAAATAATGAAAGCGTTTGAAAGTCATGCTATATATAGGACGTGGAATGTTGGGAACGTTTGCACGAAAAGTCTTCTTCATCGTGACAAGGAACAGAATCTAAGCCACGTTCGCAGATTAGGAGAAGGAAGACACATTGGAAGAGAAGTTCAAAGAATTTAGGTCACACCAGACTTCCCTTGTTTGACAGTCACTGGATATCACCCACCCAAGCACTGACCACACCCGTTTGGAAGGGCAGCCCAGTAGACTTCTTTAGCGCAGCCCCGAAGTGTGTGTGTGTATATATATATGTATATATATAGCCTTCTCGTGGTCAGGTCGGCAATGTGACCTCCTTGTGATTATGGTGACAAGGGTTCGTTTCCCGCGACCGGCCATCACAGTCTCTTCAATTTCTTGCGCTTGGATCTTACGGCTTTGTAGTTACAAGCATATCCAAAAAAGCGCGAAGTATTCGAGAAGTTAAGAGGGCATTGTGGCTATTAGAATTACATATGTGTCTGGTAAAAGTGACCAGTAGATTCTACATATATATATATATATATATATATATATATATATATATATATATATATATATATATATATATATATATATATATATATATATATATATATATATATATATATATATATATATATATATATATATATATATATATATATATACACAAACAAACAAACTTCGAAGCAGAATGGGATCTAAACACAAGGAATCATTTTCGAAGGATATTTCAACCTGTCGACCTGAAATATCGCCAAAAAATACTATGCAGGCGACTTTGTATTGGTAGACAACGCCATCTATGAACTCTGACATAAATAAAGGAAAGAGATGACTGAGATATAAAGAACCGCCTTGAGCAGCCATCTGGAGACTGACGTAGAAAGTGACAGATCAGAAGAAGAAGAAGAAGAAGAAGAAGAAGAAGAAGAAGAATGTGATAAAAGGCGAAGGAACAAATTTAGCCTTGGCGTTTGTGATAGTAACGGGTTTGAAAAGGATGGAAAGAGAATTTACGAGATAAGGGTAAACAGGCGCAGGACGCAAGTGAGTTTTATTTATGTATTGCGGGAGCCCTTTGCAGTATGGCAGAAATGGTTTTAATGCTTTTAACTGGTTTTGTTCGTGTGGGCCTATGCTTTGTGGGATTATGTTAGTAATTCATGGTGAGAAAATCCTTGGAATTTGTGAAAGAATTTGCCCATATGAAAGATAGTAGGGAATTTGCCAGAACAATAATGGCATATATATATATATATATATATATATATATATATATATATATATATAATATACATACGCACACGTGTATGTACCTGCATAAAATCGTCATGAACAGTCTTAACATAATTTAAAGAAATTAGTTTGTCACCGTTCCCTGGCGTATGACCGTCCATGATGACTACGGCTTATAAAAAAAAAATTAAACCAATGGGATGAATATTTATTTGGCCACCTGCGCTTCTGTGACGTGGCCATAGGGAAAATGAGACTCAGAAATAAATCAGCTGGCCTGAGTGAGTGGAGAGAGAGAGAGAGAGAGAGAGAGAGAGAGAGAGAGAGAGAGAGAGAGAGAGAGAGAGAGAGAGAGTTGCCTAAATTTGATTTTTCTTTCTGCTTTACGATAAGTTCATTGCACTTTTTTTAGATGGGAAGAATAATTTCTCTCTCTCTCTCTCTCTCTCTCTCTCTCTCTCTCTCTCTCTCTTTCACGAGTTGTGTTCAAATTAATGCTTGTGTATGATTAAATTTTTTTAATTTTATGATTCTATACTACTTTGTCTTGGCTTAGTTTATCCTCTCTTTCTCTCTCTCTCTCTCTCTTTCACGAGTTGTGTTCAAATTAATGCTTGTGTATAATTAAATTTTTAAATTTTATTATTCTATACTACTTTGTCTTGGCTTAGTTTATCCCCAGCCTCTCTCTCTCTCTCCTCTCTCTCTCTCTCTCTCTCTCTCTCTCTCTCTCTCTCTCTCTCTCTCTCTCTCTCTATATATATATATATATATATATATAAATATATATGCATACATACATGCATACATACACAACGCATGCGCACACTGCATATCAGGATGACGTAAGAGCTTCATCACTAAAACTCACCTCACATGAAGTATGTATTACTCGTGTAAGCCTGTCTGTGCTGCTCCACTCACGGGGTGTCATGAATGAAATTAAGGCTAATGGAGAGAGATGATAATAATATGCACGTGAGGGGTGCGGTCAGCGGCACTGAGACAGATATTCATGGAATCCCCCTCCCCTACCCCCATGTTTTTGGCGCCATGTAGCACCTCAGTTGGGTCTGTTCGCCTTATATTAATAATAATAATAATAATAATAATAATAATAATAATAATAATAATAATAATAACACCTAAGGGTCTGTTTACTCTATGTCAATAATAATAATAATAATAATAATAATAATAACAACATTCCTTAAGCCTAATGCTTGAAAAGACGCACCACACTTCTGCTTGTGCAAACATTGTGTCGTTTTCCACCATCAGGTTTAAAACCAACTCAGTTTTGCGAGGAGTTTTATCTTGGCTGCAACTAAAGTGTGGAATAGTTTGCCTAGTGCAGTTTTGGACTCTTCTGATCTCCAGATGTTTGAGCAAGGAGTAAAATCCGTTCATACTGTCTGCTGTCGTTTCTTGAATTCCAGACGTATTGGTTTTATTATCTATATCTTCTTGTTTATTTTTCACCGTTTCCTATAACTGGTCTCTCTCTCTCTCTCTCTCTCTCTCTCTCTCTCTCTCTCTCTCTCTCTGCAGGGTGATTCCCTTTGGAGGCCTCTTGGGATTCCAGTCGGTTGAGTGGAATGGAATGGAATTTAGAATTTAGGCCAAAGACCAGGCGCTGGGAGCTACGAGATCTTTCAGCGGTACAGACGGTTGGCTCTGTCAAGAAGTGTTTTCCGTCGAAGATTTAAAGATAGAAAGAAAGAAGGCAACGTGTCTGCTGAAATATCTTGTATATTATTATTATTATTATTATTATTATTATTATTATTTATTATTATTATTATTATTCGGAAGATGAACCCTGTTCATATGGAACAAACCCACCAAAGGGGCCATTGACTTGAAATTCAAGCTTCCGAAGAATATGGTGCTCTTTAGGAAGTAAGAGAAGGTAAAGGGAAATATATTTAGGAGTAGTTATCTAACCTCTTGTTAAACTTCTTGGATAAATACAGCCGCGAAGAATTCTGGGTTATGGTTGCTACTACTAATACCGAAACCAATAATAGGAATCCTTTTCAAGTAACTCGGCATTACTGCGCATTCCTCACGCATCTCCCCCACCCCACTGTAATACTTTGTTAATTACTTGTCTTGTTCGTTGCTTTGTACACTCACCTGTACAGCTGGGGTTCTGCACTGTAATTATTCCCTCACCAAATACCTCGTGGGTTCAAAGTACTCCTTGAGTTGATTATGTGCCCTTTTAATTGATCAAGTATTCCCTTAGTTGAACAAGTGCCCTTTGAGTTAGTTGTCAAGCATTCCTTTAGTTGAAGAAGTGCCCTCTGAGTTGAGCAAACATTTCGTTAGTTGAATAAGTGCTCTTTGAGTTGATCAAGCATTCCCTTTAGTGGAACAAACGCCCTTCGAGTTGATCAAGCATTCCCTTAGTTGAACAAGTGCCCTCTTGAGTTGATCAAGCGTTCCCTTCGTCGAATAAGTGCCCTTTGAGTTGATCAAATATTCCCTTAGTTGAAGAAGTGCCCTTTGGAGTTGATCGCGCATTCTCTTGGTTGAATAAGTGCTCTTTGAGTTGATCAGTCATTCCCTTAGTTAAAGAAGTTCCTTTTGATTTAATCACTTCCCTTAGTTGAACGTCTACCCTTTGTGTTAATCACACAAACTCCTTAGTTAACTAAATATTCCTTTGTGTTAATCGAATGTTCTCTTCGTTGAATAAATGCCCTTTGAGTTAATGAAGTATTCTTTGGGTTAACCGAGGATCCCCTATAGTTAATCAAGTACTTAATAGATTGATTAAATACTCCTCGAGTTAACTAAATTTTCTTTGAACTCATGAAGCACATCACATTCATTAACCTGAATAACCTGATCTGTATGTCATTAACTTTAATAACCTAATCTGCATGAATAACTGGGTCAGGCATGATCGTCATTTTTAGGAGTCTGTCTCTTGTTACGTCTTCACCATTCGCAGGGAAATGCATAGAACGAGTAAACCTATCGTACTTGTCACGCACATCATTTCAAAGTTTAAAACATCAAGTGACTTAAATCTCTCTTTTATTTTATTTCGACAGACCGTGATTATTGTCAACCATCAGAAACCCACCCGGAAGTTGATGTTTTTAATTCTGTAGAAAGTTTCGCCAGTAAGGTAACTTAGATTGGTTGAAGTTCCAGTATTTTTATTCAGTTCTAGCACGAATTTCTTTAAAAAGTAGTGCTTTGTTTGTCAATAATTGCCTTTCAGGTTTTGTGAACTGACTTTTTTCCTTGTATTTTTTTTTTATATATAATCGTGTTCTTCTTTTGAAGAGGGCACGATTTGAAAGTTCATAAATCATTTTTACTAGATTTGCTCTTGTAGCAGTGATATGAATTGGGTTCGTATATGTTCTTCAATTTCTAGGGAAAAAAATGACTGTGGTCGCCTTTGCATTGCAGGTTGTATTTCTAGTTAGAACGGATTCTGAATTATTCGTTTTTAGGCTCACTCAGTCTGCCAGATGGATCATTTATCTTTCCCTTTGTTTCCTGAATACTTTTCCTCTTCAGTGCCTTTACTGTTTTGATTGTATGCATGCTGAATGTCTTCTCATTTAACAATTTTGTTTCAATGAAATTTAAGTCTGTTTTATTGGTCTTAATTCTCTTTGGCTAGACCATCTCTCAAAACGACTCTGGTTTGAAGACTCCAGATTTCTCGAGCTTATTTGACAGTGCTTTTAATAGTTACAAACCTTTTGATTATATTTTTTTGGCTGGCTTCCAATAGCGTAAAGAGAAAGCCTTTTATTTACTTTACCAGTCCTCAGTCCCCTTGCCACAAGTGCGCAGGCCATAATTAATTCGAGTGGCCGTCATCTCGCCCTTGCCTTAATTTTTGCAAAAAATATTCTACCTTTGCTCGAGAATCGCTCCAACATGCAACATTTATGCATTATGAGTATGGCTTTGAAAACCCGTTGCTGTTCTAAGCTTTTTTTTTTTCAAAGATGCAGCATGTGCAGTATAAAAAAAAATGCTGCCTACAGTAAGGCAATATTTCTGAATGGATTTGTACTTTTAAAAAATAATTGGCATGTCAAAAATAAATTGGGTAGTTACTTATGCGGTGGACATAGTTATGGCGAAAAGATTTCAGTTACTCTGTATTTACTATATAGTCTTGCACTTGCTATTAACCTGATCTTTACCACAAACAATTGCATTTTTATATACTACAAAATTTTGCTCATAATGGTAAGGATGCACATTTGCCCTAGTCCCCAAAAAACCAAGATGAGGTCCTAATTAACACTACTGACACACCACAAGGAGTGATGAATGTTTTTGGGACATGATGCAAGTTATAGAATAGAATTTAGGCCATAGCCTATGAGCTGGGACCTATGAGGCCATTCAGCACTGAAACTGAAATTGACAGTTAGGTTGGAAAGGTGTAACAGGAGGAAAACCTCACAGTTGCAATATGAAACAACTGTTACCAGAGGGTGGAAAGTAAGATGGCAGAAAGACATTATGAACAGAGGTACAGTAAAAGGAATGAAAGGGGTTGCAGCTAGGGGCCAAAGAAACACTGCATAGAACCTTAAGCTATGCCTACAGTGCATCACGTGAGGTACACTGACGGCACTAATCCTCCTACGGGGGATGCAAGGAGACAAGCGAGTGAAGTGTTCATCTTTCAGGACCTTTCTTGAATAAAGATTTTTACAGCTTCAAAGACATCACAAAGAATTCACAGCAGACGGGGTCCGACTACAGTAGGTACATTGGTACATCAGGTAACAGTTGTGCTCAGATGCACCATACAGAAAACCAATCCGTAAACAGCATGAGATTTTTTTTCTGTGAATCTTTCAACTACGAGACAAAGTTGAGTACTTCAAGGTCCAGATTTTTATTGGATATATGGATCTAAGACAATGAAAAGAAGTACAAGGATCCAAAGGTGAAACTGGGAAAACCCCACAGTTGCACCAAGAAGAGAGGGAGCAGAAATAGAGGTGAAAGAATATAGTAAAATCTCCCTAGGCTTAAATTAGCAAACTGTTCTACTTCAGATTGAGCTCTTACTGCATTTATCCTGCATGTTATTTAGCAACTGCATTCCCACCCATCACCAGCATAGAAGCAAAAAATTTCATCGATGAAGGACTCGAGACAACCTTTTCCACCAGCCTTGATAAGCTCAAGTTCCCCAAAGTTATCATGATTATCCTAGACTAGTCCAGTTTATAAATAAATATCACCTTTCACAGTACAAAATTAGACGAGGGAGCTTAGCAACCTTGACTCCTCAGTGTTCAAGGTTACCGGTATGATGCCATGCTAGCCCATGTACCTAATTTAATTAACATTTGTCATCTACATAGAAGGTTCATTAAGATGAAAGGAATAAGCAGAACCTGCGACAAAGCAATCGAGTCTTCATATGTCAGAATTCTAAGCGAAAACTCCTCTAACCAGCATTCAAGAAGTCGGTCAAGACTGGATTTAAGGCCAGAGGAGCCAGTGCATGAAATTTGGATAAGGTCCTAGTTCAGAGATAAAAGTGGCACTGCCTAAGTGAAAGGAATACTCTTGGTGTCAGAACCAAACATTACCAGGAAAACTGCCCAAATTCCAAGAGAAAAACAGACATTCAGATGCTGTTTAAGATATCTTATGAACTCAAAAGAAGAGGTCCAGACAAGTGATTAACTACATGGAATTGACAGCTTCATTAGCCGCTAATCAAATATATTTAAAATTCAATAGTCAGAATACGAGAATGTACTTGGGCATATAGACACACATGCCGTGGAAGTACAGTATGGTATCCAATCACAGAGGTCCTTTCTACCCAATCCTGATTTTAGAGAAGTAAGCACAGCTGGCTTAATTTCAAGAAGTCTCCCTTGAGAGGATTCCAAGCCTATGTGGAGATGTTCGTTTTGGTTGGCAGACTACTTATTTTAAGTTAACTCCAGAAATCAAGAGACCCTCTCAAGTTCTGTGAAGTGGGCATTTTCTTTAAAATATGACTAGGTATTCTCAAATTGTATGTTCTGTTGGTCACACCTTTCCATAAATCTTGTCTCCCTGTAGTTGAAGGTAGATGAAGAGTGCTGAATATTAAATCTTGTCTTCCTGTAGTTGAAGGTAGATGAAGAGTGCTGAATATTAAGACCTGCTCTCATTGATCATCATGATCAGGCAACTGCAGTGAGTGTGCAATTGCTTTAAGGACCTTTCTCACTGATGTCGTAGAAGCTGTGCTTTCATTTAAGTCTACAAAATCCTCAAATACTAAATTGGTGGCCGAATCGTTACAGAACCCAAAGTATGAGAAACATGATTTTAAGTACACTGAAACACGATGCAGGCAAGTGCATCTTAAGATCTATGGCAGGTGAACTAAAGACCTTAACACCCTCAAGGCTTGAAGATTCAAGTATCAAGCAAATCTCACAAACCATCAAAAAAAGGGGGGCCACTTATATTACAACCAATTTTATTACTTTACCTGTTAAATATTTCATATTAGGGCTGCTGACTAATAAATAGATTTTATCATCTAAATTCCTGCCAGTTGGGAGGGGCTTTTGTTTAAGAGGTACTGTACTACCACAATAGGTGACTGGATGATTAATATTTAGTAGAAAAGTCAAAGCTCTGCAGTCCAAAGACATAGTTGTGTAAAGTAAGTTTACCACTTCTGTATAATCCACAGGGTTAGACAACACAAGGCTCTCAAAAGCTTTGTTCATTGAATCTTCAGTCAACGCAGTGATGACTAGCATCGTTTTGGGTTTTAATAAAATATACATTTGTGATTACCACAATTTAAAACTAGTTCCTTAATTACAAACCTCACTTCCAGGATAAAGAGTATGCAAGACTTCACCTGCCTCAGGGGTGTTCTCTTTAAATGAGAGAGAGTTGGTACATATCTGTAGTTGAGTATCTAAAACAAAGTAATGAATTTGACATTAACTCTATGTACAATCCTGAGAAACCTTGAAATTTTAAACATCTATACCTGTTCCAATCACAATTTCTCAGATTTGAAAACTCCACAAACCTCCAAGTCAGGGCATAAATAAATCTAGTGTGAACATTTTTATAATTTTATTCGACTAATACATACAGTTATCACTCTCAAATTTATTCTACATTTGCAGCGCTGCAATACAGTTCTACCTGGGGATACAAACAAACAGGAATCATCTGCGCTGGCTTCTGCTTCGCCTGCCAACTTGAAATACTCACAATTATAATCAGTCCCTGGAGACGCACTCGACCCCAGCCAACCGAATCAAGTTAAAAAAGAGGAGAAAGCACAACTACAATAGTTAGCCCAATGAATGAGGTCAGTATGATTTCCCCAAAAAACCGAAAACCCTCTAAAAAGTTAAAGAGGATATTGTAAGATGATAACAAGAAAGGTGCTGTTTAGCAGAAATCAAAAAGTAAGACAGTATTAAGTTTCTCAATTTTGTATAAAACTGAAAAATAATTTCATTAAAAAAAGAACAATAAAATGAAACACATTACACTGTTAAAAAAAAAAAACGATTCCCATGTCACCTAACAAACTTCGCAAATTAACACTTCACCTTGTGTGGAGCAAAGTTTAAGTCATGACATTTTACAATACTTCTGATCTCTGTCCTTTGTCAATACACTTCACATAATTGGTCAAGATCATCTCTTACATGAAATATTTGCAAGTTAAGAAAAAGAGCGACGTACAACCAAGTGCTAATTGAATTTTGAAAAAGACATAAAGCAGCTGCTGTCAGATTTCCACTTCGATAATGAACAAATCTTGAACTGGGGAAGGGGACTGCTGTTTATAAACCTGTCAAAACTTTTTTTTTTTTTGTTGGGCATAAATCCATGGACCCAGTAAATTGATGTCATTGTATTTTAGCTGTTAATCTTCTGTGATGTAGGAAGGTCTGGGGAGGACAGGGGGATGTTATCTTGAAATACCAAATTATTAAAAAAAATAAAAATAAACTTTAGCTTGACTGATCTACTCAGAGGAGCGCAGTTACTTTTAATGAACTCTTAGAGTGACCCACCAATAAACACTGCACTGATAGTGTCCTAATAAAAGGATTGTGGATATACAAGTTTTAAGTGACTGGAGTTTGAAAATGAGAGAGAGAGAGAGAGAGAGAGAGAGAGAGAGAGAGAGAGAGAGAGAGAGAGAGAGAGAGAGAGAGAGAGATTTGGCTGTGGAATAAAAATTCCTTGAATTTAAGCAGTGAAATGTAATAACCATGTTAACAGGACATTTTTTGGTTGCAGAAATCACCAACCTACAAAAAAAAATTTTCACAAAGAATTTTGTTTTCATGACCTTTCAGGTGGTCTCTTGCAATTCTGACTATAGTACTCCACAAACACTCAAGTAGGTGTTTTGTAGCAAGTCCACTTTGCTTCCGCATATATGAAAATGAAAATTGTAATAAAAGTTTAAAACTTTTGAGAGTAACAGTAGAACTTTAAAGCAAGCCTATGAATTTAACACTTACTGTGGGGAAATGGGAACATACAATCTCATGACCAAACTTCAGTCTAAAAAAACCATGGGATTACATTCATTTAGTTTTAAAGAATCCTCCTGAAATTCTTGCCATCAATAATCAGCTCTCATTGTAATCTACAGGCAAAAGATGATTCTAAATACAAAGCCTCTCTTATTTTCCAGACTTAGTTTTTTTTACCGTACGCCACAACCAAGTTAATGAAACTAAATGAGTTTATGTCACGTAGGAACATTCAATGCTCAGTCGACTAGAAGCATGTCGAAAAATTTGTACAGTACCAATAGTTGAGTCAAGATTACATTCATTAATCCAGAGTTATGAAAAACTCCATTTTAAATTTTGATGTTGTCAGTTTTTAATATTTTAATTGTCAAAACAAGGAATGCTATCATCTCTGCTGCTGCATTTGAATGATGAAACCCTTTTTGGACCAGCTGGTATCTAATTACGCAAGATTGTAAATGGCTGATAAGAAAAATTAATTGGTTAAAAAAAATTTTTTTGGTAATGGTACTGAATTGTTTGTTGATCCTCTGCATTAGGCCTTATTTAAGATGCCTGAAATACAGAGCAGAACCAAGTAAGAAAGACAAGATAGCCAACAATTAAACTTGGATAAGTCAAACAGAGAGGACAATATTGACTTTACTATTGAAATGACAAATAGTGCAGGATGTAAGATGTATTATATAGTAAGATAAGCAACCAGGAGAGCAATGTGCAAGCCACCTTTCAGCAGAGTACAAAAATGGTAAAAGAAATTGTAGGTAATGTATTTAAGAGACTGTCAGCTTGCTAATTTGTGAAATTTCAAGAATGTTTATTATCTAAGGGGGAAAAAAATTTCTAGGTCTTCATCTCGCTAGTTGAACCATTCATGCTCAAACCCTCTAAAAGCTTGTACAGTACAGTGAATGTCAGACTTCTCTCCCCAAACCACCATTTAACAAAGAAGATCAGTACCTTTTCACTTAAGCTCTGGAAGGCGGGTGGCAATAAGTAGGTCCCTGTTGAGGACTGGTAGTTTTCTCAACAACACTGCAGCCACACCATCTTGAATCTGGGACCATACAGCAACCGCTTCCACCACCAGCAAAGCTAACCTGCTTGATGTGCTGGCTGCTTGTCACCCAGAGGCAGCAGCCAGAGGTTAGTGCTTAACCCAGGTGAGCAGTGATGCCTAACACGTTACGACACAGAGGATAGTGTGAGATGGAATTCACCAAGCCCCCAATGTACTACAGGGGGCTGGGGACAGAGGTCCAACAGCACCGTGACAGGCTGTGAATGAATCACCAAACCACATCCGGTTGGGGGACAGACTCCCAACAGCCCCTGGTGCTGTGAATTCGGCCTACCTGGTGGCTGCTGGAAGACTGAACACATTCGTATTGGGGGCTTCTAGGGGCTACTTGAGCAACAAGGCCAACTGGAGTCAATCTCACTCAAACCACCCTCACCACATGAAACACGAGAGCATATACAGTACCAACATTCTCCACACACAAAAAAGGAAATAATAATGAAATCATTATAATGCTCACAACATTAGTGAAATTAAAAATAAACTTAGGAACTGTACATATTAACACTCCTACACATGAAATAAAAAATTGGAAAAATAACCTACATTGGGGGTTTTGAGTAATCGCCTGATAAGCAGCAATGTGTGTGCACATTTACACAAGTCACAATCATACACATGTACACATTGGCCAATGACGATGAGTGTGGTGAGTGAGAATTACTCATGGGCCCCAAAACTAAGAATGTGGCCTCACTTCCCAGATTCACCATCACCAACAAGCTAATTAAAGAGCGGGCTGCTGCGGCCATGCGGAGACGTAACAGGGCTCCTGAGAGGCTGCAAGCTGGGAAAAACTGAAACTGGTCTCACCACTGCCAAGTGTACTGGAATGTCTCAATTGGTTGTTAGTTGTTTGAGAAGTCGAGGCATGGCAAAGCAAACAAATTTAAAGTTTGCGAGAGAAAAAAATGATAGCTCAAATAGAATCTTCTTGGAACAAAAAATATTTAAGGTCAAACTAAGATATTTCTTCTTCAGACAAAACAAGGATAAGGAAAGGCAATAATCATAGGAACTAATAACTTCTGCAAATGAACCTTACAAAATCAAAATGATAATGATCACATCTGAACAAAAACAAAACAAACATACATGTGAAAGCATTACCTTGCCCCGACACCCTCTGTGGCCAGCCATCATTAGATAGGCGCCCCAAAAACTTTCGTAACCCTTAATATGACCTTTACATGCACATTTTGTACCCACTATGGGTTCAAAGTAAAGTCATAATTCTTTTGAGTGTTATTTGAATATTTGAAAATTCCATGCACACTAGCGAGTGAGGACTCACAGTCTTACTACTGCAAATGTTTCAGCGTTACAAAGATGCTGCCTCTATACAACATAGCTATGGGTACTACATAAAAAAAAAAATAGTAAAAAAAAAAAAAATAAAAATAAGTCTTTTAATATATACTATACAAAATATTTGCATAACCTAATAGGTAGATCTGAGTGATGTCCATAGCTATGACCGAGAGACAACAGCCAGCATGCTCTGCTGAAACAAGTTCCAGCGTAGAACTGTCAGACTACTCAACAGGAGTACCAACAATAATGAAATTTTCTCGCCTATTCCCAGCCTCGCGTCCTCTCGTTTGGGCTCACCTGTTTTGGATTTCCCACATTGACAGTTCGATTGCTCCACTCTTTCCACCTTTTCAAGTAACAATACAAAAAAAAAATAATCATTACTTTCAAAAGAATCTATATTTTATATATGCATTATAACAAAATATAAAAGCTTGAAACAAAGAGACTGACAAACTGAATTTGTATTTATTTCACAACATACAGAGAACATGTGATCATATGTTAACAAAGCTCATGATGAATCCATGTCAATAATCTGGCATTGATGATGATTATTAAATACAAAAATGTACTTACGGGTTTTAAATGGGATCTCCCCTTCAAACATTTTATAACAAGTATTTGTACAAGTTGCAAAGAAAATATTAATGAAAAAAATTATATAAATGGACTAACCTGTATTAAAAATCTGTATTGGTAGAATTAATATCCAACAGTGCTTTGTGAAGAACTACCATATCTAAACTAAACATTCTTACCTTATTGGCTAGACAGTATCTTACCTTAAAGAGAAAAATTCACAAATACACAATGATCACTCAAACGAATGATAAAACCTAAAACACTATAATACAAGTGCCTGAACGCTCCAAGAATAATAATAAGACAGTCAAGCCTCAATCCTCCACCCCACATCAAGTTGGTACCAGAAACGACTCCCAAAGGCCTCCTCTTGCACCGTCCTTGCATGGGCTCCAATTTCTATCTCAACAACCAATTCAAAGCAATAACATGGTGAATTAGATCATGGAAAAAATAAAATAAAATAAAAAAGCTCACGCAGGAAAGTGCACTGGATCCCTTTGCAGAGCCAATTCCCTCGCACACTTGAGCTGGTCTGGAGGGCAAAATACATACAATAAGTGTAGATCCCAAGAAGCAAGTATACAAGAGCAAGTATACAAGCACCACTTGCTCAAACATAAGTTCCACGTGGGCGGCACACAAACGACAGTCTTGTGGATAAACATTTCAACACTGATCAGAGTAATAAGAGACAAAGAAGTCAGTAACAATTGATAATAACAGATGCCTGCTGCAGTGATGCAGTGTTAGCTCGTCCACACAGGACTAACCAAGCTGTGATGCAAAACCAACATATAACAAGGAATCAACCACCTTTTCACTAAACATTCAAGAATGAAAAGATCAGACATTACAAAATAAAAAGTTTAAAGAAACAAATTTTATTCCTATACTGCAAAAACATCACCCATGGCACATAATCTGTCCTTGCTATCTCCATTAACTCAAGTCAAAACTGCCTAAATCTGGACATAGAATCATTTAGCATGAGTGCTGTTTTACGTTCTCGGATAAGATGACGTTCGATTAATCCCAGGGCTGTTGGTTTAACACACAGAGCAACTTAGTTACTGATTGACTGCGCTAGTGTGCTTAGCGAGCGAGCGAGGGAGGGTCGGTGAGGAGCTGACTATCAGTCATGATGAGGGCATGCGTGTGTTGCCTCACCAGCGCCGACCTGCTGCTGCTACTGCTGCTGCTGCTGCGGCTGGTTCTTATGGCCATCCTTTTCTGCATCCTACCTGCTGCCTACATACCGGGACCTGATGGTCACCTGAAGCGTGGGATCATGTGTGGCCCACCCATCATAGGGGCACCCATCATAGGCGGTGCAGCAAACCCGTGGGTCATCTGTCCTGGGGCAGGCAGAGCTGAAATAACAGGTTACATAGCAATTAGTTCTGACGGCGAGAAACCGTGAAACCCTAAGGGAGTCTATAATGAGGTGCAGCATAACATGAATTTATGTAAATGTAACACCACTAGCATTCTAGGGAATATGCAGGTTAAATCTATAACAACTAAATTACAAGTACGAGAATGCAATATACGTGCTCATTTAAGTCTAATCTAGTCGTCAATGACATTCTGCACAGGTTGAAAATAGTTGTTGACTTGCCATAAACATCAGTAAGTGCATATAATGATGCCTAAAATTTTGTTCGCACTTACTTTAACATGGCAAAAAATTTTCTTGATATTTTTTGTATTACCCTCACCTCACTTGGACCTTCAATTTATAGAAAATGGAACTTAAAACTAATGTTTAGATCTAAAATACTTTCCAAAGGCATGCAAAGACTAGCGATATAAAAATTGGTGCAAGAATGTCATTACCAAAGCTCCAGCTCAAAAGTGAATAAAAATGAGACCAAATTGTCATTTCTAGATGATGAAAAACAAAAAAAAATCTTCCAGAAACATAAGTGGAATCTACAAGGTCTTACTAAATAATAAAAGTGTGTGTTTTAATGAAGTCCATACTGTACAAAACCTAATTCCTCACTGGTGTGGGCAATCGTTTTATAGCCAGTTTTCAACCAAGAACACTCAACAAGCAGAAAAAAATTATGTAAACATGGCTGAATTTACGAACAAATGATTTAAGAGGGAGAAATGTCATAGCTTGTAAAGAAAAAAATTTACACAAGTTGCAAACATCCAGAAAAAGAGCAAGGCTATAGAATCAAATTCCAGCTCACAACAGTTACAATTCCACATTATATATATATATATATATGAATTTACCTAACTCAAGCGGTTTCCTGCACTTTCCAACTTGCTTATTATTACCAAGGTTGATCACTAAATAAAAAGTAATAAAACAGCACTCCATGTCCGTTAGCATTTGTACATTTGCTTTTTCTTTTATGGGGTTAGACATGAAATGAGTTCTCGCCGCTCTCTTTTGTTCTGATGCTTTCTGCCTCAATTCCCATCCGGTCTGGGTCTTCAACAATTATGGCCCTTTTCTGCATGTACTTAGCCATTCTGGTAAGTCTTTAGTCATTTTACTTCCACAATTACTTTTCTGACAAAGTGTTCCTCATCCCCTTCCACCATGTCTAATCTGCCTTGGTTTTCCAACCACCAAACACCCTCTCTTCATTTCCATGATCTTCCTGCCTTAGTCTGGCCATGACTTTTAACATTCTAAAGCCACAACTTTTCCATATCTTCAATTTTTTAATCAGTGCTTACAACTGCTACACAAAGCAATTCTGGTTTAATGCATGCTTTTAAGAAAAGCTTTTGCTTTTGTTTACAAACTGGATATTTTCAATTACCAATTTTTCTCCACCACATCCTACTGCAACCTTTTCAGTTCGTGTGTCACTCAAGCCTCAAGCTTCCTTCCTGACTACAGAATTTCTATCATTGCAACTACAGGGTATGAACCTTTATCGAGACTCTTGCTTTTCTCCTTATGGGCTATCTGACTGTGACAGGTATAGAGGACACATGCAACATCATCTTTCCTAAGGTCATCTTAATGTCTCATTTTCACTTATCCCACCTACGTCAACTATTTCATCTTTGGGTAGAGTACTTATTCCATTTGTGTCTCACTGCCATTACACCAGAATTTACAATTCTGTGTTAACCAAAACTGTCATGTTTCAGCTCACATCTTACCTCCTGTACACTAAGGTTATTCTTCTTCCAGCTTGCATTTCCACTTCCCTACTTAACACTGTTCACACATCATCATTATACTAACACAGCTGATTTTCCCCAAGGCCACTGACTTGAAATTCAAGCTTCCAAAGAATAAGGTGTTCATTTGAAAGAAGTAACAGAAGGTAATAAGAAATTCGGAAAGATGAGAAGTTATTAGAAAAGAAAAAACAAATTAACAAAGTAATATGTAACTAGATAAAAATGTAAGCAAATTATTAAAACAAATGGAAATTGTTTTAGGGTAGTAATGCATTGCATCTTTGCTTGAACTTTTGAAGTTCCAATTGCACAATATCCTCAGGGAGACTGTTCCGCAGTCCAACAGTCTGAGGAAGGATGCTGGGTGCTGAGGGTCATCCTATTTTTGATAAATTATTTTCACCTGGGGCTGGACCTTTCTATGCATTCCATAACCCTTTACTAAAGGACTCATCTGTCCAAACCTGCCCAGGCTTGAGTCAAGCTGTTGATGCAGCGTTAACTCATTTTGACTTTTAATAGCCCACTGGCAGGGGATTATGACACTGATGAAAAATGTTTGGCAAACTCAGCTGTCAGTGTCAGGATAGAAAAAGAATGGGTTGAGAATATGCCAGGCTATTCAGTGACAGTGTGACCCAAACCGGAGAATGCTATCCAATATTAGACTGGCTTAGTACACTGATGATTTGGAATCCCATTGGATTAATACTGCATCCATCATTTCAAATCTGCATTTGGTAGATAACACGTTAGGCTGCTTTCTCACCTTAAGGCCTTAGTTGCTTGTCTGCCATTGTATGCCTGTCGTAACCAAGTTTGAAAAGTTGGAAAAACCAACTAATTCAAGTACCTGGCAAATCAGATACTGCAACACCTTTGCAAGACTCAGTTCAACATAGTATGCTTCAAAAATTTTTATCTAATAAAGAGAATGCTAATCTTCCCTGATAATACACTTTATTCACTAAAACAACCACCTCACCTAACCTTCCCAAAAATATTCTAAAACAACTCACACATATTTGGACCTTCACTAAATCAAGTAAAAATAAAAAAAACTATAAATTGCAGTATATACTGTACATATATCCTATAGGTAAAAATTGCAAACATTCTTCATTACCCTACATCAAGTGGACATAAGGAATTTCTCAAATCTATCCTTAAAAAAATTGCAACAGGAGTATAATACAAGAAATGATGAATCTAGAGCCACCTTCAATGTTACTCAGGGAATAAGGATTCATCGTTTTCCTTTCAACCTTCTTGAAGAGAAAAACTTATATTAACCAGATTTCACTGAGAAAGGCACAAGCCAACTTCACTCTCTCCACTAAGATGACTAGAAATGACACAAGTCAAGCCACACATCTACACAGAAAAATGATCACCATCATCTAGGTAGTGTGACCAAACACATGCCTAACCTTTGCACCCTTTAATGACAGCAGATCCAAAGCAATAGTTTTAAAATGAGGAGCATGAGTTGAAGTAGTTTGGCATCCAGATGGGAAGAGTTAACGTAATGCGAGGGAGGTCGAGCAAGAAAGCAATGTAGCTAAAGAAGAGAGAGAAGAAAATGAAAGCATAGCATGTTGTCCATGGTACACACAATACAGTTCCCCTTGATGGGGGTACTGAGAAAAAAGCAAAGCGAAAATAATTCAAGCAAAACACTATGGGACTACTGGAAGAGAATGAAAACACTGTACAAAAAACTCCTCTACATTGGAATGAATATTGTACACAATTTAAAAACTGTATCCAAGGTCATCTTCAGCAAAACAGGATGCAGACACCTGTAAAATTATATGCTGCCTTGCAAGAAAGATTCCTGTTTGAAAAATATCGCAAAATACTCAGAACAACTATTAATGTTATATTTCCTCTGCTATTTGGCCAAAATGATAATACTGTGTCAACCTGGCTGGAAAATTCATGAAAACTTCAACAGGTCTGAATAAATAACATATATATGCCTCTTGCAATGAATTAGATTTAATTCAGGCCCAAGCAACACATTTCTCAATGTGGTAAACCTCTTCGGTGATGTTCAAACCAAATGCAAGAAATAAAAATGCAACACGACAGAAGACTAAGATTCAGAAGGGTTTTCTAGAAGTTTAAGATCAATAAGACCTATCAGGACCAAAGACACTCTTCTGGATGTAACCAACCCTAACTCTGACAGATGACTGAGAGAGAGAGAGAGAGAGAGAGAGAGAGAGAGAGAGAGAGAGAGAGAGAGAGAGAGAGAGAGAGAGAGAGAGAGACTAACCGAACTAAACCATCCTATCTCAAAGAATGAAGGGTTTACATTCTATTCCATTATCTGAAGGATTAAGTTCAACTCTATCTCTGGTTGAATATTCCTGTAACTAGATTATGTAATAGACAGCAATACTTCCAAACTAGTTCTTTGGTCAAGTCCAATACTAATTCTGTATCTTTAATTTGTTGGGTGTGCTGGATTCAGCATAAAAACCAAATCGAGATGCTCAATACTCTCAATTACATGTGTCCCAATTACAAAATATCACCTATTTTAATCAACTGGGAATGACTCACAAAATATGAGAGTTAACCTCCTATGAGTGCATATGCAGTTCTTGGCAACACTACCAAGGTTAAACCTTATACCCTTATCATGCACAACGTTAGTTACTTACAACACCAATTCTACCAGCACCCTCCAAACTGAATGCGCTCCGCACTACTGCAAAAACCGTACACCCCGTTTCAAACTAAGGTTACAAATTTGGCTACAATTTGAAGCTCTACACTCTAGATAATCCATACCAGTAACAGCACCGATAGTTCTTCAACTCCAAGCCAGCTTCTGATTCAAAATTAATATTTTTCTACCAATGACTAGAGTTGATGTATTTACTTATGTACCTATTACTTGGTAAAAATAAAAAATAAAAACCAGTGTCTACTGTAGAAGGCTACAGTGGAATGACTTGGTCCACTTGTGTACTAGTAGGGTGTTAAAAACATGCACGGTCAATCTGGATGCCACAACGGTGAAAAGTATGCGTTTAAGGATGCGAATAACCTTTTGCTTTAAAATACCGTAAATTCAGTACCACAACTCCTTGCAAAGTCTTGCAGCACTTGTAGAGTGTTACAGTTCTCTCAAATTCCTTGGTTACTTCTTAGTGATAGTATTAAAAAAAAAAAAACTATCCTATTGGTATTACAGTACTAAAATAACATTGAATACAGTGCCAACATGCATTTAATATCTTAGATCACCATACGGGGAAATGTTACTGCCAATCGCCTGTATGGAAATTTACCATGTGAACGTCCTTTGTTTTTTAAATCTCAAGTGCTTGCATAGCTCATACTTTCTTAAATTTTAGTAACCTGTTTTTTAAGAGACAAAACAAAACAAAAAACATTGTATTAGACTTCACATTGACACTACTTATTTAGATCCCTAATATACATTATTAATTGACCCCCAGACTTTACATTAGAGTACAATTGAAAATATCTGATCATAATGGGATGTGTTTTCACCTTAAATGTAAAGGGCAAACCTACCCTCTAGTGGTCTCCCACATTTCTATGGACTCTTCTCAACTGGGTGTTGGTAAGAGTTGAGGTGGTAGCATTCAATTGTATTTTTATACTTTAGTACAGAGAAAACAATACATTGACTCATAACCTTGTATACTGTGCTATCTTATATGTAATTAAATATCCTCTACTTTCATTTCCACTTAATACGATAGAACAAGAACAATACTTTTCACAATCTAGCCAAGCTTCAAGTAGAACAATATCTCGACTTATGCAACTAACTTTTCTAAATTTTTTGGGCCAACTTCACCTAATGTACTAGTTTTATTTTCCTCTTTTTTTATTCAGCAAACTAAAAAACTACCTAACATCTCGGTTACAATGGTTACGTGAAACTGAAAACAGCTGAAATTATTCTTGTAACAAAATCTGGCTGCGTATTTTTTGTTACTCAATTTTCAGCAATGTTTGTCTTACAGAGAAAATATGTTTCAAGTGAAAGGATATAAAAATTTGTTTACCTTCAACTTGCTTGTAAAATCTACATAAAAGTAGAGAAATACTGATCAGGGTAGCTACAAAAATTACCACCTGCTATCATGGAAGTTTTAAGGAACAACCAAATGGCAGTGTGTATACACTGATATTACAAAATCCTGGTCTCATCAGTCTACTACTTATGGTAATGCATACCCTAATACAAAAAAAAAAAGTTAATATTATATTTAACTGGTAATGTTACCTGTTATAATAAAAAAATAGTCAGATGGTTGTGCAACAGCTACCACCTAATCTTGTGACATTCTGACCTGAGCGATCACTGTACTCCAGAACAGCATCATCCTATTAACAGTGACTATGAGCAATTACATTCATTCATCTTCTCTTACAATTCACAGGAAATTAGTTTGAACCTAATGCCCTTCCCAAGTACAGAAATCCAAAATTCTCGTGACCATGTTGCGTCAAAAGGCAACACCTACGGGTAGTTACTTGAAAGTTTTGCTTATAAATGCCTTTAAATTTCTCCTATAGGACAAAAAATTACTCCTTTTGATGTGAACTTCTGGGATTCAATGTGATTAAAGCACACATTAATAAAAATAGAATATATACAATGAACAGTATACTTGAAAGCAGTCTGGCAAGGAATTCATTATAATTTGGTTGACTTTTGACATACAGGTCCAACAACTATAATTAAACCCCAAATATCACATCAAAGGTGACAAACTATTGTTGAAGATGTACCAAATAATAATAAATAATAAAGGGAGGGGGGCTGTGCACAGCTAAATAGGCCCTTATATTTTGAGGAAGTTGCTTTTTTTTTTTTTTTCTTGAACATCCACGACAGACGTACCTTGCTTTACGCTATCTTATAGAAACAAAAAAACTTCTCTAAAATTTAAATAAATGAAATGATGGTGACAAGTGAGGAATCAAAGCAAATGATGGCGATAAACTTTTGCATGCATGAAATGTAGAGCATTGAGCAACTAATAGACGTCTATCATGATATATGCACGTGTCAATCAATGTCGTGAAAATGTTGTGAAATCATATTTATGGTTATAACAAAAATATGAATATATTAACAATAATGGTATCTATACTTTCCTTACAAGGCAAAAATTGTATCTGTTTTTCCTCTTGGTAAACTCGTGCATTTACCTGCATGTTCTTTCCTTACACTTTACATTTAATTAACTCATATTTTGACTAAAAATGGGTTACAACTACTTTTAAATTCACAACAAACTAATTTTAAATATTTGTTATATGGTAAAGCTTCCCGATTCATTGTGGGGATTATAGTCCAAAAATTAATGCTAATATTCAACAGCCAATTAAAAATAAGTGACATCCTAAGCATCTAAAAATTCTTCCTTCTTGCATAACTATGACAATGCTCTGAATCATCATTTATTTAGTCTTCAGGAGATGTCTAGAACCATTTCTCTCCCCCTTAACTGTCAAGTTTCTTACTTTTAACAAGATGACAACCACCTGCAGAAGCATCAAACCCCATCTTCCAGTGAATAATATAATCTCAAATTCCTTTACAGTACTTGAAGTCAGTATCAGGAAATCATTATTAGGATTCTATCCCCAACCCACTCAAAATCATTATTCAGAATTACTTGGTCTAAATTCCCCCCTCTATTCTTAATCTTAAGAACAACAACAAAATATAAAACACTTACTTGTCCCATGATCCCCCCGAACGAGGAGGTAGGGGCCCGAGCCTAGGCTAGCTTATTAAAAAAAAAGAAAAGATATAATAATAATATGATCATTAACTTGTCATTCATATATAACTCTCAACAAACAACTTCATAGTGTTACTTCAACTGTCTGTTTCACTCAAACTCAGTCATTCTCTACACTTTCCAAAAACCATGGCTGATGGCCCACTCCCAGACAGACCTTCCAACACTCAAGATGGGAGCACAACTCTATGAACTATTTTATCTATTAAGAAAATCCATACTTCTAAAAAGAAATGTATTCTAAGGCCACTGCCATTCAACTACATTTAACATTTAAGCAAGAGTACAATAAGAGCCATACTTCACGAGCACGACCACGTTCCAAGGTGATTCAAATGATAGAAGGTCAAACTATGGCCACCATCAACAGGAACAACAAAGAAAAAATAAAAAAAAAATACTAAACTTGAAAATTGCTTATATCCAAGCTGGTATACGAGAGATTGGTGGAGGACACCGTACTTATTCAAGCTGAGAAGAATAATTCCTGATTATGTTCGTACAACTACCTAACAAGATGAAAAACCATCACTAGTCTGACAATATACTTGAGTCACACACACTGCAGGCCTGTCTGCCTATCCGTGTACGTACAGAATATGTATGTATATCAATACATGCACAGATATATTTACACAATGTATATACACTGCTCATTTATACACATTGCATACACATGAATGAAAATACATACAAACTCTTCATACACACATACAGGATAACCTTTTCTTTACATAAATCACAGTAAGATAAAGCCCACAGAAGTGCATTCCTACAATACCCAAAAACTATTTAAGCAGAAATCAAAGATTGCATGGTCACTGGTCAATGGTGTTGTAAACTACTTAGGAGTAGATCAAACACAAAACATTAACTACATCAAAACAGAACAGAATGCTTATAACAACAAGGATTATCTGTGAAACAAATGACCAGTCAAGGCATCATGTACAAGGTTATGAGAGAGAGAGAGAGAGAGAGAGAGAGAGAGAGAGAGAGAGAGAGAGAGAGAGAGAGAGAGAGAGAGAGAGAGAGAGAGAGAGAGAGAGACTATAAGCACAGTCAAAGTAACAAAAATAAGACAGGTTCACTAATTACGATGACACTAACAATCATAGGATTTTCCTTTGTGCATGGGCAAAGTTCACAAGCTGGCAGTTTTCAAAGATTTAATACTTTCTTTCACCACATGTCCTGTGTTATACATGACTAACTGTTGATATACTACCAGCGAAACTACAAGAATTGTAGATGAAATGCAATGGAAGTCAAAATGAGAATCCACCACGTGTAAATGCACCCCTCAACAAAATCTACAATCTTTGGTTTGCAAAGCCACTAAATTTGTGCAGTAAAATAATCCTTCTCAACAAAAACCTTTTCCATTTAATCCAGAGTACATAAAAAAAAATTACAATAAAACATGTTTTCATATAAACTCATCAATCACAATTAGCCTTTACTCTGTGTGAAACGGACCAAGTCAAACATTTGAAAGGTTCAAAGAAGGCAAGTCAGTCTGTAAAAATGTTAAGATATACTGTATAGACACAGATTGTTAAAATAAAGCATTTGATCACAATTAGCCAAAACTACAATTTAGAGTAATAAACCTATGTGAAAAAAAAAGCCTAATCCTTGTCAATTATGGACAGTGGATCACATGACCTATGAAATCAAAGCTTCATCAAGTAACAGATACAATGGAAGATATAACCCTTAATAATACCAGAAATATGGAAAGTCATTCCTTCAGCAGCTACAGTGGTATCTCCCACAAGAAGCAAAGACCAAAGATGTACTAGTAACTGCAGAAAGTCTCAGAGAATGATGCCGTAAGTATACGCACACAGGTTCCTGTGACCACCTGGGGGGCAGTAAGCAGACTTGGGGCATAGGTCTGAGAGAGAGAGAGAGAGAGAGAGAGAGAGAGAGAGAGAGAGAGAGAGAGAGAGAGAGAGAGAGAGAGAGAGAGAGAGAGAGAGCATGGAACCCTTAGGTCCAGCGTAGCATGAGTCATGCACCACTGTCAGATGCAAGGCAAGAGTGAAGAAATTTCCCCAAAGCTGGACGGCCAGTCCTGTTAAGCATATGTTCCCGGGCCAAAAGTAACAAGGAAACCATGTACATCAATTTCATAATGATCTCTACTAACTCCTAAGCAATCTGCTGAAGGATCAAGTGTCTAGCACCATCATCCTCGCCAGAAGAGGTATATAAAAAGGTGTCAGTTGACTACAATAAAGGGTGAGCACACGCCCTGACAAATGAGAGAGCAGTGGTGAAGAAAACAGAAAACAAAGGTTGCAAGCTGAAAGGATCCCAGATTCTTAAATCCTTTGAAGTCAGGCCTTTTAACTTATCCTCAAAGTCCTACCATTAATCATTTAAAAATGCTGTGGTGGGAGCACATGAGGATGAAGAGACTGATGCACACAAGGGAAAGGCAGTGAAGCTGGGAGGACAGCGAAGGGATTTGCCTTCAAGAACATGAAATCTGAGAAGGGAAAAATGAGATGATAAAACTAGACCATCATCCATTGCAGACTACCTCAAGTTCTCTTAGCACCATCCCGGAGGCCTGCAAGGCCTTAGCAAGGCAGATCTTCAGAAGGGTACACGTGAGTACAAACCATCCATAAAACCAGTCCAGGCCCCAACTCACACTGGGTAAAATTCTCAGGCAGAATCTTCACATGCAACCAACTATGCAGCAGATCTGCAATCAAACAGGAAGGCTTGGCTGGAAAAGGAGCCAAAGCACAAGGGAAAGGCAGTGAAGCTGGGAGGACAGCAAAAAGAACATGAAATCTGAGAAAAAAATGAGATGATAAAGCTAGGCCATCATCCATTGCAGACTACCTCAAGTTCTCTTAGCACCATCCCGAGGCAAAAGGGTACATCACGTAGTAAAAGAGGCAAACCATCAAAACCAGTAAATCCAGGCCCCAACTCTCTACACTGGGTAAAATTCTCAGAGCAGAATCTTCACATGCAACCAACTATGCAGCAGATCTGCAATCAAACAGGAAGGCTTGGCTGGAAAAGGAGCCAACCAGCACAAGAAGAGCTTCTACATCAATGAATAATGAAGACATCTCAAATCTTAATGAATGGATACAGGGAGGTGATGCCTGACACATGAATAGTTAAAAGAAATCATGGATGCCAAAATACATATTGCAAGTTTTACACATCATCAAAACCTGCATGGGAAAAGGCTTGCAATTCAGAGCTACAGGAGTATGAGCCAGGCATGTGCAGTAGACCTTCTTATTAAAATCAGAGTGACAAGGTCTGTTTCAAACAGTAAAAGCTAATTATGATTAGAGGGTTCATGTAACACACCACATAGGAAACTAAGATCCATCTTTCTTAAAGACAAAAAAAAACAGTTTGAAAAAGGACATTTCATAAAGATCTGAAGGTTCTCCATTTGAACATAATGTACTTGAAATGTAATGGTTAAACAACTACATGGAATAAAGCAGACCTAGCAGGTTTCTCTGGAGTGAACATTCTATCAATGACATGAGAATGCCACCCCCCCCAAAACCCCCTAGTGTAGGTACATAATACAAAAATGTAACTTGAAGGTCAGAAGGTAAAATTAGCCAAGAAGTTCCACCAGCAACAATATGCATGATGCTAAACAGTAACTTGTGATAACGACAGATGAATATCCTATCATAAAATCAGAAAAAGAAAAAACTCCATTCACTAAAATGCAATGGACATACTAAAGGGGCATGCACTATAGGGCAATGAACTCAAAAAATGAGACAGTAGCCTACAGAAGATAGTAAACTGTGATGTAATCCAATGTAACAGTAAACTGTGGTGTAATGTAAACTGCGTCCACAACTACCATAACCATAAAGAAAGGTGACGTCCCTAAAAAGGGGCTGTCTCTTTATATACCACTGGCAATTCAACAAGTCCCTTCCTATTTCTGAAGCATAAGAATGTATAATAAACTAAGAGGTGGATAGTCAGATATCTACAGTAACTGAAGTAAAGACAGCACTGTGAATTAAAAGTTCCTTTGGGTTGTGGCCTTTTGATGAATAAAAGGGATTAAGGACACTTTTGAAAGTGATGTCAGGTTTACAAACATAGTTATGCAAACAACACTAAAAAGATTTAAAGAAGTCAAGCACAGAGTATGTAAGATATAGGACAGTGACGATAACTCAAATGGCACCTGTGTCCAAGAAGACAATTTTAGGTCATAATTATGGTATTCCAAAAATAAATAAATATAAAAACCCTTTCTACTGGTAAAGTATTGGTAAAGGAACCCTACTACTAGGCAACAGTTTCTGGTCACGAGGAAACTGGTCTGCTGATTTATGTACTGTACTGGGTTACATTTTGCAGTGAGTAATTCACTGAGATTTAACTCTTAGATGAAACGTATAACACAAACTAACCTTGCGGTAATCAACACGAACATAAACCTCAACTACTTCAGCATTTCAGGAATTGACAGAGTATGATTCAATCTGTCCCAATACAAGCCCACTAAAATTTGTTTTGAGTTAACAGACAGGAGAGTTCCTCTAAAGCCCTTTAGGGGGCTTTAAACAATATTCATTTCAAATCAGATAAACCCCAGGTGTTATTTCTTATCCTTTCCCAAAATAATGTCACCCAGCTTCCTATTATGAAAAGAAAGTACCTATCCATACAGTCCTCTTAACACACAACAGGCTACCAAAATATTTGACTACAGTATCAAGGAGGAAAAAGGAAAAAAAAAAAATAATAAATAAAACAAATGAGAAAATGTCAAGCTGCTAGTCAATATTTCCAGTTTTACCCTTGCTTGTAAAAGCTGGTTCGTCCTAGCAGCACTTCACATGCTTAATAAATGCACAGCAACACTACATAATTATAACTTAAGTTCTCTGCAAGGTTAAAGGAGAAATTTTGAGTCAAAACGTCATCGCAATTAAAGGAAGAATTTATAGATACGTTTCAATTTAAATAACATTCCAGACATTAAATCAAGTGTCTACTAACCTCTCAAAACAATGTGACCTACTGAACTATGAAATGTTCGTTACTGAAAAAACACATGCAGCAGTGAAACCTTATCGAAATGGACTTACTTTATTCAGAACTTTAAAAACAAAGATTAGTTTGATTTACGGTTGGTGTCCATATACTGTACTCATCTTCCCTTACTGGGTTACCACCATCACGATTAAAACATTATGCACAGAGTCTATGCATTCATAAAGGTTTCAAGATTGCCGCATGTAAAATGTAAGTTGTTAGAAAAAAATTAGCCATGATTACAAAACTAATTTTAAAAACAAAGCACAAGATCCGGTGCTTGTCTGTGTGTATTCTACACTGCACACGTCTGTGTAACGTTAAGGAGAACTGGATTTTTCTTACATAATGGATGAAAAATGAAAATGATCGTCGGGTTTTTCTCTATCAATCATACAGCTGACTAAGACACTTTACATATCAAAAGTATTAACTGGGATTAGAGAGCAGTCTCATTAGTATTTTTGTTTATTACTTCAAGGTTAAAACCCTGATATGTATTCCTGTAACCAGACTTAAATTTAGGAATGTTGGCGGAAATACTGTTTTCAATCTAACCCAGCTTCCATTGGGAAAATTATTCTATAATTTATGTCAAATTATAAGTACTACATAAAAGCTTTCGGACTTTTATTTTAAAAGCTGCATAAGAACAAGCAATTCAACGCTACAAAAACTCAGCTGCGTTCAGCAAATCAAGCGACCAATGCAGTCTTTCCAAAACTCACTGCATCAGTAAACACCACCCTGTCCCATAACACCAACAGGCATCACCAACACATCCCCTGGTCCTCCCAAACCCCCAAAAAGCAATTCTAAACAATGTAAACACATATACAAGTGCAACAATATTAAATGAACATTCATAAATCCCTACCTTGCATGGTAAAGGGCAGTGTTTTAGTAAATAAAAAGCAAAATAGAAAAACAGTAAATTAAAGTAATTTACTTCAGAGTAATACATTTCCAGATGTATGAGGCATAAGCTTTACTAAACTTAAGTGGAAAAAAAAATCACCCACATGCACACATTGTCATTACATGCACAACAAAATCAAGAACAACGGTTACTCGATCCAGTACCTTTACATATTGGTATGTTGACGGTAACGTCGTTACAAGTAATAAAAAAATATTACATTGCATAATCGATCAATATCATTAACTAGAAGCCCAATGTTTTTAACTCATGCAAAAGATCAAGACGAAAAACTCATACTGGAAAATGTAAAATATCTACCAACTACGGTAACTTTGCTCGTCAAACAACACCTTCAGACGTGTCGTGTTTAAAACACCAATGGTCAAGCACATACATGGAACAAAACTACAACAAATTCTATGGAAGGAACAAAGTGAGATCTCAAGTCTGAAATATGACAATCCACCGTACTTTCCTCTGATGAGAACACTTGAAAATGGAAAACTAAGCTCATCACATCTGGAGTAGGAGGAAGAAAATGGAAAAAAAATTCATTGGATAAAAATGTTATAACAGCCTTACAATGGTCCCTCTTTCTAGTTACCCTTAAAAATACTGAAAAAATAAATCAAAATAGAAAAAAAAAAAAAAAAGAATGCCTGATAAAGATTAACCTGTAGCATGCATGCAAAACATTTATCTTTTACAAAGTGCTAAAACTTGGGTATCCATTTCAAGGTCATCGCAAAACTAGAGATGGACCCTATGGTCAGCAACTCACAGTTGGAAGCATAAATAAATGTAGAATCAAACCTTATCTAATGTCCATTAATCACAAAACAGACTTAAATTTGGCACTAATAATATTGACAAGGCAGACAACAGAGCAAACGGAACAGGAAACAACAGTACGGTTGTATTTATATATAAAATGAGGGAATGCAGGGCACTTTGTGTTATGAGAGTCTGGAAACAAATTTCCTAAATTACTGTGCTACTAAAAAGGGAACAGAGGAAGACAGAAGAAATGTGAAGTCAAAAGACAACACCAAGAATAATAATAAGAAGAACTACTAACTTGACCTTGAATTCAGCCCCAGGCAGGACAAACCAGGTGTGGCTCTAGATACTACTTACATGATGTTACAGGTGTAGAGGGCATAAATTATTGTCTCAACATGCTGTTGGTTTCAAATTACTTCAAAAGCTACAATGACAAGATGACTAAAAAAATTCACTGAAAAGACTTGCCTAATAACCTAAGAAACATCTACAAACCAGTGTGGGAAATTCCAACAAAAACAATTTGTTCTTCGGAAAAAAAAAAAAAGAAAGAAAAAAAAATTGGACGACTATTATAGACAGAAATTCTATTTCGAGGGAGCGACAACTTTAGGTGACCAAAAATTAGGCTTCTGTGAAAAATGTGCAAGTGGTTGAGAAAACAACCTTACGATGAATAATTAAAGACCTATGAAGAGAGAGAGAGAGAGAGAGAGAGAGAGAGAGAGAGAGAGAGAGAGAGAGAGAGAGAGAGAGAGAGAGAGAGAGAGAGAGAGAGAATGAATTTGGTGGAGTATGATCATGGGAAGGTCAATATGAAAACCTGGTAGATATTTGGTATCCAGAGGCTGGAAAAGTGAGAGCTCTCAAAGAATGAAGTGGCTTAAAAATGACAAGTGGGGCAGAGGAATAGTTGCTCAGAAAAGCAGTACAGGCAGTCCCAGGTTATTGGTGGCCTCGGTTTTCGGCGATCTGGTTTTATTGCACTTGTCTAGCAATGACGATAACTGGATTTTCGGCACTAATAATCGGGGATCGGTACTGTTATCGCCAATTTTTGGTCACCATCACACAGTTGGGAGAGGAACCCTCACTGATAATCGGGGGACTGCCAGCACATATGGAAAGGCCAAGAGAAAGACCTATAGGAAGGTGTAAAAAATTAAGGGAAAAGTGGAAAAATGGACACCTAGACTGATGGGGGTTCAGGCAGGAAGTTCACAAGGCATAAGAGTGGAGAGAACTCATTTCACATCTATCCCACAAAATGCTGACTACGTTTATCGTTTATGATGATTTACAAGAAACCAAGAAATGAAAGTAGTTTAACCCCACGGGTAGCTACGTGGGAAGACACCAAAGGGATGTAATCTAGTACATCAATATTCAGAGCAGAGAGAGAGAGTGAGTTTACGTAAGGAGGTCCTAGTAAATAGTCCCCTCAACAAGATGATGAAACCTAATCATTTTCCTTTGTCAAAATTAGTGAACAAATGATCATTAAAGGTTCCGAAAAGAATTAAAACTTTAGAAACAATTGGTTTAACACCCAATTTAATCATGACCTGACAAGCATTCTTTAATCAGCCTGATAACTCCCTGCTGCAGAGCACACTGCTGAAATCTAGACCACCACCATATTAATCTGGAAACCATAAAGGATACTTTCTCTTGCAATACTGACTCAGTTCGTTTGTGGTTTTCAATTTCCTTTGAGCAATGAGTTTAGTGAAACTACCTTGTGAGTCAAAGAGAAAATGTGTAAACACCCTTTAGACCAGGGTTCTAACCTTTTTCTCCACCCCACTTTTCAGTGAGCCAACTCTCCATTTCAAAAGCATCGGAAATGACATTTCAAACCCAACAGTGTTGTCAACCCAAACATGACTTACCATATTTGGTTGTTTTTGTTATTAAAACAGTCTTAAATGACAAAAATTTTTGAAGCCTCATTATTTGTGGTGTGGAAACAAATTCAGAAATGTGACAACAAGACAGTGGTTCTTCTGTCCGAGTTTCCCCACTGAATATATTTAATTCAACCTGCTTTAGACAAAACCTCACCAGATAGTAGTTTCTGAATATATTTACAACCTGCAGTTAGTTCCCCTGGCACCAAAAAATGCAATATTTCTACAACCTTTTTAAACTAAGCTAAATGCTCCATTACCTTACTAATCATTCAACACTGAGCAATGCATTACTTGTGCATTTAATGAAAATTCATATTCCATATTTTTTTTTTTTTTTTTCAAGATTTGCCAACAACCTGTATGGAAAATGGTTAATCATCTATAGCAAATGAAAAACTAGAAAACTAGATGTGAACACATATTGAGGTATATTGCAGCTGCCATCTCAAATGCAAGTCAACCGTCAATATTTACTTGCTGTCGCAACCAAACCATATGCACAAGCACTAACTGACTGATTGATTATAGCTACTAAAACTGGCATCACAACACCTAGGGAAATGTCTTTACAACTGTGCATGAGACAATTTCTACTTAAGCTGTGGATGGAAGAAAGTCAGTGGTGATAAAATCTATCAAGAGAGACCAGATAATATTTAAAAATGGAAAAACAGAAAATACCATACATTCATGACTATTTACAGCAATGGTTAGGGAACAGCAGAATGATAAGTAGACACAACTGCGGCAGAAACCACTACTCTAAAATACTGTCAGTCTATTCACTCTTGTTCATTAATAGTACCTCATTAGCACAATTATTTTGGCACTCTATAGTCTTGAACCTTCCACACACCAGAACTTCCATTACATGTTATGAACATCCAATTCTCCAAACATACTACCTCTACATACCTATTTCACTACATATATACTACTTCAGAACCTCTATGATAAATCTGCCATGAGCAAAATACAATTCCATTATCATTCTCTTGACTTCACAAGAAACTGATGCATAAATTCTATTTTACAGTTTAAATAACACACAAAATAAAAGCAAATACAAAGACCTCAAAATTTGAATCTTGAAATAAAAATGAATGAACTATGTTTCTCTGTGGAACTTTTCAACTCCATGAATCATTATTCTTCCATCTCACCATAAGGCAGAGCAGCATCAAACCTATTTGGGGAAAATTTACATTCAACCATAAATGCACATGGCTTTAAGTAACATTTAAAAGCTGTCTGAAGATACAAAAGCAGACTAATGGGACTAAGAGCTAAAAGCTACTCTGTGCCAAATTCAATCGCTTCATGCTACTGAAGCCTGTAGTTGCTAACCAGTGAGCTTTAGAAATCATAAAACCAGAGCTTTAGAAATTACATATAAACAAAGTCCTGCCTTTCCTATTTATTTTAAGAGAAAATGAGACTCACTTTCTCTACTGCTCCTGAGTTTGTCCCATATCTGCAACTAATGTATGTAAAGTTGGGGGTTGACAGAGATTACAATATTCAATGATGGATAAAAAATACTTTGACCAAGAATTACACTGAAAAACAATTCCAAACGGCTTTCTAGAATACAGTGCCCTTTATTAAATGTCTGAGTGTCAACTAGAAGGGAATAAACTGAATAAAAGAATACTTTGTAATATGCGACAGAAAATATTCTTGTAACAAAGTCTTCCTCTACACCATAACACCACTGAGCCATCCAAATATTTGGGTTGGTAAGATAAAAGGATCCTCGGTACTAAATGAAGTTGAGAGAGAGAGAGAGAGAGAGAGAGAGAGAGAGAGAGAGAGAGAGAGAGAGAGAGAGAGAGAGAGAGAGAGAGAGAGAGAGAGAGAGAGAGAGAGAGAGAAATCTCGAGAGACATGAGAGAGAGAGAGAGAACTAAATGATTAATGATTACTAACATTTGAGAACTGACAATACTAAGTACACATTCCTCCGTGAACTACTTCATGTGTAGTTCATTCAAATATAGAGCCAGTGATACTGATGTACTACAATTATTAGCAAGAAAGATCACTGCCAGTCCACTCACACAACTTCTTTATCACCCAAAAACACTTCAGTTACTCAAAGCACTTGACACAACAAAGGTGGTGAACCAAAGATAGTACCACAAACTTCACATCATTACCAAGTAGCATATAAATCAACTGTGGTGACTATCTCTCATCAAACGCCCATAAAATTGGAGAAATTCTTGTGAATAAATGTACTATACCTTATTGAAAAAAACAAAAGAATCCACATTTTACCAACTGAGAAGTTTAAGAATGACAAAATTTCTTTCATGGATTAGTTTATGAAAAGTTGACAATTGTGTTAAATATCATACTCTGTTCAGCATTCAGGACTTGGAATTGGTTTATAAAATTTAGGCCAAAGGTCAAGCACAGGGACCTAAGAGGTCCTTCAGCGCTGAAAGAGAAATTGAAAGCAAAGGACGTTTTAAAGGTGTAACAGGAGGAAAACCTTGCCGTTGCACTATGAAACAACTGTTAGGAGAGGGGTGGAAGCGAATCGGAGAACAGAGGTACAGTAAGAAGTGTGTTCTGGGGTAGGGTCTTTTATCAAGTGTTGGTCAATCAAGTGAGCTATCTGAAGAGGGAGTAATGTTACCTCCATGCGCCATTCCTTCTGGAATTCGGTATGCCATAACCAGCTTAAAATACAGTACAATTCAGAACACATGGCACCAAAAACACTCTGACTACTTGTGAGAAATTTACAATACTTTACAAATCCATACTAGAAAATGAGTAAATTAAAAAGCACATAAAATACATCATTTCTAAGCAGTATTCTATTTCTCCTAGAGTAATGATTTCCCGTCTGGATCACTAATCACTTCTGCTTTACCTTCATGAAAACTGATACATACTCTGAACTACAACTTATTTGCTTTCTGTCTGCTGTTGTATAGAAAAAGAACTTTAGTTATATTGCAAACAATTGCATTAATACAACAAAAACAAATACATTTCATAAAAAAATGCAAGGCCTGTGATGACACAACTGTATAAAATCAATCATCAAAATTATGCAGATTATGCCAGACCAAAGAAGAGTCTAGATTGACCCATGAAAAAGATCAGTCATCACACATACTTTCAAAGTTGATAAGTCAAATATTTTTGAGGCTCAAGAGAAGGGTGCATACTTTTATTCCTATCAATCATTTACACACTATTATCATTAAATCTCCTGACAACAGCCGTGCCAAAGCTAATTTTTAGAATAACTGTTCCCTGCAAAAGTTTTACTAATCTTCAGAAGTCCACTGCTCGTTTCCATGAATAGTCATGCTAAAGGAGAACTCTCTTACCTTACTGTCACTAAACATTACGGAATTCAACATTTTCTGGTCTTCATACATGAGTACTGAATGTTCATCAAATTATTTATAGCGAATCATGATCTTTCTACCCACCATGTTGGGTAATAAAAAATGAAAAGGATTTCTCTAATAATTTCACAAAACATTTCTGTAACAAGAAAAGACAGGAATACCCTATTTCTCCCTCCTCATTGAATGTAGATGGTTATCATAAATTCCTGGTATTCATCATGAACTAATCCTCAAAATAACTCGGGCAACAGTTTCAATGATTACCGAAGAGCGGTGGCAAAGCTCTCCATAAGCAGGAGGACGACAAACCAACAGGTATGAGCATCCCCTTACGCCAGCAAACACATGAAACCATGTTACCTTAACTATTCAGAGAACAGATCAAAACAAACCCCCAACCCCGTCATGACAATTTCCATCCAATGGTGAAGTGGACCAATTCTGGTCTTAAATCATCAGTGACCAACTTAAATGTAACTTGGAAAACCCAAATCGCTTTTTTAAATACCTCAACATAGAAAGATCACCAATGCTTACCAAAATAAATGAGACAAAACACTAGGTCAATGAACTATATTTTCTTTGACAGCCTTGATAAACAAAAAAAAGCTACACTGTATCACAAACAAAAATGCAATAAGGTCTGAATTCCACAGCAACATGGTATTAATGAAAACTTGACAGTGACATAAAGTCAATTTGCAAAGATATTTTTGCAAATGACAGTGACAACAATACTAGGTATTACAAATTAAAAGGACAACAGAAGTCAGTGCATGGGATTAACTAACCCCATCATGTGCTTCAGAATAATCATAAACCACTTCTCATAGCTGAGGCCAACCTGTCTCGAGGTTTTCTTATCAAGTCCTGGCAACCTAAAATGAAGAAACTGGGCAGACTGTTGATCCACAACTTGCCAAGAAATGGTAATTGCACCCTCAGACTCACTGGTCACAGCTATGCGACCCCTGACCGCTTGAGACTTCGTTAATGCCAACGTGATTTGCATTTGAAACAGAACTGAAACCCCTTGGCCCAAACTACTATGCATCAAAGACTGATACATACACAGACATGTATGCATGCACATGGAGTACTGATGCACGCTACGTTGCGACAAGACAGTGTATCGGTATATTTTCTTAGATAAGCTCTCTTAACCTAAATAAAAAGGCACTAACAAGTTTTATGAGGGCATTGGTAAACATCCTTAGTTTATTAAGCACACTCAAAAACCTACAAATTTACCATAAGTGAGAGAGAGAGAGAGAGAGAGAGAGAGAGAGAGAGAGAGAGAGAGAGAGAGAGAGAGAGAGAGAGAGAGAGAGAGAGAGAGAGAGAGAGAGAGAGAGAAACATAATTACAGCCACCTTTCTTATTTCTGACACAGCCTCTAGTTCTACACTACTGGCAGAAAACTGGTTCACAATAATTCACACCTGCATACATAACATCTACCTAGTATTGTGAGAAATAGTATCTACTGGAAAATTCTTTCCGGTGACTGTAATAAAAAAAAAAAATGTGCTCTGAATATAAAATCAGTGCTACATGAGATGTCTGCCACTTCCCTATGGATAAGCCCAATATCCTTCCTTTAGGGTCAAACATCTGATTCTTTAGGGCTGAGCTCAAAGCATCCTGATTTAAAGGGCCACTGCCAAAAGTATTTGCTTACCTGTGCACGTAACTGACAAAACTGCTGGTTCTGCACAATAAATAAGTGACTTATCACCACCTATAACACTACAAGAGCAATCTCTACATATGAAATGTGTATTCCTTTTCTAAGTTATAAATATTCTACGGGTGATTAGACTGCATTTTGTCCTGCTATCCAGTCTGTTTTAAAACTGACCCCTACGAAAACAAGAAGAATGAAATATATTGACACGAGCTCCAGCACGGTACTCTGTGTCAAAAGTCAGGCCTTGCCATACCTTGCACTGCAGCCACTTTTATGGTAAGGGCCCACTAGCACTACTTTTATCATCTCTTTAACACTTTTAAAGCAGCTTTTTCATACAACCCCTTACCATACATATATATGCCTGCTCCATATTCATGTTCTGAATGTTTACAGGTTTGCCAATCTTTCCTTGTGTCAAAATAAGGTAGTCATACTCATGCCATCTGGATTCTCAAAAGGAATAACTGACATCACTCTTCATTTCGACTGTATGTGAAGCAGCAAGATTCTTGGGGCTGTAAAGATGGCATTTGCTGAAGGATTAATGGGAGGGGGGGGGGGAGAGACAAAACTTTTGTCATAAAATAGTTTCTTCATGACCTGTTCTGATGTTTAGGGACAAGGGAATGCCCAAGAATGGAAATACACAAGTTCATAAACTTCTCTGATGTTTTGGAGCTCTGACTTCTGATGATAAAAAAGTTAGAATACCAACAATATAGTCTTCAAAATGTCCCACAACTCACTGTCATCATCATCATCATCATCGCTTTCAAAACCACCTGACATAAATGGGCATCTAAGAAATCTCCCCTTCAAGTCTTTCCTGTGCTTTGTCTTCTGCATATCTCCAATCATCTATAGCCTCCCTCCTAATCATTCTAATCCAAGCAGGTCTGGTTTTCCAAATCTTTGTGTCCAAAGGCACCCCGCTCACACTACCACAGACTATTCTCCCATGGGTTGTGTGAAGGACATGTCTGAGCCATATCCATCTCCCTTGATGATGATTGGATGTTTTTTGTCTGACAGACAAAAAACTGAATGAACCTGTAACATTCAGGGAACAGTTGTATCCATACTTTCCATACTTATGATAAGGGGGTTGAGAGAGAGAGAGAGAGAGAGAGAGAGAGAGAGAGAGAGAGAGAGAGAGAGAGAGAGAGAGAGAGAGAGAGAGAGAGAGAGAGAGAGAGAGAGAGAGAGAGACTTCAACTGTCATTTCTAACTGGCCATCTACTTATACTGTATTTTACGTAGTAAGAACCAATTGGTTACTTAGCAATTTCAAATTGTAAATCTAAAATGAAAATCACCAGAAATACATCTAACCTATACATAATGACAGTCTGAAAGTGGCAACAAAGGGCTTGGTAAAACTCCATTTCTAACTTTTCTGTGTGTTAGGTAAAACTCCCTACTTTTCTGTGTGTTAGGAACGCAGACCGAAATACTACTAAGCCACAAAGCTACGTGATGTGCCATCAATCGTACGCTGAGATAAAAAGAATAAATACTTTCTCATCCTAGGTCAAGTTTTCTTGGCTTCAAATGGAAAAAATAAAAAGACGCTAGACAGAATTTGACCAGATCCATTGTTGTAAACTTCGAGTAGCCTAGCTGAAAATATCTACAAGTTTGCCTATGCAGTTAAGAAATATCTGCACTACTTAAATGAGAGAGGGTTGAAGGAGCAAATTACAGTTCATTATACTTGGACAAATTGTGAAATTCTTAAATGGGAAACTACAAGGAAAAAAAAAAAAGCTTGTAAAGTAATACTGTATAGTTAAGATCTCTCAAAAGAAAAACTATATACTGTGCCAGAATTAATTCATGTGCATTGTTTACATGTTATAATCATCCCATCTTTACAGCCTATATTAGTCAACACTACATGCAAAATGTAACCCCACACATTCACAAACAAGCATGCCCAAGTGTGCACACATTACCAGAAAATAGTTCAGGCCCCAAGTCTTAAATTAAATGCCAGCCTGAATGAGGAGTTCATCTCTATCTCTTTTTCAAAATGTAATGAACCTTCACAAACTTGAAATATCAGGATACCTGGTTTTCTAAATGAGCAATTTAATAACCACGTCAATAAGGCATGACCAGAAACTCGGGTTAAGAGCCTCATTTCTGTACTGCTCATAAACTATGCTGTGAAGTTCCAGTCCAGATCAATATAATCCATTCAAAACAATCATCCTAATGTACACAGCTAACTGTACAAGTGACCCACGAAATTGCTTTCACCCACTATCGTCTAAATAGTAATGAACAGAAACATCAGTGTCAAACAACAAATGACCTCACTCCTCTCAGCAGAAATCAACTTTAAAAAAAATCTGATTGCAAATTCAGGTATGAGAAAGCTAGTGATCAACCAATGACACTATTAATGAGAATGAAAACTACAGTAAAATGAAGGAATATAGAATCTTTAAGCATGATACTTCAAATACAGGAATTCTTAGATAGCAGCATACTTTCTATGAACTTATACACAAATAATTACCAATGAAAAGAGGTCAAGACTTGGAAATATATCTTGCTGTAGAGTGTATACCAAGTTACTGTACTGCATAGCAAATCGATTGTGAGGTTTCAATACTGCATCTAGAGAAATAGCTGTATGTAGGCTTTATATAGAAGACTGCCTACCTGGTGAAAATTTCATTCACTTACCTAAAGACAGGGACATGAAGGGGGAGGGGGAATTATTGGAAGAGTACTTACCTTGTGGTATACCTATGGGTGGTCTCATACCTCCAATGGGGAGGGGGGGCATACCCGCAGGCACTGCAGGAAGGGCAGGCACAGCAGCTGAAACCATTGGCTGCGTCATTATTGGCTGCATGCTTGGCCGCATTATGGCAGGTATGGTTACAGGTAACGCAACATGGCCAGTGGGAACCATGGCTTGGGACATGGTTGTCACCATGCTGGGGCCTATAGTGGACACTATAGGCTGGGCCTCTACCACCACTCCTGGGTGAGCTTGGCGTACTGCTGGATGGTGGGTCACCATCCCACCCATAGCCATGGCTGCTGCTGCAGCGCTGGCCTGGCTGTACCTCGCCATCTTCATACGGCGCTCCTCCTGAAAACAGATAACGCATGATGTCTTATACAGCCCTCACAAGCTAATTTTGTATTAGAATTTCAAAAATGTTGTTGTTCTTGACTGACAGTAGTACTGAAGTGCTTGATCCTATTGCAATTAGAATAATCCAGGTCTGGCAATGACACAGTAGAGGCGGGTTGCACCTGTGTGTCTAGACACATCGCCGGTGGGTAGAAATGGTCCAGGCAGGCAGGCACAAGTTGAGAGAGATGTGAAGGTGCAGTACTCACGGGTGGAGACTCCACGCGCTGCGGAGGTGGAGCCGGGGCTGGAGCCCGAGCCCTCTGGGGAGAGACTCGGGGAGCCTGCTGGTACCGAGGCATACCTGCCCGCTTCTCTTCCTACGTGAGGGTGAGAGGAAGACACGTGAACACAGTACAGCCCCGCCAAAACCCATGCTGCCACCACGCTGCCATCACACTCCCACCACCAGCCAACACAACACAAAACATACATACACACATACAAACACTAATTAAACATACACGTGCACTCGCACTCACACACACACCAATCCTTTCTTTGCGATTTTCATTCTTATACTAATACAAATACTGTATATGTTGATTATATGATAATCAGAGCAAGAACCTTACCCTACAATCCATAAGATGGGCATTCTGTTCCATTCAATACCAACATGAGAGTCTTACCACTAAACTCCTGCTCTCTGCCTCTGTGAATTATGTATACTTTACTCAAAAAGATTTGCCTCACATTTTGAAGAGTTTTGTAGTGGCTGAAGGCTGAGCATCATAGCAAAAGTAAGGTACCACATTTATCATTTATTTATGATCACCATTCTTTCACTAACATCATAATGCAGTGTATCAAGGTTAATAATAAAACCAATACAGCAGTGTGTGAAGTACACTAAGCAGAACCATGTTCCAGTAGGGAATACTGTTTAGAACTGGACATAGATGTATTAATCCAACATCAATATGCAAAGTTTTCAAAACATATCCCACTAATTATGAGAAAAAGTAATGAAAGCCCAAAAAGAAAAATCAAATACAGGATAGTAGTAGAGTATATCTAAGCTGTCAAGTTGTTACCATTTAGTATTTAAAACAGTAGGCTAAGACAGTCACACAAAAATGAAAAACACAAAAAACCAAAGTCAAAGAATGAGTAGGCTGTTACTAGCACACTAATTATTAAGAGTGACAGCTGTGTGGAAGGGTTGTGAGTCTCAACAGAAAACGGAAACGAACAGCAGAACTAGACTGACTGGAAGAGGCGGAAAATAAAAATTACCTGCGGCACCAAGAGGGGAGCAACCTTCCATCACACGGTTCAAGATGAAAAGAGCAGTTAATTACGTGACCAACTTATAAACAGACTCAACTTTAGATAAAAAAAAAAAAAAAAAAATAAATAAATAAATAAATAAAAAGTAGGTTTGAGAGGAAGCACACAAGGACAGTCTGTTCTCTACGTACATTTGAATGTGTAGGCTGATACATTCTATTTTTAAAAGGGTATACAGGTGTGAAATATGTCCTTGGTATCAAAGCTCCATCACCCTTTGAACACAAATGACGTAAATGAAAAAGTCAAATCTGACCTCAGTCTCATACAGGACTAACTACAGCATAAATAAAAAACTGGGGGAGCAAGATTTTCCTTTTTAATATTTCTAATAATGTTTTCTGCAATTATGAACATTTTCCCAAAAACGCCTCTTTTCTTTCATCACTTTCATGGCATTTTTTTGCATGGACACATTTTGGGAAACATTAGTTTGAAACTGATTGACAACAGCTTAAGCGAGGTTGTTATGATTAGGCGTCCATTTCCTCTTTTCCAAAAACAGCTGATCTTAGAAGTAAATAGAAAATTCTGTCTGATCTTATGATGGTAACTTTCACAATTCTCCTTTCTCTCATAATATTTACACCTAAGAATGACAAAATGTCTCCACACACAAACTTTCATTTTGATCAGTGTTATTTACTTTGTCAATCGAGAAAACACCTTACAATAACTGTTACAGTTGGTTCAGTACAGTAATTGTACACAAGGTTCACCCTGTATCGTAAACGCTTTTCACTTTAAAAAGGTGTTAATCTTTATTTTTCAGAAACTTACGACCATGTTGAATGTTGCAGTCACCCCTGTCACTTTAATTTTCAGCTAAAACCCTTTGCTGTTTCACTCCTCATTAGATGAGCCTAACAACTAAACAGTACTGGATTCCCTGCATTTTTTTTTTTTTTTTTTTACAATGATGTTCCAATAATCAACATAGTTTAATTTTCTGAATGTTTTTGTAATTAAGCTCTGCAGGGAATTTTAATAATAATAAAACCGAAGACTAACATTAAATTCAAGTGGTAGCCAACCATAGACTCGCACAACACTCAGTATGCTATATTAGTTTTACTTAGGTTGCTAACATGTCTGGTAGAGTGTAACTTCTTTGTCTTTCTAAGCTTTTCTGACAAAACATAACAAAATATAAACCTTGCTGTACATTGTATATACACCATTCAAGTTTCAAATAATACAAAACTGGATTAATTCTACTAGGAACCTAGCATTATACTTCTTGAACTATTTCCAATTTCCAAAATGCCTAAATCTCCTCCTTCAGCAATTATTCCCAATTCCTCGAGTCAAGAGAAGGAGCAAAGTTTTAACTTCAGTGGCTACATTAGGAGATTAGATGGAGAAAGTCAAGACATTTCAGTGAGTAGAAACTTGTTCTTACAGAAGGGTAATGTATTTAAAAACTGTATGGCTGAATTAGATGGTGAAACAAAAGACCCTGCCAACCTGACTAACCTATAATCTTTTTCGACTTTTCGTAACAATTCTGGCTGCAGTTCTCCTTGGATATGGACAGGTTAGTTGAAATGTCTTAAGGATAGACAGTTACCAACTGAAAGGTTATTACCTGGATAACTGATACAATTCAGTATGTATATGCATCTGTCACGGAGAGAGTTACATATCTTCATCTTCAGTAAAACGCAACAAAGTGCAGCTATACTGAACTTGCCCAACTACAGAACATAGGACCAAAGTCTACAAACAACTTACTTTTTAGCCTGGGCCATGCAGCTGACTATTCCAGTTATTAAACTGCTGTCAAGTTGAATGTAAGTCAAGATGAAAGTATCATAAAGATTCTAGTTATTTATTTAGTAGCACTGACCACTGTCAAAATTACAAGCTCCCCAAAAGGTGGTCCCTGTCAAAATTACAAGCTCCCCAAAAGGTGGTCCAGAAAGGTTTACTTATGTATGCTTATAACTGTTGAAAGATTAAACATGACCATAAAGTATCACCCATGACTGAGGAACATAACATGACAATGAAAGCCACAGTTCGATAACTGTTGAGCAAACTGCCTTAGAAAAAAATTCTGAATGGCAAAATCAAAATATTTTTCATCATGGGGAATAAGATTCAAGAAAAATACCCTGTTCCAATGGCTGAAGGAGAGAACAAGACCCATATACATAATCAAGGCTTTCACAGACTACTGTGCAAAAAAGACAGAGTCCATGGAAATATAAAGTAGGTTGAAGGAACAAATACCAAATTTTTTTCTACACAACACAGTTACTATCATACCCAGCCTCAGTACCTAATAAAAGAAACATTTGTACTTGCTTGCAATATGCTAGTGCAGCTTTTGCATCTGCTTGCAATGAGGTGAAGGAAACTGAAGCCAATATAAAGCCTACTGTATAAAATCTTGCTTTTCTTATGATGAGAACTGACTGAAACATTTAAAAACAGGTTCTCATGTTGTGAAGAATAAGAGGCCACATCAGACCTACAAAACTGTACTCCCAAAAAGTGAATAAAAACACACTCCAAAAAAAATGACAACTAACAAAGGTGATAGATGCTACGTCAAGACACGATTTCCTCAAGCTGTTTGACTGACACGTTCATAACTAGTGTTGGAATAATCATAACAAAAATTAGGTCCTTTAGTGAAAGAATGCCTCAGGAGAACCAAACAGAAGGGTTAAAAAACTTAGCATACATAAGAATGGCTAAAAGGGGGGCACCTGGATAATGATGATGTACCAAACAACTCAATGCAAAGCATCCAGTCATTGGCAGATTCATGGATTAAAAAACTGAATGCTCTACTGAATAATGCATTTGCATTTTACTACTTACCTTGAAGTTGGGTAAAAAACCAAAAAAAAAAAAAAAAAAAAAAAAAAAGAGAGTTTTAAAAAAAAAACCAGGTTTCTAAAAAAAAAAAACCAAGAGTAGTAATACAAGTTTCACAAAGAAAATGAGAGAGAGAGAGAGAGAGAGAGAGAGAGAGAGAGAGAGAGAGAGAGAGAGAGAGAGAGAGAGAGAGAGAGAGAGAGAGAATGTTTCTTTCACATTAGAAAATATAGGATTTGCTCAAACTAGTAAGATATGAAAAATTATATGGTGAAACCTTTAACACAATTTGTACTTCTCTGGAGCAATTCACCTTTCCTTTCTTATTAGAACTAGAATGCAAATCCTCATTAAAAATGTAATTCAAATTCAGTCTAGTTTGCCCTACCACTTTTTTTTCTAACTTTATTCAGTGCTACCAAAAATGTCTGCAAAACATTAGCATACTAATTCATTTATAATTTGGATATTTCATTAGTAACTGTGAGGGTGCTTCTACAAAGCACAAACTCTACCATTCATCATATCCATTAGGGTTCATGAAACAACTTACAAACACATGTTGCACTAATTGGCCTATAGTTTTTTTGCACCTAGAAGCCCCTTTACAATAAGAGGTGAGGGGATATCAAACACAATATAGGTTTTGTTATTGTGTGAGTTTGCATTCAAGCTGTTCACAAATGACTATCTTTGATTTCAAGACAAAAGCAGAGCCACATATAGTTAACTCTGGTGTATTCTGCAATATCAATCTGAGAGAGAGAGAGAGAGAGTTAACTCTGGTGTATTTTGCAATATCAATCTGAGAGAGAGAGAGAGAGAGAGAGAGAGAGAGAGAGAGAGAGAGAGAGAGAGAGAGAGAGAGAGAGAGAGAGAGAGAGAGAGAGAGAAATATTCTTACAAACATGGTTCTGTCTTATTACAAAATATACATTTCCATTGGTACACTGCGTTATTTGAAATAGGAACAGGGGTTATGTTCCTTCCATTGGCTAACTTTGCCATTCTCTACATTGAAATTCAACTTAATGATCTACATTCAACATCCAGTGTAAAACTGAGCACTACAAAAACGAATACAATTTTAATAACTACAGGACCTTCCAATTGTTGCAACTCCTTCCTTTCAGTCTTAAAAAAAAAAAGATGAAGTATTTTTCAAACTAAAAAACACTGACTGACATACTACCACAAACACCATCCATACTTAAAAAAAAAACTCATACTAAAAAAAAATTTGGTTGTATTGGCTGTGGCATGTGGACAGTCTGCGGGGAGCTGAGAGCCCAAAATCACCTGTTAATCCCAAGGAGAGAGAGAGAGAGAGAGAGAAAGAGAGAAGGAGAGATCTCAGAGTGCAGATTCCCCCAACTCTCTCCCACTCTCTTTGAATTAAGCCAGGTCATTGAGGAAATTACAACTTAATGCTTCCAGAAAAATTTATTCCAGAAAAATTTATAAGTATATTTCTATATCTGTAATATAAACCTTTAATCTTCTCATTTTTCCCATTGACTTAAAAAAATTTGGAACTAGTAACAGTAGAAATGTCAACTAACCCTCGTACTGAAGTTGAAATAAAATGTTTCTGCCTACAGATAATATAAAGTTGTATTTGCCACAATAACTGGGACAATACTGATGCGTCACCATGCACCACGGAACATGAACAATTCATGAGCCAAATGTGTTAAAAAAAAATTGTAGGAGGCGGCCCAAACCACTACTACTTATTAAAAGACACGTCTGCACATAATGGGTTACATGAGACTAACTTTTGAGTGAGAGAGGAGAGCGAGAGAGAGAGAGAGAATGAGGAAATAAATCATTGTCTGGGCTCAACAAACAAAGAGCACTATGCACAACATGCAATTACGTACATTTATAGGTATCAATTATTGAACATGGGCAAAATGACATTTAATACCCTTACATTACTTGTAAAATATGAAGATGCAAACTTACTTGTATTACTTTAAAATTACTTGACACGATCAACAAGAAACTTCCTACCTAACCTTATGGGGGCACAACACAATGTCACTTTTTCACCACAAAATGCAATAATTTTCCATACTAATAAGTAGGATTCACGCTGCACGCTGTCACATAGAAACTTTATTTATTGACTGACCAATCAAATATGCCGAGACCAAGACCGTATGCTTTTATGGAATTGCCCTAACAAGAAAAGTCGTATGAAATACATGTACTGTAACCATGTAACTTGTAAGATGGACACTCCAAAGAAATGCCAGTTAAGAACATTTATAGTCTATCAGTGGACTTTGTGACTTTTAACCACTACGCCTCAAAAATACCTGAAGAAAAAGGTGAAAATGGATGGAATCAGCAAAAAACTTTCCCCTGATAGAGCCCTTCAAGATGGTATTTGATAACATGACAATACGCAAGGAATTCAAGAGGAAATCCAGTCTTGCTTAGCGGTCTCCATACATAATCGATTACTTCCACAAGCCTCCATCTCAGTACAAATGTAAATTTTTCTTGGCAACAGACTGATTGGTAACAAACTGTATGGCCTTCAGGAAAACTGTACTCTACTTCCAACAACAGGAGTCGTTCTAATTTCAAAAGGGGACATAAGGAACTAAACCTCTTAATGCAGTTCTATGGTACAAAAACTTTTGGGATCCTTGAATATTCTTACACTTGGGCCAAAAATGTATTGCTTCCTGATTATTTACATCTTTTTCTACGATATTCTCAACAAACAAATTATACCTTCCTTAACTCCAATAGTTAACTGTTTCCTTCAACTTTTAGGTCAACTACTTCAACTCTGTGATCTGTTCAACTACTTTTTAACAAGAGTAAATGTACGTGTACATAAATGAGCTCCTTGTAACTTAACATAAAGTGGCACATAAGAAGGTTGTAGCTTTAAATCCCCCTGGGGTAAATAAATCTAGTTACACTTGCACTGAACTGTAGGCTAGTTGTGCTTCCAAATTTATATACCGTATATACCTGACACTGCATCGTACAACTACTTTTGTCCTTCAAAAACAATGCAACCAACTTATGGCAAATAAATACTGCGTCCATGTCAGGACCTTTCAATTTGTCATGACACTACTCAACACAGCAGTTCACAAATATTTTCAAATTATCGATGAAAAAATGCAAACAAGGCTTCATCATGCATCAGTAACTGTAAATGCAGTGTTACCAAATTCTTGTGGCTAACCTATGACCCGGGGGAACAGAGATTCTAACCCAACACCTGACACAAAGTGGCCTTGGACCGCCTCCACAAAATTCTTTTCTTCTTTCTTTTGTTTTTAAAAACAGCTGTGCTTCATGCACCAAGCTGGAAAAATTACTTGTATCATGAGTAAAACTACTTCTGGTTTCAATCAGCTTAAAAACTACTCAAAAAGCATATCTGATATTAAAACAACTAACTTCCAGTCCTGTTTCCAGTTTCATCAGTGATTCAAACAAAACGATTAGTTACTTAGAAAAACAATCCAGGCATTCAAAGCATACAATTCTTCAGCATGTAAAGGACTGAATAAAATGGATTTCCAAGGTCACACCAAAGTTACCTATCTGAAGACTATATAAGATTATTACGGTTCATCTTACAATGAAGACTGGAAACTGGACCAGGTCTCATTCAATAAACTATTTACACTAAACAGTTATTCTACTCCTACACATCTGAGTTACAACCACCAAAATGAAGTAAAAAATGAAATTCTTCTCAATTCAACCTGCTATGAATGACCTCTACCTAACTGAACACAGGCTCTTCCAAAATGTCACACCCTTTATGGTTGCTCTTTCCATGTGAAACACCCTGTCATACCACTGCCGAGCAACATGACTGTACACTCACATGTACAATAAGATTATCCAGTCTCTTATACCAAGGCATTCCATACAACTGGTAATACATCAGTGTTTATCAAAATCAACTCAAGGTTTTAAGCACTGTGCTGAATCTAGTCCAGATGAATTGAATGAATTGGAATTCATCTCGAATGTTCCGTGTGTGAAAGAGTGTAAAAGGAAATATTTTAAATGTAAAAATATAAAACTATCAACATCTATTTAACCCTGAGGCATGTATTAAAATATGCTGTGGTGTACTTCAATGTGACTGCTGAGTCCTGAAAGGCTTTTTGGAAAACACAAAACCCAAAACATCACACAAATTTGTGAGAAACTCAACACGAATCCTAATCACCAATCTCTAAAAAAACTAAAGCAACTGTCATCAAGATGAACAACATTTAATACCACGACACTCTCAACTAACGGGTTTCTGACAACCTCCAACAAGAAATCTGGATCCTCCCAGAAGCCACTGATAGCAAAAGCAGTGATCTGTTCTTGTCACATATAAAACAGCAATGCAATTTACTAAAGTGTGTGGTTGGAATCCCTCAGCAATTCAAAATTGTAGAAAAACATTGAATATAAAATTTCATTGAATAACTAGCAATAAAAAGTTGGAATTTTTATGGCACGATGTTATGAATATTGCCATTCCGAAGGCTACCCTAATGCCTACAGTGAATCTTGTAGCTAGAGAATTATGTCAGATGATGAAATCTTGGGCTCATACTACAGTTCACCAGTGCAATTTTCCTGGCAGGTGCAAATGGGGAAGACATTTATATATTTTATGCAACTGACAATTTCCATGTTGATTATACCATAGTCTTGTCTTTGTGACTGAAATGCTTTCAGCAAAAACAAAACAAAAAAAAAAAAAACCAACCATAACACTGGGACTTACAAAATCAGAAAAAAGAAAACGAGAAAATGTACTTATCAGAAGCAAGCAAGAAAAATTAAATTGACACCACACACTTTTGAGAAATATGACATTTAAGTATAATAAAAGGTACGTGATTTTCTAAGTCACCTGCTTCCACCCCCCAAAAAAAATGAGGGCAATTAAGAACACTCAAAATAGCTAACAGTCCCTAACTAATGAAAACAAAAAACCTAAACTACTTTCCTTTTGTAGCTAAGTGCATGACTTTATCAAAATATTAGTGTACCTAAAATTAAATCCCACATTACAAACAACAACAAACACCCAAACGTGTAAACTTTATGACAATCTCCTTAAAATATTTTAACTACTGTATTGCACAATATACTAGAAATTTTGAATATTAATCTTCTGACATACTGTTCACAAGGCTATGAAATGGTGGGAAATCTTAGGCATTATGTGACTAAAGTGTCCACTACAACTTTTCTAAACAATCACAACCCCCCATAACTATTATAAGACTAATAAACCTCTTGATTATTGATTACTAAGAAAACACTACCTCGTGAGTGGTGGAATATCATCGCCAAACTTAGAAACAAAGAATATGTATAGTAAACTCTATAAGAAGTCAGACTGTAAAAGACACATCTGTAGAAAACCGAGGAAAAATGGCAAGACCAAAATCATACTACTTCAAATTTAACTTGGTGGAATTAGTAAATCAGGTAAACTCATGAAATAATTTCCAGCATCCAAATTTCTCCAAGTCTACTCACACTACTATAAGGGTTTATTTGCTATGTAAACCCAGCTACAATTCTGAACTTGGCTCCATAATTCACCCACCTAATTCAAGAGCCCTCTAGGCCTATCAAATATTGTGAGATGGGCATGGCGTGTAACACTTACTGTTTCTAAGGAGAATGAAGACAAGTTTCTTGTTAACTACGTACCATACATCAGACAATTTCACAAGCTACATAAGCCCCTTGAAACAACTCTTTGGCCTAGCCACTTATCCGCTATTTATGCTGTCACATACAGTTAGTAAGGGATATGTTACATTGTATGAAAGGTGCAGAAGACTTTCAAATTCTTACTGCCACAATATAAATGAAGGGTAAAAATTGAGAAACCTTAAAACATTTTCAACAGAAGCATGCCCATGGACCATTACTCTAGGCCCTAGCCCAGTACTAACATAAAACCCACCATTAAACACTTCAAAAGAAGGCTACATATTCTATCTTTGCAAAGTATCCCTTGATTCAAAAGGAAAGTGATAGGCTATGTAGCTAAATGAAAACGTACTACTATGCTCGAGTACTATGGATATATAACTACCTAAATTTTTTAGATATGCCTTTGCCCAAAAGTAACAAACTGACAACCTAGTTTATGCCATGATCACTACACATGAACTAAGAGCTACATTCATAGTTCAGTGATTCTGTCTATAAAGTTTTCTTCCAAAGTTCTGCTTCTATATCAAAAGCAGTCATTTGACTTCATTTGAAGCATTACTATATACCCAATTTTTTGCTTGGTCACTACCCTAAGGCTAAACTATCAATTTTCAAGCTAACCACAACTGGCAGACATAAGGAGATTGAGTGAAGTTCACACAACATGGTTCCCAAATCAGAAGTCATAAATTGTAGACTAAGCAAGACTTTTGCCCTTTCTAAGCTTATTTTTTGTGGAATGCTGAAACTGTTGCTAACCTTTTCTGGTGGGAGGGAGGGAGGGAGAGACCTGCATATGGAAGATGAAGAAATCCACAACAGGTCCAGCAGGCTCAAAAAATCTTCCCCGTTAAAACAATGAAAACATGGAAGAAATCCATTGAAAACACACAGGAGAAATCCTAAATTCCAAATCTCATGTAAAGAAAAATAAAAGTACCATTTGTCTGAACAGCTGGAGATAAAAGTACCTTGGTAGAATTGAGAAACTCCTTTGATGGATAGTGACGCACACCTGACTTGGAGTCAGGTTCACCCAAAGTCTTTCCCTTTCTTTATATGCTTCAAAATCCAATAGCTTCACACAAATCAAAACAACAAAGTCACTCTTGTCAATCCACAAAATAAATTATAGCCATCACTGCTATCAGCACTGACACTGCATTAGGATGTTAATTACAAGGCTGCAAAGCAAAATCAACAAGGACCTGAATTTTGCTACTAACTCTTGCACGCTTTCACATAAATCAAAATTATGCAACTTAATGCCTCTGAAAGCAGACTTGGCTAGTGCAACAGCTTTATCAACACGCAATATATTTATATATATACAGCATATATAAATACACAAAGGGACAATCCTCTGAGAAATCTGACTATACATCTCATATCTTGAGAAATTCCATGAAGCATTTTACATAATCCCTTCCACTAACTGTGCTCATTAAAAATGGCTACTCAAGTTATCACTTCATCACAAAAACAACTTGCACATTAATCATTACAGCCTCTACAAAACAACTGCCTACCAATGTAATTAAAGGAATTATCCATAAATATCAGTCTTTATCAACACTAGAATACAGCACTGGTAAGACTGATCACACTCATTTTCTATCACTGATGACCCTACATGAATGCAAAACCTTATTTAAATATAACTGCAATATAAACATGGGGGGGAAAAACAGTTCATAACATTTACTCAACAATTAGCTCACTCAAGCCTTACTTTCCAAACAACAAGGATGCTAAGAAAACATCAATACAAATCGAATAAAGAAAACTAACATTACTTGAAACTTTAAAAAAAAAAAAAAAAAAAAAAAAAAAAAAAATTGAGTTCAGTTAAAATCTTTCCTGAGATTGAAACTCCTCACACAAGTGCTACAAATGAATTGAGACATTAGTGAGCATATCACAAAATGATTAGGACGTGCAATAGCAGCAGCACAGAGAGATCAAGTAAGAAAGAGGACTCCAGATTTTATGATTTCAATTGAGTTCTGGTTCACTCGGCATGGTGTCTCACTCTCTCCCCCTCTCAAAAATTTTTTGTCTACCTCTTTCTTCCCTGATTGAAGTTAGTACATAGCAAAAACACACACTAATCCCCTAATAAAGAAAATATGACTACAGTAGCTTTTTAATGGCTAACTAGAGAAGTTAAGCGCCACCATATAAAGAAAAAAAATATAAAAAAGGGGGGACAGTAATCGTTAGTTCACATACCAAAGAGATGTCCTCTTCCGGGTGGATGATGCGGGAATTCGCCGACACTGTGGTTATCAGCGCGGGCTTCTTAGGTTCTAATTTTTCCTGATGCACACCACCTCCTCCACCTGAAGACGGAACATTTGGCGTCGACTGGCCGTTAGCTTGACTATACGCTGGAAACGCAGGTTTGACAGGGCCAATCTGGTTATTGGCTGTGGTGGTATGCTGTACAAGTAAAAATCCGTTACAATACACGTATAAGAAAATGTTTCAACACAAGTAAGTATTAGATGGATCTACAGCAGATAACTTACATTATATAAAAAAATATATATAGAGAGAGAGAGAGAGAGAGAGAGAGAGAGAGAGAGAGAGAGAGAGAGAGAGAGAGAGAGACTGACTAACCTGCGCAGCGGAGGGGAAGAGGGGTTTATTGGGTGCGGGTGTAGCACCGGGCGCCGTGCTGACTGGGGGCCCACCTGGTGGGGGTAAAGGACCCATTGGACCCATAGGGCCCATCATACCTGGTCCACCCATGAAAGGCGGCATATGACCCATAGGCCCCATTGGGCCCATCATTGGCATCATGGGGCCAGTTGGTCCCATCATGGGGCCCATTGGACCTGGTGGTCCCTGAGGAGGCATAGTTGGTGGGGGTGGGTTAGACTGACCAGGTAGACTAGACTGGGAATCCTCGTCATCTTCATCGTCCTGCCTCTTGTTCCCGCCCCCTACTCTACCGGCGCGCTGTCTCTCGTGGTCCTTCAGGTCTTCTTCCGGAATACCTGCCGAGCACAGGAATTGCATAAGCACGTGACCTCTACTTTACATTATTACTAATTATTATTATTATTTTATTATTACTATTATTATTCTGATGCAGAAACCTACTCATATGGAACAAACCCACCAAAGACTTGATATTCAAGCTTCCAAAGACTATGGTGTTCATTAGGAAGAAGTAAGCGAAGGTCAAGGGTAAATAGAAAGAAGATCTCACTAAATTAAAAAAATAGATAAAAATGTATTAAAATGCACAGAGAATAGTAATAGGGTGATAATGCATTGCACCTTCGCTAGAGCCTCTAAAGTTCCAACTGATTAACAAATGGCTAATTAACATCTGACACAAAATAAGCAAATGGATAACTCAATTTCAGTGGCAGTGCCTAAAAAACTGTCTTCTTACCTAAGTTTAAATGCAATTATATGTAGCCAAATTACATGCTTGGAATACCATCATGTAAAAGAACTTGTCAAAATTGTTATACGTACCTTCCATACCATATATTTCTATTTCTATATTATTACGATTAGGTAAAGCATTTGGAACTTTGTCTATCGTCTCTTTGTGAACCTGAAAAGAGAAAAATGACCTGTTGTAGACATCAATTACTGGCCCTCCCAAAAATATATTCTACTCATGAAGCTGAGGTATGCATAAATACTAGGCTTACCAAAGTAGATTCCAAGATTAATTAAAAACAAGTTTGCTAATTTGGAAAAATTAACCTCACACAAAAGTAAAGTTCATAAGGCTTCAGAACAACTCTGATTCATCCAATATCTAAAAAAATCATGTGGTCAATCTAAACAAACTAACTACTTTGAAGATGAAACCTGTACTTAAGGACTAAACAGTATATATACAATATTAATAACACCCACAAACTGAAATTTACTAGTAACACACAACTCATACTGACCTGCATACAGTGGATGGATAAACCTGGACCCGTATATAATCTTTTATGACATATATGACATTTAAAATGTTTCGCCTTCTGGTGCTGAATCAAAATTTTTTCGTCATCAAATTCCCTATTGCAGTACCTGAAAGAAAACAAAGTACATTTAGCTAAACAGTACTATGACTACTACTACTATTATTCATCATGAAGTTTAAAAGGCCCCTCAACATTCATTACTACTCATTATATCGATAACGAAGAACATGCCTTTGTTTTGTCCCCAGGCTGGAAATTTAGTCGTGACCCCGATTTGTTTTGGTCGCATTACTAAAAACCAGGGAACTTTTCTTTATGAAATTCACAGCTCTCATCAACAGAGGCACACAGGATTTTTAGGAAATGTACTCATTTCATCCTCAACCCACTAAATGCTAGCCTTGACAATTTGGATTTTCTTCAAAATTCTACATTTTTTAAGTTTTCCTCTTTAAGGAACATACAGCTACTACAAATCATTTTTAACTTCCACTAAGCTTACACACTGATTACTATGATTATTCATAATTAAAATCTTGTTCAGTTGGGTAAATTCTTATTACAAGGTTCTGAAACTGAAAAAAACTACAAGTCTAGAACAGGGAACAGCTCGGTTGCTGCTGCATTTCATTTTGAAGCCAATTTATGATGGGCTATGGCCAAGAGGATACAGTGCTAGGCCTAACCAAAAGGGTTTAATAAATATATAACACTAATCTGGTGCAGAACAATGGGAACAAGTTCGGTATTTCTATGCAAGGGCTCTGCAAGGACTATTACCTTGGAAATTGATTTTTTCCTATAATGTTTGCGTTGCTGATGACGGAGGTGGTGTTGTTTATAGTCGGTCAACTATTATTAGCCTCATTTCTACCCAACATGGTTGGGGACCCTTTGGGAACGCGGTTTTGGAAACGGGAGAAAGACTGGACCACCACGTTGTTGTTATGGAATGGTTCTGCGCATGCGCAAGTCATCAGGGAGCCATATGTTTAAGAAGGGATTGGCTATGGGAACCTATTATAAGAGGAACTATGCTAACCTAATGTACCTAGCAGGCCATGTTCCTTAGTCGGGGGTTTCTGACCCCCGGGACCAGCTGGTGAAGGAAACTCCACTTTTTACCAGTATTCCAGGATGGCCAGCATTGAACTTCTGAGGTTCATTGCAGGTTAATTACAGCTGACCAACAAAAAATAACTGTAAATTCTGAATAAGTAACCAAACTACTACAGAGAAAATCAATTTCCAAAGCAATACCAGACACAGAGATTTTGCTTAGTTCTACCACAAGTTCTGCAACTAAAATGCCAAGTCCTGACCTAACAAACCTTATCTTCTTAACCTCAACTTTGGGTGCCTTGCCCTGACCTAGCCAGAGGGCTTTGCCCTCCCTCAACCCCCCAAATTAACACTAAACATCAGAAACAATGGGCTTAGCCTAGCACAACCCCTACTGAGGCCTAGCTAGGACCCAGCCTTTAGGTACTACATATAAATTACTAGAGTTACAATCGTCACTGCTTTTCCATCCAAACCTTCGCCCACCTGGGGGTGGCCCAATATCATGGGATAAAGGCAGGGAGATGTCAAAGGTTAGGCTAATTACTGAGGAAAAATATAAAAATTTGGACACACGTCCAAACCTTGGGCACTAGAAATACGAAACCAACATTTCATCAGTTCTACAGTAAATGTATATGTACTGTACAAAATCACATTAGCAGCTGGATGGCCACAGATTAGATGAAAATTTCTACCTTGGCCACTTTATACGAGTTAACCCTTGTTTTCATAAATTATAACCATGCCCACCCTAACCTATTCCTACAGCTTACCCAAGTTCTCCTTTGGGCCTAAGCAAAAAATAATTTAAGCCTATCTTCATTCTGCTTTGTTCAGACCCGACTCGATCATCGGGCCAGGCCCTTAGCTTATCTCTTGCTTACTCGTAGCATACGTCGGGTGGCCCCTTTACCGTGGGTCCCACCGTACTTATTACCGTAAGGGAGGCTACTTAAATCATCTGACATACAAATAAACAAAATAACAACTCTGAGATTCCCGGAGGGTGATAACCGTGTGGCCAAGGCTATCCACGTCCACTACGTCTCCCCTTAACCTTGATTTCCAAATCGTACCTTACCGGTGGCTGGTTAACCTTATATATCAACCTTTATTCGGGCATACGTGGCATATTAAGAGGTAATTTTTATATTACAACGAATACGGTCCTCCACAGCATATAAGGGGTTAAATTACAGGTAACAAAGGGGGCAGGAGCTCCCCCCGAAAATCTAAAATAAGCGACGGAACTCGGCGGCATTACGAATTCAACGACGGCCGAGCCCCCCGCGAGTTCCATTTATTTAACCCGAATTTTATTTTGAAAGCGGGTCGATCCAGGCCCTAAGTATGTCACTGCGCCTTGCCAAAGGGCACGGAGAGGCGCCCCGAATAATTCACGGAGGGCGAACGGGCCCCCGGAATGATCGATATATCGATACACATCGTGATCGATCGTCGTCGCCAGCAGGAGAGGTGGAATCCACTTCAGCACATTTACCCCGCTCGGGTTTATAAATACATCTCGGCTTTCGAAACGCGAATTTCGCCCTAAATTGGCGAGGCCCGGGCGCCACTTCTCCGTCACTCGGTTCTCTGAACCTTGAACAACTTTTTCCGCCACTTACCAACACCAGGGCTTCGTCTGCTTCTTCTTTTTCCGACCCATTTTGTTGGAACTAGGAGCTCGGGTTTAGGGGGCTAAGTAAAACAATATGGCAGACTGCGTCTTTAGCTCTCGCTGGGGAAGGGATGGGGGAGGGGGAGGGGAGCGGCAGACTACGCATGCGTAGTGCGGACACGGCGCTAGATGTCACCACTGGCGCGCGCAGGGCGGACGTTTTAATTGTTTCCTTAAATAAAATGCTTCGGTCGAGTTCTTCATTGTCGAGATATTATTCGACCGTTTTCGAACTTGAACTTGATCAGTGATATGAATATAACATTTGCGCAATGGAATAAATCTCACTTAAACATTATTATGCCAAGCTCTATTGCGTCGTTCTCTGCAATATTTTTTCTTCGTGCGTATATTTTGATGTGAACTTGGTTTATTATGGAAAAGATTTGCGATTATTTTTTACCTTTCCCAAAACACAAAATGCGATTTTAAACTATAAAATAACAGCGTTCATCACAAAAACGAAAAATATTACATACAAAATATATATGCGATAACATAAGCGCTGATGTGTCAGCACACATACATAAATAAACGAGATATGAAGCCTGTTTCAGCTGGATAAGATGCAGCACGCAAAAAATAATGCTGATTAACGAAATTCTCTCTCTCTCTCTCTCTCTCTTCTGGATGAAATTTCACGAACAGTTCTCTCAGACATTTGAAAAAAGAATTCTGTTTTTGTTTGTATTCGAAGATGCACACAATATTTGTTGCATTTTTATCGCTTTCTCTACGATATAGTATGGTGTGCATTATTGTGTTGCACGTTTACTACGCACAATAAGCAATTTCATTTGCAAGGAAAATGCAAGAACATCACGTCACTGCAGTATGTATGCCTTATGTAACTTAGCTGGTGGAATTGCAAACCAAAGCTTCATTATACCAGATTAACTTAAAAGAATTTTATTCATGCTGTAGTGCAACGTTAAAACCAGTTCAGGCACTACTGTACAGTATAAGTACATTTACATTTACACTTCCCAAATTAAAAAAAAAGTTCACTGAAGCTTATACTCTAATTCCATAGCATAATTCTTATCTTTCAAACTGTACAATATTATGCGTTCAAGTACAAAACAAAAACAACTAAAAGTAACAAGATTTATACTCATCACACCAAATTTCTTAGACCGATTCATATATATATATATATATATATATATATATATATATATATATATATATATATAAATTTCATAAGTGCTATTATATATATATATATATATATATGCACCCAATTTTCTGTACCCACCATTGCACAGTCACCAGGAATAGCCATCCACTAGGTTTTTTTTACGATATTTTTCAGAAGTCAAAATGAATCGGTCTAAGAAATGTGTATAAACACACCATACTCTGTGCTTGACGCGAAAGTGAGCCCTTGGAAAGCATAAAGTCAAACACACAAATACAACATGAAACATTATAGTACTATATGTCACCTCTTTTAAAGGGAAAACATTGTAAGATGTGCCGAGCAACAGTAGACGAAATATCTGGTTAAAGTTATAATGTATTATCTATAACTTTTGGTGCTCAATGGTAAAATCGATTTTTTTGTTTATAGGCCTAAAATCATAAGCTGGCGTTCCACAGTTCATCTTAAAAGTTCATAAGAATTCTATCTGTCTTATTACTCATCTCTAGTGATATTTAGTAATGAAAGGGAACACAGCATTAATAATTCATCTACTTGTTCTCAGGTGATCCACTTTGACTGCTGGCGATAGATAATAGATGAACAAATGTGTCGGATGCGAGTATGACGTCAAGGGTTAGTCAGTGCAACGATTACTGGCTGCCAAAGCCAATGAACATTTCTTTTAATTTTCTGAAGCTAGAAATGGATTCAAGAAGAATCTACTTATTATAAAATTATCTTCATGTAATCTGAAATAAATCAATTATGCCTGTAAACTTCTTGTCTCAAAGAAATTGAAAAAAATTGGTATTGAACAGCTCTTACGGCTGAACGAAAAGCTATGGAATATTTGGATATGCTTCGTGAATCTAAATGTGGCAGAAGAGATTTTTCTTACAGTTTTCATATAAAAAATATACTCGACAGTAAGTTTTGGCAGAATACATCACAGAAAAGATGGTATTTTCTGTAACAAAGAGAAGAAAAAGGAAGGAATTACCTCAGTTGCCCGTTTTTCTGTTTAGAGCGAGATGTTAAGAATTCTGTCCCTATCTTTTTGAAACAGCATTATCGATCAGAAATACCTCATCGATTTTTAAAATTTTTCTGATTATGAACAGGCACACGAAGCTTCCTTACAGGTAGCACGGGCTCTTGCTCCAGAAGCATTCCGATTTATATATTTCAGTTTGACCAAGGCAACAGCATGTCACTCACATACCTCGTACAGTTGTCACAATAACTGTATTTCAACAGCTCGCATTTCGTCTTTTAAAATGTGAACTTAGCTGCTAATGAATATATGCTAAATTAGAGAACGGAAATACATCCCAAAATACTTCATCGAGTTTATATTTACATAAAAAGCTTTGTCATTTGGTGCAGCACTCTACATGCTGCCTGGCTACAAGTTGCCATATCATCGTTCTGGATCTAGTACTATGAGCAAGGGAGACTTTCAATGATTGGATCTTAAAAGGTTTTCTCTAAAATTCTTAGTCGTCGGGAAACTTAAAACTACATAAAAAAAAATTAGAAGCAGCAGTAATAACTATATATGTAGTACCAAGGTAATTACAAAGGAAAGTGGTGAATTGTAGGAACATCGATTACTTTGACTCAGAGGCGGACAGGTGTACTGACTGAGAAGAGAATGGTTTAATCTCTCTCTCTCTCTTTTCTCTCTGCCACTGAAGTAATGGAGAAAACCATCTGTGAAAGACGCAAACTAAAAACTTAATTAATATTTCACTACTTCAACGAACTACACTGATATATTAACGATAACCTAATACTTTTCTTACGAATCAATCTCAGTAAAGTACGTATAACTATCATCATACTCACACTGTTATGAATAACAATATAAAATACCAGGGTAACTTCATTTCGGTCACCAATTCAGGCTAATATGTGACGCTGCTTCAAGGGGGGAAAAAATCAATCGATCATTGATCTTCTTGGCCCATTGCGAGGAAACTCTTCAATCTGTTTCAAAGATGAATTCTTTTCATTAGTTTTCATAACGTTGATTATTCTTATTATATTCAGAAGATGAACCCTATTCATATGAAACAAGCCCACCAAAGGGGCCATTGACTTGAAATTCAACTCCCAAAGAATATTTCTTAATTATATGAAACGACCAAATAACTTGAGGGCCTTCAAGCATTAGTCGTTACCAAACACATGCACAATCTACGACTTAAAAGCAAATGACTGCAAATTTTTATGCAACAAAAACTCTTAGAGTTCTTAATTAACGGTTTTAACATCTTTATTAGAATGCATTTTTAAACTGAAAAGTTCTGACACATACTTTAATATTATGATGACTTTTGTTCTAGAAACTACATACTGTGATTGTTCAAGTTTGTAATCCAAAAGGTACCCGTTTAATTAATTTTGCTCTACAACTTTTACCAGCAATGACAGCTTAATATGAACCTGCCATAATCTAAAATCACTTTTCTTTATACATTTGGCTTCCATAAAGATAAAGGAACAAGACGATGGTGTGGAAAACATCAAGGGTTATCCTCAGGGGAAGGGACGCTAATTCCTGAGATGTACGCTAATATTGTACCAGCCCAGTTTTTTGCCGTGTCCTAGGTTAGGTTAGTTAGGTTAGGTTAATACCTCACTAGTAATTTGGGTGTGAGAAACATAACGAGATTATTTTCAAGAAACTTCTACGTTTAGTTTTTGAGATATGGCATCCCACTTTTTTCAGGGAAAGATCCCGGTGCTTGGTTACATCTCGGGAAAATGTGGGAGGGATGTGCAAAGTGACTCAGCGGAAGCATGAAAATATCAAGAAGTGTGGCATTGAAACAATGATGCCAAATGGTCTGCTTCCTAGTGATTCCAATGCAGATGATCTGACTACTGGAGGACCTGATGGTGATGCACTAAGATGCTGTGAGGGAGCAGTACCAAAGAAATCCCTGAGCCTACTCTGATGAATGGATTGTCCCTGCAGGAGCTTCAGGATATCTGTCGTATCATAACGGACCGAACTGAATAACCTTTGCTTAACCATTCCTTGTCATACTTGGGGTATTTATCAAACTTGGTGAGGACTCAGTCATGAGCCTTGCTAAAACTGGACATTAAGGGAAGTGCAGACGTCATCCCTTGTCGTCATTGGTATCCTGGGTAACAATCTCAGCAGCGGTAATCTCCTTGTTGTCCATGGTCTGATAATCACGATCACCACCATATTCATCCGACCAATCAAAAATGTTGTCCTAATCAGTATCATCTCTGGCCTTCCTCAAGCACTGCTGGCCACCTGTAGCACCAAACTCTGGAAAATCACTTGCAGCCTTGCCAGTGTATAGCCTATGCCCTATACCAACCACATTCCAAAGTAAGAGCAGATGGTGCACCAAGCAAGAGCCCCGCTGTAGATTGCTAACTTGAGTTCCAATAATTCTGCAGAGGGCCTTCCCTCTGAGTATCTAAACTGAACCCCTTCACCCACTCTTCCTTGTAAACCACCATCACTTCATCCAGGATTCAACGTTGGTAGCGGCTCTTCACTGTTACCCTACCTGACGTAGAGTTTGCTGGACTGGTTTTATCCTATGGATGGTTTCCTCCATTTCAGTGTTTGATTAGTAAAGAAATGAAAGAGGATTTCCATCATGTTTGTGTCATTCTCCTTTTTTCATGGGAGTAACTTGTCCATTTGCATGCATTTTCTGTAAACATTTTATTCAGCAGGTAGGTGCCATGAAGTGGCTTGGTCACTGGCTCAGTGGTTGGAGGTTGGTCAGATGGCATTTTTGCAGTTAAGGGGAGGACCACTTTCCAGATCAGAATGCCAGTTATTTAGTTTATAAACTTAATACACGGTACAATATAGTATCAAAACTATGGATAAGAGCCATACAACACGTCCATACACCATACGTCTATGGCATTAAGATCCATCCATATAAAAAATGCCATTAGATTTAACTTCCATATCAATGCTTATTTTTAAAGATAAAATAAACTGTAATGTAAGAACAAACAACTACATGATACAATAGAGTATCAAGTTTACACTTACATAAAAATGTATATTTATTCGAGGCAGTATTTTAAATATTGCCTAGCACCACACCATGAGGCAATCTTTGGATCCAGTATGTGCATGCGAAAATTTGAAACTGACTAGCTCTTGGAAGTTTTCTTCTCAAGAATCCTAGTCGTGCTGATATAGCAATTAACATCATAATTAGTAATGGGCCAGTAGGTGAATGATTCTTGGGATTAACATCCACTGTCGTCAGAAATGCTTGGTAAACACAATACAGACTACAACCCTGTAATCTGTAATGAAAATTGAGGGCTCCATTGGGAAACTAATATTCCTGTATTAAGTTTTTTTCTTAGTTCATGGTAAATATATTTAGTCAATGTTACTGAAGCTTCTAGTGGTTTTTGACAAGCCATGTATAGTAGAGGCAGAATATAAATACATCTCTAAATCACTCTCTCAGTCACAATTAGCTGCAGTATATTGGTTGCAGATATTTATCAGCTTTACTGAAAATCAATGACAGAAGAAAATAAAAAGAACAAAAATGGGAGGGGGCGGGGGCAGATTTGGACTCTTCTTTCCACCTAACCAAACCCTAAAGGTATGGCTTCTCACTAATTTGCAACTCTATGTTAGATATGAGGTGGGGAGGGGAGTGGCTTCTGAATGAGTTAACCAAATATTTACAACTGAAGTGAATATGTAGTACATTAAAATCCCAACAATTAAAGTGAATATGTTATACATTAAAATTAAAGCAAAAACTATTAAAAAACAGCACTGCTGAAAACTATTATCTACTTAAGGATAACTGCAAATCAAAACTAGAATGGAAGTATCATGTTGCCACCACCACATGTGCACCATTGCTGATAATACATGAAAGAACAAACAATATAATTGTTAAGTAAAACCAGAATGTTCTAAAACAAATCATGCAACACTGTACATACCTTTTTGGACCACTTGGCTATGGCTATAGGCTCTGTCACAGATTTGTCAGCTGCTATTATTCTTGTTATGGAGCTCAGTATTGTTGAACCTCCTGTAGCAGCCATTCCTTGACCAGTTCTTCTGTATCGTTCAAGGAGAGGAAGACCTGTCTGGGGAGAGAGTAAGGCAGTGTCACATGAACATATTCTGTCATTAAGCTTTCTTCAGATGGATGAGTGGAGTGACGAGGGGAGACAGCATGAGAAATGAAGACATTAGGGGATCAGCAAGAGTCTTATAAATGTCAAAGAAAGCCCCAAAGGTCATGATTAACATGGTTTGGGCATCTGATAAGGAGGAGAGATGAAGAGAATCATGCTGCAAGAGAAAGCAAGGAAATGGAAGTGCTAAGGACAAAAAGAAGAGGAAGGCCAAGAGAAGATGGAGAGACTTCATTCAAGATGACACAAGAGACAAAGGAAAAAGGAGGACACAAGATAGAAGCAGCTACAGACAGCTCATTAAAAACAGCAACCCTGACTGGGGATTAAGCTCAGGAGAAGAGTCTGTGTGTGTGTGCGTGTGTGTAAAAAGTGGATCCACAAAATTATAACATATTAACTGGTGCTATTTATTCAAATAAACTCCAAAATAATAGTAAAGAATTTATTGTGGATGGGACCCAAACACTGGAAACCTATGAAAACTGGTCACATTTGATAAATGATCAGAGTATGGACCTTCTTCTTCTTCTTCTTCTGTGTGTGTGTGTGTGTGTGTGTGTGTGTGTGTGTGTGGGATTATTATAGTCAGCATCTTGAAACAATTTCTCATTTTAAAAAAGATAAGGAGCCAGTTGACAGTTCTGTTAACAGGTTGAAGTTAAGAAGAAAATAGTGCAATTGAAAAATACAAAAAATTTCTCTGGATTTTTCAGATGTGACCATCAAGTATCAATTCCATTTATGAATTAAGGCTAACGAGGGAGATCTTAAATGCCATCACCTTGGTATTTAGAATGTCATACAAGTGTCTGAAACAAATTTTATTTGACATTTCGATAAGCTCGCCTGACATTTGGTGCCACCTGTCAGCAAGTGTTTATTGACACATTCAGACTGCCTAAGTCAAATTATAATTTCACAGTATACTCTTGACTTCTCAATCTCCTTTTCTGTACTGGACTATTTCTTTCTCTAATGATGCCCCTCACGCTTGTAGAATAGCATTTTGCTAATTGAAGTACGAAAAGGAATAGGAATATAAAATTTAGGTCAAAGGTCAAGTGCTATGAGGTCATCCAGTGCTGAAAGGGAAATTGAGAGTAAGAAGGTTTTAGAGGTGTACCAGGAGGAAAACCGCGACATTTGCAGTATGAAACAACTGTTAGGAAAGGGCAGAACGTAAGATGGAAGAAAGAGAATATGAACAGAGGTACAGTAAAAGGAATGAAAGAGATTGCAGCTAGGGGACAAAGGGACACTGCACAGAACCTTAAGTAATACCTACAGTGTACCGCAGGAGGTGCACTGACGGTATAAAACCTCTAAGCGGCATCCAAGATGAAAATGAAGATATATCTAATTTAAGAAATTAATTGTGGCACGAGAGAAGGAGATATCGCAGAAGAAATATAATCTTCAATTGGCAAATGGAACCAAAATGATACCTGAAACCCGGGCCTTCTGAAATGAAAATAAAGATGATGAAAATCTAATAACTTGTGAAATTACCATTAACGTCAACCTGTTATATGCAAAACTTTTTTGTTTAGCATCTACAAGTTTAAAGTCCTTAATTGATATGGATTATTTTTTATTTATTTATTTATTTATATTTTTGGCCATTCCATCTTCCCTTCTATGCCTGACCATTCATTTCATCCTGAGTATCGTGTGAGTGAACGGAAGTAAGTGCAACAATAGGTGAGTTCCTGTGTGTATATATATATATATATATATATATATATATATATATATATATATATATATATATATATATATATATATATATATATATATACAGTGATATATATAATTTATATACTTAATTTCATCTATTCACATTTATTTTGTTAATTATTTTTCTTTTCTATTTAATATCTAATCTCTTCTTTCTGCATTTCCTATTATCTTCTTCTGTTGCTTCTTTGAAAAGAACACCGTGTTCTTTGTAAGCTTGAATTTCAAGTCAATGGCCCCTTTGGTGGGCTTGTTCCATATGAATAGGGTTCATCTTCTTATTAATAATGTGTATGTATACATATGTATATGTATACATATGCATATACATATCTGCATCCAGTCAATGATGGTGGAAAAATTGGTCAAGATGAGATAGTGTAACATTATCTGGACTTCCCTTGTTAAAAACATCTTTCTAGACTTTTCTATCTTTAAGAAAATCAATCTCCCTAGACTTTTCTTAGGTTAAAGTTCATCTCCCTAGACTCTGCTTGTTCAAATCCCTTGTGCTTCAGAAAATGCTTCGATTTATCATTAGCTATAAAGCCACTGTCTAGTACACTCTTCGACTGGTATTTGACCTTTCTTGCATAGCATACGTGGAAAATAATTTTCTTGGAAACTCAGATATCTAACATTTAACAGTGACACAAGTGTTCAGTTATGACGTTCAGTTTACTAAGACGCAGCTGTTCTAAACGGTACACGGAGGCTTGCTTTGAAAAATGATGTGAAAAGAAAATGTTTTCTGAAAGATATTCCAACAGGAAACTTACTCGAAATGATAATAAAACAATATCCACCAGGAGGCCAATACACTTGAGAAAAGACTGCATTTTTAAATCCACAATGATTCGTGGACTTGATAGCCACAGAATCGAACAAACTTCGACCTTTACAGTCTGACACAGTCTCGACGGTTTAAAAGGTTAGTCCAAACAGCCAAGCTTGGCCATGTGACACGCCTGGCAAGCTATAAAGGCAAACAACAGATCGACACGTGCTCAGTCGAGTTTTTTCCCTTGTAGACATCCAGTGAGACTCTGAAGAAGCCTCCTCTTTCTCCACCATGGCTCAAAACCTACTACAGCTTTTAACGGCACTGTTTCTCTGCTTCAACCTTGCCTCTGGTGACTCTGGAGACAACTTTGGCGGCAACCCTGGTGGTGACTTTGGCGGCAACCCTGGTGGTGACTTTGGCGGCAACCCTGGTGGCAACCCAGGTGGCAACTTTGGCGGCAACCCTGGTGGCAACCCTGGTGGCAACTTTGGAGGTCTGTGTGCTTTAGAAACTGTGGCTTCATTGGTGACTTTCTTTCTTTCTTTCTTCTTCCATGCTCTAAAAGATGGTGCTGTCTACAGGTGCTTGATGAACAACAGGCTTCATTGGTCACATTTCTCACTCTTCTACTTTCTGCAGAAAAAAGTGGGACTGGAAAAAATTCTGCAGAGGATGCTACTGTTTACATGGGACCTGAACAACAAAGGTTCACACCTGCACTGCTCCTACCTTTTTCTTTTCACTTTGTTCCCTTTGCTTTCTTTTGTCTTGGCTGTCCTACTTCTTAAACTTGGTCTTGCTGCTAGTAATGTCACTGCTCATTTACGATGAGATCTTTCAGCCATCCTATTAATAAAATATAATACTAATAATCTTCCTACACATTCTCTCTGTGGTAGCAGTTGGGTAAGATTAACCAGGCCTTATGCCATCAGAGGTACTTGCTGAAAGGCAGCTCAGAGGTGGGGTAAGGACTGGTGTGGTGGTCTGAACTTTGCTCAATGAACTGAGACCCTATTGCTAATTTTGCCATTCAATCAGGCAACTGTTTATATTCTGACTCACTAAAGCTGGAGTTGAGGTGTTCAAAGGTACTTTTATAGGATAATTAATAAGTCATTTGAAAGTGACTGGGCAATCAATGAAAACAAAGGTTTTCTTTCTCTCTTTTGGTAGTTCACCTCCAGTTATTCAAGAAACCAAAAGAGGCAGCTTAATGATGCTGAAGTCTTCTGTAGTAATAACAATGAGTGTTTTCAAAAGTGCTGACACCATAGTCATGACTTAAGTTTTACTTACACTACTCAAATGAAGCTGGTCTTATGTCAACACAGTCCACTATTCCAATGTGCCTGTAAGTGTGGCAAGCAGTTGAAGGAAAAATTCTGTTGTGGACCTGTGGACTCATCCAAACAACCCGACACTCTGATACTGACCGTTGTATATAGTACCAACACTTATGCTGTTTGTAACTGACACTGTGTTGTCTACTGAGTCATCTTGATTACATCGATATGTTCTCCTATTGGTGGTTAGTGGCTCTCTAACCCTTTGCCTTTCCACATGGATTACTCATATTACAAAGTAAATTATCACTGTCGAAACTAATCTGCATCTCTTTCCCTTTGACAGGCTGCACGTACAATGACGAGTGGCACACCGTTGGCGATAATTTTGTGGTCCAACTTAGCACTGGTGGCCCACCAGAAGGCAATGCAGTTCACTACCTCTGCACTGGGACTGGACTGATCATGGGTATGTTGAAGGTCTTGCTTGATCTCACTGGATTATTATTATTATTTTTTTTTTGCAATTCTGAGAGCTTAAATTTAATCACTTTTACAGATTTTATACATTATTCCAGTTGGATGTGCACTTCCCCAGACACCTGGAAATCCCCAGGGGAATGGCCTTTCCTTCCCAGTCGGAAGTAAACGGTACTTTGGTTGCGATGAGTATGAGTGTAAGGAAGAACTTGGATGGACCTCAACAGGAGTGACGGCCGAATCTTGTAAGTCATACTGTCTGACTTTACTGTATGTGTTAAATACTTCATATATCACATCCCAAATTAGGAGGGAGTCTGAAAAGTGTACATCGTAGCTATTCAAGATTAAGCCAGCCTCTTAGATAGGGTCTCTGGGGTATCAAGGAGTGTTCAGAGTAGTAGGCACATAGGAAAGAATACTGTAATATAGAACTGACTCTGTGCTAGTGGCACAATGAAGGAAAAAATGGGATATCTCAAATGCATTTTACAAGAATGGCAAATGATGCACAAAATACCAGAGGATAGTGCAACCATGTCCTGCTGGACGGAGCATTTTGAAGGTTTGCCAAATGTTGACGTTTCAAGGGTGGCAAAACTGGAATATACAAGACTTGGTGGGGTTAATGGACGCCTAACAATGATTGCAAAGAGTTGATTAATAAAAGGGACAAGAGTTGATGGAATCAATAATATCTTATGCCTTTTTCAGGTGGCAAGTGTGAATGACTTTTGTGAGTAGAGTTTGCCTGGTTTAGTAAAGCTTTCAAAAGAATTGACATGGAATGATCATCCCTTGTGTAGAGTGAAAAGTTATAATGAGGAGAATAATCCATGTATGAACACAATATTGCTTGGTTTTACCAGAAATGCAACTGGAAACATTCCGATTCAGAAAAAGAGACACTTGGTTTGATCAGAATTACACCTGAGCAGACTAAATCAAGTTAGAAATTGCAGATGAAACCAACTGTCCTAATGAAGCATAAAAAACTGCTTTCTTAAATTTGGAGATTGATGGACACATTTGTGTAACTGGAAAAGGTCATGTAAAGTTTCTTTCCAACCATTTAGTGGCTTAAAATGACATTCTGTATATCCAGAAAGGAATGCATAATGAAGGCTATCTAGATTCAAATATCAAAAGCTGCAACTGCCTCGCCTCTACGGCTATTAGCTCCTTGTCATCAACTGGGAAGAGAGGGATTTCATATACTGCATACTAGATCCAAACCTTTGGGATTTTAATTTGGCCAGCCAATTTGGAGGCTCAGTTTTTTGTAGCTTAGTCTTAAATAATTAAATTATCCCTAAGCAAACTAGTAAACTTCATTGTCAGCAAAAGTTTCTTATCTCAACTGGAAGACATATTATGAGGGTTCATTGTTTTATGTTGAAAGTTACTTGAACCAATTTTTCATCAAGTTTATTGTACTTACTGACAGTGGGGAAGGCAGCCACTGGCAGGTGCTGGCAGGCTGCTGTCCTCACATGTCCAGTCACGTTTAAGAGAAGAGTGTGACTGCTTTTCATTTTCCGACAGGCATTACAAACCCTCCACCTGAAACGACAACGCCCGATGAAAACGGTGGTGAGTATAATTCAGTTGCACAAACAATTTTCCTGCAATGTTCAAGAACAGATGACAGAAGAATCTCCAGGTCATGGATGGTTCAGCCCTCTTGGCTATTTTTATCTTCATATTTTGCTTCTCTGATGAATTGAATCCTACTATATTCCAATCCACATTGTATTATTTGATAAGAACCATGGGATTGTAGTTTATTGATAAGAAACAACCACAGGATTGTAATTTCCTGAAGAAAAACAATTGGACTTCAAGCTAATGATTTAAGTTCCTCTTTTTGTAATGATTTTTTCTTAATTCAACTAGATTCTACAGTCGGTGGTGAATCAACAAACTCTGGTAATGAAGGCAAGTACCCCCTTTTTTCTTTTAAATTTTAAAACATCTTGTCGCAACATCAAACTGTTTGTTAAAGCAAACACTTAGTAGTTCAACTCTCAAGAAATATTCTAAGAGTGTACAATTTTCTGGACCATACTTATGACTTATAATTGCTCACATCTAAATGATAAAGTGAAAAGTAATAAAAAAAGTTTAATCTTGATTGACACGCTGTTCCTGAAGACTGAATGAAATTAGATTTTAGCTGGTTTAGGCAGAAGATCAAGAACAGATGTTAATAAACAACCATTTCTGGCTAATTAGAATGAGAGAAACATACGATCATACATATAGGAAAGGGGAAAATGTTGGCTTACTAATGCTGAAGCTTTGGTTGGTTTTCCTAGCAACTCTACTGGAAATGTTTTGAAGAAAAGTGAGAGTTGAGAAGCAACTGGAGAGTAAAGATAAAATTGATGGTCATCATAAAATATATGAAAATTCTATTTAAGAAAAGTGGAACTTAAGGAAGATATAAGAAAAATATTTGGAAAAATCCATCTGAAGTTTCTTCCCAACTGTCTGGTGGCCCAGAATGACAGATTGTGGGAAAAGAACGTCAAGCGAAGGCTGTATAGATTCAAAGGCCACAGGTTGACAATCATCATTTTATATATAGAATATAGAATTTCAGCCAAAGGCCAAGTACTGGTACCTATGAGGCCATTCAGTGCTCAAAGGGAAATGGAGAGTAAAAGGTTTGAAAGGTGTAACAGGAGAAAAACATCACAGTTGCACCATGAAGCATGTTAGGATGGGGTGGGTAGCAAGGTGGAAGAAAGATGATATGAACGGAGGTACAGTTAAAGGATGAATGAGCTTGCAGCTTGGGGCTGAAGGGACGCTGCAAAGAACCTTAAGCAATGCCTACAGTAGTGCACTGACAGAACTAACCCCCTATGGAGGACAATCATCAATTGAAAAGGGAGAGATTACATATATGCTAGACCCAAACCTACAGGGAGTTTAATTTGGCCTATCAAAGACTCACCATTTTTCTTCCTGTACTTTGGTCTTAACTATTCATACCTTCTCTCAACGAACCTGTAAACCCTTTTCAGACATAGGCTGATCTTAATCAGAAGACATTACGAGCAATCGTTGTGGAACAGTGATGTCTATTTGAACAATTAGTTTGTAAAACTTACTTTTCTTACCTTTTTAATTGTCAAGTCAGACACTGGGAAGAGATGACATGTCCCTCTGCCCTGAAGTGTCTTGTTAAGCTCATGATCAGAGTGTGACTGCTTTTTTGCATATTTACAGGTACTACAGAAGCCCCAGCTGCAACAACACCTGGTGAAAATGGTGAGTACGTCTTAGTCACATTTTTCCGTAATAGTCACCATACTCCAGAATATGATTACTGTAAGCAGATAAATACTTAAGAGGTTATCCGTAATAGTGACCATACCCCAGAACATGATTACTATAAGCAGATATATATTAAAGAGGTTATCTATAATAGTCACCATACTCTAGAATATGATTACTATAAGCAGATATACATATTAAAGAGGTTATGCATAATAGTCACCATACTCCAGAAAATGATTACTATAAGCAGATATATATTAAAGATGTTATCCATACTAGTCACCATACTCCAGAATATGATTACTATAAGCAGATATATAGTAAAGAGGTTATGCGTAATAGTCACCATACTCCAGAATATGATTACTATAAGCAGATATATATTAAAGAGGTTATGCGTAATAGTCACCACACTCCAGAATATGATTACTAAAGCAGATATATATTAAAGATGTTATCCATACCAGACACCATACTCCAGAATATGACTACTATAAGCAGATATAGATATATATTAAAGAGGTTATGCATAAGAGTCACCATACTCCAGAATATGATTACTATAAGCAGATATATATTAAAGAGGTTATCCGTAATAGTAGGATAACCATAGTCCAGAATTTGATTATAAGCAGATATATAAAGCAGAGGTTTTCCATTATAGTCACCATACTGAAGAAAATTATTATAAGCAGATATACATTGCAGATGCATAATGGCACAATTGTGTACATAATTAACAAGTTCTATAAAGTTCTAATTCCTGGTAAGCCGGAATACAGGATAATCAATAAACTGGTTGTTCTTCAGTAGATAAAGGAAAATTAGGATCAGAATCTCAAACTAACCAACACCAGACAACAGGCTAACTTGTCTGCCTTCTGAAGATATGGAAATAATTGTATGGTTGTGGAAAATTAAGAAAATTTGTCTACAAGGTAGTGGTGCTACAACCAAACTCTGTCTTACCTTCATATGACGCCACCCTACTTACGAACATTCAACTTACAAACATTCAGAGATACAAACAAATGGAATCGTTGCAAATTAAAACTGTGTTTAGAGCGCTCCCCTTTGCCACCAATAAGTTTACATTTTGCTTTGCGCACCTATTCTGTATATTATGTACAATGTGTTTTGTTTTAAGATGGAAATACGTGCTGTACTACAGTAAACCTCCTGTATTCGCCGTCTCACGATTCGCGGACTCACCTATTCCGTGGATTTCTCTGTGGAACGTGTATAAACATTTGCGGAAAATTCGCCCATTCACGGTATTTTTCACTGAGAAATATTCACCAATTACTGTATTTTCATATCATTTTCATGACTAAATGCACTTTTTGCAATAAAACTATTAAAATACTCAGGTATAAGCATTTTGAGAAGTTTCTTTTTTTCGTCTGAACTATCAAAATAGGCAGTTCTAAGTGTTTTAAGTATTCACGGATTTTAACTATTCGCGGATGGGGTGTGTGGTACGCATCTCCCGCGAATACAGAGGGTTTATGTATACTGATTCATGGTACACAGACTGAAAAGGAGTGCGTAGCATCACCAATAATGAACATGCATGCAAATTACACTTCCCTCATAACTTTTCTGATCTCATTCCACCAGGTCCAACAACTGGTGGGATAACAATTATTGCTGGTGGCAAAGGTGAGTAATTCTTTATACAAAGCATGGCATAGTAATTTTTGGGCATTGCAATTTCTTTATGAAAATCATGGGTTTGTAATTCCTTGATCTTAAACAATGGAATTATAATTATAGTTCCTTTCCATGATATGATTATGGTAATATTAAGACCTATTTCCAGGTACCTAACTCAACTCACATTCTATAGTACCTAAATACCAGGCCATGGACTTACCATCATCTCTCCGTTCATAAGTAATTCAAATTCAATTCATTTGATCTTTAAGGGGATTAAAACTAATAACTAAAGTTCCTTTTATTTATAAAAATAATTTTTTCTTTATTCAACTAGATTCTACAGATGGTGGTGAATCAACGAGCTCTGTTGATGAAGGCAAGTTGAATTTTGTTTAATTTTAAAAGGAATTTTGAACTATTTTACAATGGAAGCCTCTCACGCTATGTAGTTCAATATATTAGTTCTTCGTTGGAGGGGTGGATAGAGATGTCGCCTGGCACGCTGTTGGCCCAGCGTTCGACTCTCCTGCCCGCCCAATGAAGAATTAGAGGAATTTATTTCTGGTGATGGAAATTCATTTCTCGTCATAATGTGGTTCGGATCCCACAATAAGCTGTAGGTCCCGTTGCTAGGTAACCAGTTGGTTCTTAGCCACGTAAAAATAAATCTAATCCTTCGGGCCAGCCCTATGAGAGCTGTTAATCAGCTCAGTGGTCTGGTTAAACTAAGATATACTTAACTTTTCTCCACAATATTTTGTTAATTATAATACCTCCAATAATCATTCTTTCAGGACTTTTTTTGCAAGATGAACAAAAATTACATACTAAAATGATTTTCTAGGCCATATCGGCAACAAGCATTTGCCTGATTCCAAAACACAGAGTGAAGAGTTGCAATGAACACATAGCTGACACTTTTCTTGGCATTCTAACTCCTTCAGCAGGAAGAACAAAGCAGAAATTAATAACCAACGATTTCAGGTTAAGTAGAATGAAAAGAACAAACTTTCAAAAGCACTACTAACAACTTTTTACCAATTCTAGAATAAAAAGACACCCGATCCAATATCTAACAAATAATTTTATCACCTTGGCTCTTCCCACAGGGTTCACACCGTAAGGAACTGATTCTCTTCCTGTTCTGTATCAACTGGGCAGTGAAGAAAACGATGGTTTTTGCAAGAAGAAGATATTACTTAAAATCCACTGAATTTCTCTGCACTTTCCACCTCGTTACCCACTATACTATAAAGAGCCTTTAACCTGTTCTTACTATTGCTCTTTTTACTATTAGAAAATCTGCTCTTATTCACACTGTTATTCAGGAAAATGAATGAATATTTGTATCACTGACATGGGCAATGGGCGTTTTATTATGCAGACTATCGTACAGAAAAAAGTAAATTAACTGATAACTCTTCATATTACCAAGGTTAGACATGAAGTTGCTTCTGTTCATACAAGTACCATGTTTGATAAATATATCTAATTATATATCAGTATTTATATATTTATATGGATAAATTAAAATGTCAATAATCATACTGCTATCATGCTACATATTTGTGATTATTACTGTTGTCCTATCCAATAAATCTGACTAACCATAATACATTATTTAATACCTTTCCAATTTTCAACAAGAATTCAAGGGGTGAGGTTCCTAGCCCCATGTACTATACACACACACACATATATATACATATACACACAGGCAGTCCCTGGTTATCAGCGGGGAGTTCCATGCCTGACAGCGTGACGATAACCAAAAGTTGCCGATAACCGGAAATCGATGAATATCGGTGCCGATAAGCAGGATTGACACCTCTGTCAGGTGGGTATCAGCACCAAAAATCCAGTTATTGTTGTCACTAGACAAACGCCATAAAACCGAATCACCGATACCAAGGCTGCCGATAACTGGGGACTGCCTGTATATATAGCCTAATTTCATTCTCCGTAAGTAAAGCCTTCAATCCAGCATCATTAAAACATAGGGTCCCCACCCCCTTACAAAACACCTGAAAACAAGATACACATCTGCAAGTTGCCTTTGCAATTTGGCTGTCACAGGACCATCATTCTTTTCACTGTAATATCAAGCTTTACTGGCTTTAACGATAATGGCAGTCATCATACATTCTAGTATGCTAGACTTGCTAAATTCTGATTTTGTGAATAACTTCATGTTCCCATTGCCCACAAAGGAAGGCTATTTTACACCAGCTCAGCTCCACATAGGTTGTTCTCTTCATTCAAAAACTGCAGTGATCATCTTTTACCAGCCATCAGCTGGTCTTTCCAAGGGGCACACATACCTCACTCTGTACAGATCCTGCTCAGCTCTCTAAGAGTACAAGGCTCAGCTCTCTTAGAGTACAAAGCTCAGTTCTCTAAGAGTACCAGGCCACTTTTCAACTCCACACTTCTTTTCAGCCTTATAAAACTACTCTGCCTACCTCTTGGGGGGCACACCTTGAGAAGCATATGCTGAATTCAGATGATTATGTCAAATTCTTCTCATGAATCTTCTGGCACTGGACCAGTTCAACTGGCTTGTTAAAAACTGCATACAACTCTCCTCGTAAATCATCTAGCGATAGACCAGTTCAATATAACAGTAAAAATAGGATTGCAGAAAAACTCAACAATGGCATAATTCCAACTCTAGCTGACAACCTGTTGCTAAAAGATGTCAGAAAATAATCAAGGTAACAAAGTACCAGTAATCAGCCTACAGTAATAGCTTATTGAGCAGTGTCAAAACTACTGAGTTGTTCTTTCACAAGACTTTTATGTAAATAGTTTCTTGAAAGTAAAGTAAAACAAATCATGTTTGGTGGTCTTACGCCTTCAGGAAGTTGCCTGGTAATGTGGATTTGTTCAATGACAGGTACACTCCGGGTGCTTTCAGCTCAAATTCAGTTAAGTTACTTGGCCACTTAAGTTAAAAGTTGAAAGGTGCTTGGTTCCATTTCTCCACTACCTTGATGTGCCCAGGCAAACATCAGCCAAGTTCCCCAACCACCCACCACAGACCCTCCTCTGCGGCAGCAACTGGCTATGGGCTATGATACCAAGTCTGTGATTTTGCATTGCCTTGGGGAAGCACGAACTCCTGGCACTAACCTGTACCGGTGAGCACTAGTGAGACATCTACGGTGATTTAGTACACATACAAGTTGGATCTCCCCTTCCTGTCATTTTCAATCTTAACAGATTGAAAGTGATATTCTGAAGTAATGAAATGTGTTATAAGTTGCGTCATAGCATAGGACTTGTTAGTGCAGTTAAGCTTATCTGCAACAAAAACCGGCAATGTGCTCAGTGAGCTGGCAAAGAGTCAGCTTAATCTAACAACAGCAAGGCAATATATTCTCCCGCAGTACAGTAATACATCGGCTTAAGTTATAAATATATATTTAATGTTAAAAGCTTGCGGATGCTTGAAATGTCCATGCTCTTACAGGTTTTGAAGACTTTGATGACAATTGGCTTGTGTGTTTTGGATGTGAAGTCTGCCTGCTATCTTTCAGACTGCATGCAATTCAAACTTAATATGGTAAAATATATTAACTGTAGTGAAAAACTAATTACTGTACTGTTATGAAATTGTCAGCCTTGACTTAAGAGCATAAACACAGAAGACAAGGCAGGAGAATTTGGAATCTGGAGGCTGAAATGGACCACTTAACCAAGGTTTTGTTCCTCTCTTTCCCATGTACATTTGCAAATGTTTACATGAATGGGCATTGAAAAACATAGTTCTTTTAGCATAATTCACATGACTAAAAATAAACCTCTGTAAGAACCTTGAAGATGACTCAGTTTTCTTAGGTACCACAGGTACTCGCTCCAAGAGAAGCTTTTAGGAAGAATGCACTGTGTACTATTCAGGAAACTTGAAATGATCATGCATTGTAATAATGTAAATTAATGTACAAAATTATAGTATTATTCTTTTAAAAATGTGAGAGCTAAAGAGCTGTAATTCTTGCCTAGAATGACGCTCTGACTATATGAACAGGCAGTCCCCAGGTTACGTCAGGCTTGGGTTACGTCGTTCCAGGTATGCCTCTTGCATCACAGTGCCGTTAACCCCGATTTTTCAGCGCCGTGAAGTGGATTTAAGGTGCCGTTAGCTGCTTTTTGGTGCCATTACCCAGACTTACAGTGCTGTAAGTGCTATTTATTCCCATTAAAATTATGATGCTTCGGGTTACGGCAATTTTTTACTTACAGCGCACTGCTGGGACAGAGCCTGCGCCATAACCTGGGGACAGCCTGTACTTACCCTGTTCCACACTTCCTTCCACTCCATAGGAGTTTTTATGGGAGGATTTACAATGCATTTAAGAAAAATAGGACAGTGGTCATCCACTGACCACTCACTGTGTGGATGGATACTAGATGAACATCTGCTCAAGTTAATAGGAAGCATGCTTCAGTATATGCTATGTAAGGTGCACCCTTCTGAGAAATCATGGAAGAGATAAGCAGAGCAGTCTTCTGATGCTAAAAAGACATGCAGAGTCTGAACAATGGTGAGTTGCAGGCCTTTTACTTAAAGAGCTGAGCAGGGGTGAGGGGCATGTGCCCTATGGAAATACCTGCAATGACTGGTGAAAGAATAGCACTGCAGTTTTTGGAGGAAGAGGACCCGCATGGAGTTAGACTGGTGCAAAAAGCCTTCCTTTTGTGGCCAATGGGAACATAACGTAATCCACAAAATATACCAAATGACTATGTATTTGTTTCTCATCTCTTTTGTCGTTTACCCACTTATTTTACTGATTTTGTCTGACTACTATAAGCAATTTGGGACCAACTGCTGTTCTTCGTCTTACATTCATTCGCCTCTATTTCCTGTGTTTTTCCCATGGGTCAGCAGTGCTTTCAAAACTACAGCATAGCACAATACTGAAATTTATTCATTTTTAACTCTTGCATCATTTGGATAATCAGTGACACGTTGCTTGAAAAGTAAACTCTTCAAGTAACAGTCATGTGAAAAAGTGTCTTATTTACATGACGTTCGGTGGGCAACCGACTACTGCAATTTGATCAGGTATACGTTTTTCTAACGTATTCCCAAATTTACATTTTCTATGTAAAATCTTAGTTATCTTATGGGTTTTTTCATTTTAAAGTCAAGTAAAAGATTATAATTTTATCACTGAATATATATTTATCTATCACATGCTTTTCCACTAGCATATATTTGCAGTTTGCAGCTAAAGTCAAAAGGGCCAAGCTCAAACCTCTGTGATTGGCACATCACTAGGTTGTACAGACAGACTTTGGTTTAAGGACTGCCCAAAAGCAAGAACCAATGCTGGCATAAGGCCAGCGACATGTACACCAACAACCTAGGTTTGCTTGATTGTCAAGTGTGTAGGTTCCTGATTGCTGGTGGTAGGAGCTTTTTCATACTGGCACTGTTTCCAGCTCTAATTACAACAAGAATGGAGTAATTTGTAGAAGTTTAGTCCATTGTTTCTGATGTTTAGTGCTACTTGGGGAGTCCAGAGGGGCAAAGCTCCCCCTCCCCCTGGTTTGGGCACTAAGGCTAGGAAGGTAAGGTCTGGTTAGATCAGGACATGGCAAGGTTAGGTTTGTTTTCATCTGCAGAGCCTGTTTCCGTCATTCTACAATTGCCTAAAATGCACATGCTGATCCTTCTAAGTATCACTTTTGTGCACTGTGCATGGAAAAATAGCCATCATACAAATTTTTTCAATATACCATTTTGGTATCACCTCCCTTTCAAGGCACTTCACTGTAGAGTACATACAACTGGGTCAACCTGACAGTATAGCTAAAGAAATAATTCTGAACACTCCCGTGCAATTTCCTGTGGCTGAAATAGAGAGTTGTTTCTGGGTGTACATACTCCAGCAACAATAGAAACAAAGTTTTGGCCTTATGACTGGAAACCACTTTGGAAAAAGTCAGGCTTAATCTCAGCCACACAAACAACTGGCCCCACCTTTAGTCAAAACAGCCTCGCGTCTATCCTGGCTGTCATTTCCACATTTAGCAGATGTATAATACTAAATTATAACTGGTTTTACACAGTAGTAAGGCATTAACTAAGGAAATTAATAAACATTAACTAAATATATTGATGTTTAAAAATGTAAAAAGTAGCTTGAAGAGAATCATTAGTACTTTGGTCAAGTTGTCCAGATTAACTTTTCAAGTCAGCACTCTGCCAAAACAGATGCTCTGCAAGGTTAAAACTCTAAAGGCAAATAATTTTTGTTTTTTCTCTAAGCATCCCTTACTTTGTTTTTAATGTATGCTTATGTACGCTTATGTAGGTGGTACCTACTTAGGCAGGGTCAGTAGCACTGCATGTCCCTATGTCCTAATAACCTTATCATAAAGCACCTGTGTTTAAGGATAGATGTGAAACTGACATCAATTTGTAACTCCTTAAGAGCTGCTCTAGATTAACCGGCTAACTTGTGACTCCAATAACATTTACATTAATGAAACTCCAAAAAATCCCTCAAACGTTGGGAGTATTATTACAACATTCACAAATCAAAGAGCAGACAATTCAGCTAATACTCAATTTAAAGTAAAAGTATTTGTACTCTGTTGAAGACAACAATTTCCGGCACAATGTGTCCTGTTTTCATCAGATGAATTGGTCACTCAGGCTGGTAAAAGCAGGAAACTCACATATGGACTACCTAGGCTAGCATAGGCCTCTAGCTACTAAATGTTTTTGTGAGATATTTATGTTTTTACACTTATTTTGAGCACAGTGTTCTTCCAGACCTAGCCAGTCATTGAGATCAAGCAAAGAAACTATCCTGTTTAATCCAGTTATTGAGATCAAGCAAAGAAACTATCCTGTTTAATTTGGCCCAAGCAGACACCAAAATGAACACTTCTGAACACCAAAGGAGCAGTTGCTGGTCTAAAGCCCAGAGCTTTGAACTGGTAAAGTCCATTTGCATATGGCACGGAGGGCCTCCCTGGAAGACTGATGGATGGGTATCTGAAAACATGCATCCTTTAGATCTACTGAAAGCATGAAGTTGCTTTTACTGACTGAATCCAACAGAGAATGAGTTGTTTTCCTCTTGAAACCCAGCCTCTAGCACAAATTTGTTCCATGAGAAGAGGTTGATGACTGGTCTCCAGCTTCCAGTTGACCTCCCTACAAGGAAAAGTTGACTGTAAAAGTCAGAGACAGGTCATTACAACTTCCAACTCAATCTTTTCCAGTATCATCCACAGCTTGGGAGTTCCTGGATTGCAGAACAGGATCATTAACTCATATGGGAGAGAACACTCCTTGAAAGGTAGTCTGTAACCATCCTAAAGGACAGACTACTGGGAGCTCTGCCCCCCGTCACTGCCACATTGTCCAATGGCATGACAGGCATCCCCCACTCATGGTAGCTGGAGAGGAGGGCCAAAAGAACAGGGGGGACCATTAGCTATTTCATGAAAAACCCTGGGCTCCCTGGTATGGTTTCAAGGAGGTGTGACCCTGCTTAATACTCACCACATAATTAATAGTGGTTGCCCCAATGCTTGGTCACAGTTCTTTGATTCCTTGAAGGGCTGAAGAAGACTATGCAGTGGATTAAGGTGTCCCGGTTATCAAGATGCCTCTTCTCCACTGCCACCTCCACTTTACCATTTGCATAGAGTACAGAGAAATCTATGACTGATCTGTCCAGCAGAAACAGCCTATTCTCAGTCAAAACTTGACAAGAGAAGAATGTAGAGAGACAGTTTTGTCTACAAGTACTCCAGTAAAGCCATCAATGAAGCAGTGGTCACTGATGGCCAAGCTCACTGGGAAGAGCTTGGCATGAGTAACTGCGTCGGTGCTGTCAGGGAATGCTCTGGTCACCTACCTTCATGTGCATGCCCCTTACAACAAAGCAAGAGGAGAATGAGCAGAAACAGCATAGGGAGAGGGAGGGGAATCTGAGAAGAAGGTACTGAAAAGATTCAACTCTGTCATGGGCAACGTATACCTGCCTGGGGACACCAGTAACCATATTTGGCCCTCCTCTGTTTCCTCCCAAAGCTCTCCTACTGCGAAGGAGACCAGCCAGCACATCCTCAACGGATAACACTAACACAGGCATAAAGCGGCCAAATGCCCACTCAAGTACTTCGCACTTCCCTTACTCACTTTTCCCGTTCAAATCCATGTTGAAAAAACAAAATCACACTGAGCGTAGCAAGACATCTAAACTCAACCACTGCCAAAGAGAAAGACTTGGCTTATGGCAGGTGAGGAAGGAATTCCCTTACTCTCCTACCTACCACTATAACACCTTATTACCAAGCTTCAACAAACATTCTCAGCTGGCAGTGAAGAATACTCCTGCATAATTACAGTAAGAACAATAATGATAAGAACAAACTTCAATTAGGGTTACATAAGGCCAGCATAATCTAGAATATTTCAACAAATGTTCTGCCAGATTATCAAAATGTAGCTAGGTGGCTGCTTGCCTGAAATCAATAAAACCTCACTAAGAATCCAGGTATAGTATGCAGCATCATACATGCAAAACTGTAGCAGTCTGCAGATTCAAAACGAAGCAGTTCATTATAGTGTCAGGGCAAAATTTCCCAACAAACTGGTGATTACCCAGGGTAGGTAAGATTGCAATGTGTCTTTTTTAGACTAGGTTCAAAGCCATCCCAACTTTCCCCTGAAAGGTAAGATCACTTGGAACCCAAGATCATGTTAGGCTAGGGAAAGTAGGCAATGGCATTTTTTTTTCATTCCGCATTAAGGTAACACAAGCAGGAAAAACTCCAACTGGCAGTAAGCTTTGGTGTCTTAGGTCAGCTTAGGATGCATCTCTAGGTTAGGTTAGGATGTATATCTGTAATTAACTTTTTTATGTTCCTTAATGGAGGAATTACAATCAAAATGAAAGTAAAAATTAAATATACCTCTAAAGTTATCAGAAAAATCAGTCACCCACATAAACTATGTTCTGCATAGCCTCTGTGGAAGGAGAAACAAAAGAATTTAAAGTTGTAACTAAGCTGTCATTGAAAGTCTACCCGTGGGGTAGGTCTAACCTAACCCCCCACCTACACATGCACTATTTGGGTTTTGGACTATAAACCTTTGAAATATTAGATAACATATACAAATCAGTATAATTAGCCAAAGTACCTAAACAGATAAACGTCAAAACAGTTAGGTTAATTAGCCAAAGTACCTAAAATAGTTGGTTGAGACTTTTTGAGACTTTTCCTTTCATTTGAGGTTAAGGTAAAATAAGTAAGGAAAAGCTCCATAAACCCCCTCCAAAGCTAATCTGTCTATAAAATATGTTGCACTGCCTATGTTGAATCCATAATAAGGCACACAAACTTGACATCTGGAAAATGCATATGCAGCAACAACACTGGATAATATGAAAACTGCATTGGTTTATTTATTCATAGGAAAAACAAAATGAAGTTTTCTCTGCTTTACAAAAACATTGGAAAACACAGCCTACAATAAAATTATGAACAGAATAGCAACACAAAATGGATAATATGACAACGCTAAACGCTGTGGACATGCAGGGCAAACTCAAATTGGCTCAAATTCAAAGTAGGCCTATCTGTATAGCCTAGTTACATAATCTCTTAACTACTAGGCTAGGTTAGGCTAATAGGCCAGGCCTAAAAGCAGAGCTGAAGGAGGGAACTGTCCAAGGATATGCTACCAACCCCCCCAAAACCCTAACCTAACCTAAGCACAGCCTATGCTTTTTGGATTATGGCCTATAGAGCAGTGAAAACATACGACACAGGCCTAAACGAATTAGTATATTTAGCCAAATGTACCTTAATCAGGGGAACATCTGTGTGGAAAAAGTAAACAGCCTAAGTTATAATGACAGGTTTCATGGACATTATCATAAGCTTGCCTAGGCTACACAGGTAAAAAAGTTAAGTATAGCTTAGTTTTACCAGACCACTGAGCTGACTAACAGCTCTCCTAGGGCTGGCCCGAAGGATTAGACTTATTTTACGTGGCTAAGAACCAACTGGTTACTTAACAACGGGACCTACAGCTTACTGTGGAATCCGAACCACATTGTGACGAGAAATGAATTTCTATCACCAGAAATAATTTCCTCTAATTCTTCATTAGCCGACCGGAGACTCGAACTCGGGCCTAGCGAGTGCTAGTCCACAACTCTACCGACTCGCCCAAGGAAGAACTAGGCTACACAGATAAGGCTTGGAGAAGTAGGTAGGTAGGCCTATTGTATGTGATCATTTTAATACAAAAAAAGGGGGTAAAGTATTATGGGTGCAAGTGCAAACCATATGCAACGATAATCCAAAAACAGTTTGTGGTGCAATCGAGGAAATACACGAAAAGTGCAACACGTAAACCACTAGGCTTAGTTACGAAAGGAAAATGCACATGGACTTACTTCTCCATCGTAAACTGTCAATGATGACGGTAACACTTCGTATTGCTCATTACCAACTGAGTATTATTATCAATTAGCAAAATAACCGTCCCATAATGATTTCTCGAAGTTTTTTTAAATATCACGTCTTTGATAAGCTAAATAACTCTTCTTGCTCGTTAAATTCCCTTCCTTTACACGACTCTTATTTAAAGATATGGAGATAAAATTAAATAAGATGATTATTGAAATTTGCTATTTAGTTTTTAATAGCAAAAACAAAATTAATCTATGCAAACATTAGTCTACTTTTTAGGGAATAGTCTTGTATTTATTAGAGCTTTTTTTTTTTTTTTTATAGCAGGGCCCCCTTCATTTTAGAGGTAACCGTGATGAATTGCTTTTTTATATATTTTACCAATAACTAAGTTTATTCCACAAATAAATCACATTTTCTGCTGTTGACAGTTTAAGCAAAGTTGCCAGTATTTATCAGAATCGGCAAAAAAAGTCTAAAAGGGTCCTTATTTTCATAACATGGCAATTGAGGAATGGACGTGACTTTCTTTACGACTTAAAATATCGTGACAAACGACGATACGATTCAATATCCAATACTGAAGATAAATAGATGCATGTATTTGAATTTGTACTAAATAAAATTGAAGCAAGCTTACTGAATAATAAACGCAAATCATAGACATCATGAGTCATACTGATTTCATTTTTAACTAAAAGAACGTCTCGCAGATGTAACAGACGTGACTTTCTTTACGTCTTAAAATATCAAGCATGACAAACGGCGACACGATTTAATATCCAATAATGAAGATAAATAGATGTATGTATTTAAATATATATCTCAATAAAAATGAAGTAAGCGCATTGAATCATGAACACAAATCATAGACTACATCAAGAGTCATATTGATTTCATTTTGAACTAAAAGAACGTTTTACAGACGTTCTTAAACTCGTCTGCTGAAAAGAGATGAGACTTCCGCGGGCAGATTGCATGAATGAATTAGTTGCTTCAGAGAAAACTAGTTATTTTTTTGACAGTGTAGTGACGGAAAACCTCCACTAAAATGAATGGCCACATCCTTCGTAAATGGCTTAGTGGGAAAACGAACTGGTTTTCATTTTTATCGAGAAGTTTACAACCACTCGGGGTTGTTTATGATGGAGGCTTCAGCTACTAAGAAGGTTCCTGTCTGCCGCCGTATTCAAAATGCGATATTTATTCCTTGTAAAAGGTAAGCACTCATCTTTGTTGATAATGTACGTTGCTACAAGACTTGATAATGTCGTTTTGTATTTCTGCCTCAATGTAACAGTAAGTAACCAAGAATTGCATCACCTTATGAATGCACTGGTTGCAATCGCGTCCCCATACGTAGGTTTAGGAGATGAGCAATATTTTTCCATGAGCTTTTTTGAATTGTCCGTATGTCAAATTTTAAGTGAATTGCTGCTCATTTTGTGAATGTAAATTAAGCCAGGCTAACTGGTAAGAATACCGTATAGCCTAGTCGAAGGCTCTACAAAAATCAAATTTTTTTTAGCACAGTGAAATATAGTTAGTAAAACTACGGGTTAACTCCACAGTGACCATTACCTTGGAAAATGATTTTGCTGAAACTTTACTTGCATGGCCTGATTCCTGCCGTTTCCTGACCGGGACAGGTTAGGGCCTTTTTGGGGGTCCACGCGCCCCCCCAGCCAGGCCAGGGCACGCCTCCCGAAGTTAGGTTAGGTAGGTAAGATCTGGTTAGGTCAGGACCTGGGATTATTGGAAAGGTTATGTCTATTTATGTATGAGGAACCCGTCCCGGTCGACAACTGGCGGGAATCAGGCATCGCAACCGAAGTAAAGTTTTACCTTGATTTTTCCTATTCTTTGTTTTGCTGATGAAGGAGGTGGTGTTTTTGATTGTTGATCAATTATAATTAACTTCATATCTATACAATATGGTTGGGGACCCTTTGGGAACACAGGGTTTTGGAAATGTTGGGAGAAAGACCGGATTGCCGTGGTGTTGTTATGGAATGGTTCCACTCATGTGCAAGTCATCAGGTAGCCATATGTTCAAGAAGGGACTGGCTAAGGAAACCTATTATAAAAGGAGCTATACTAACCTAACAGGCCCTAACCTAACATAGCAGGCCATGTTACTTAGCCTTGAGGCTCTGCCCCAGAATCCCTGGTGAAGGAAACTCCACTATGACACATGGCCATTGTGTCGCTAGGCCCACTGTTAATCTCCCCAGCCCGGGGTTTGGTACCTCTTCTCCTATTGAACCCCTCAGGTTTTTTCAGAACGTTAGGCTGATGGGCTGCCAGTTTTTTTTGCAGTGGCGCAATCTGAGCCATCAGTGAGCTGAGGGATTTGAACCCCAGCCCTCTCGACTGGTAGCTGAGAATCATACCGTTGCGCAACCATGGCGCCATTTTAATAAAAACATGTTTAAATTTAAATAAAATATTTTTTATGTACATTTGCAACCTGGAGTACTGACTGTCAATAGAGCACGAAATTACCAATCAGTTGGACTTTGATGTTATTAGCGAATTCACTTCTGACAAAGCCCATAGGGTTCCGTTGTAAATCTACTGTGATGTTTTTATTTTAGCTTTATGAAATAAAATAACTGATTTAGATGTTAGGGCTTAAAATGTGCGTTTAATTTTCACTACTTTAATACGTTTTAGTGCAGGAATGGGGCGGCACTTTCAGGGTTGCCCCGGGCGTCACTAACGCTAGTTGAGCAGATAAGCCATACAGTCGTTTATTTAATGATACAAGTGTGAAATTTGGGGGTGGACTTTAAGAAAAAACTGTTAGCCACCCAAAATTCCCCTAGGTGGCCATTTTCCAAGAGGCTGTCACATGACAATTATATTGTGAAAAAATGTCAACATATTTTGTTATAAATAGCCAAAGTTCAGTCATTATTGGGATAAATTTTTTCTTGGGAGATGTCCATTTTCCAAAAATGGTTTTTCAAGATGTAAGACTAGTACACAAATAATCTAACTTTCTTGGTTTTTCTACATATTTGTCCATATAACTTGATTTCTGTGAGTATTTATAGCCATTTGTCGATAGATATAATTAAAAAAATATATATGTGACATATACTAACTCATTAATTGTGTCCAAACTTGAGAATTTTGATTGTGAGTATATATTAGCATCTGTTCTCCTTCAATCATTGTTGAATTTTACCGGCTGCTGAAGAGCAAGAGCCCATGCCAGCACAAGACTGGCAAAATCTAACTGCTCATTGTTGAAAGTCAGTGTTTTAAGACTTCAGAAGATGCATAGCAAGGGCAGCTACAGAGTGCAGTACAGTCTAATCCTGTCTTTTTACACATTGCAGCTGTTGGATTGTGGTCTATGTTGTCTAAAGCAGAAGTTGTGAAAAGTCCCTTTCTCAAAACAGGACACACAACATCATCTTCCACATATTGCTTTCCTACACTCTCACCTGATATTTCCAGCTCTCTGTCATGTGATATGGTAATTCCATTCTCATGAAACTTGTCAATTAATTCTCTTTTTCTTGTTTTGGCAAACACTTTTGTCCCGACATATATGGGAAAAGGTGTTTCATGGTGTTTTGCATGCCTGCAGGTCTTTGATCTTTCAGTATACTTAGAGTAGCAGTTGCATTGTAAAAGTTTTGCAATAGCAACATCTGACAGTACAACACCATGGTCCAGATGGGACCTGATGTCAACACCATGCTCAGTGCTGCAAACAAACTGTAGAAGTGCCTGTGGAACAGCCAAGTCCTTCTTGTAAATCTTCTCTGAATTTTGCCTTATGAGCAAGCATTTCTCTTCGAAAGATATCTGCACTTTTAGCCAGTTGAACAACTTCACTGTACTAGCTAGCATCAGACAGAATTGTGCCAGTGTCTTTTCTGAATGCTAGAAGAACATCACGCCCTTTCCTATGGGCCTCAGCTCAGGGATCCTAGAGAGTGACTGCTCTTTTAACCTGGTGGTATTGAACGTCTGGGGAGTCTACGCCTAGTTGTTGTGGCCGGCACTTGTAGGCTATAGGAAAGCTAGATCAGCAACTCTGAATATTACAGGTGATGTTTCTGTATTAGTAACCTTGCCATCAATGATGTAGATAACGAGTTCAGAAAGAGCCACAGGATATAACTTTCCATTGATCATGGCAATTCTCCTCTTGCTTTATTGCATTAAGATGTGCTCTCCCAGAGTTGTATAAGTCTGCCAAGCATCGTGGGTGATACTTCAGTTCTTGAGCAACAACATCACCAGCATTTAACTTTGTAAGGAGCTTTCCACATTGATTGAGCCTTTCATTCAGCTGCATTGTCTTTGCTTGTCTTAAATTTGATATCTCATCCTCCTCTTCACACAAAAAGCATTGTGCCTTTGGAGGGTCTGAGGTTCTTCTGTGCCTGATGTACTGTGAGTCACTGTTCTCTTCTATGCTCTTTTCAGTCTGGGTATTATTAAACAAAAGTCTGTAGCTGTTATGATATTTTGCTTTATTTAATATCAATGTAGTTTCTATGCCTTCTCCATCATCTAACCTTGCTGGATCAAATGATATTGGCATAGCGATAAGAGCATGAAACAATGGTACATTTTTTGCAAAATTAACATATCCAGCAGAGTCCTTTTTCCTCTGAAATAAGCTGAGAGGTGAAATTAGTGTTTCATCACTTTTGTCCTCTTGACAGTGACAACATTTACCCCAGTCAGTTTGCATTTTTGGTTTGGCGTCCATGGTAAGATACTTTGAACTTAAGTAGAACTGACCGAGGGTTTATCCTTTTACCACCTTTGCTCACTTCCATGTATGGGATACAGTTGAGTTCGAGCTATTGCCCTACACCTAACCTGATCATTCATCCAATATCATTTAAATCCCGTGTGATCTGTACACAATCCCGATAATGTTAGAGTCCCCATCATCCTTGTCTCGGCTCTCCCCCGCTGGCAAGTCCTGTCATTTCAGGTGTGGCTATCTAATTTCTTTGGGCCTGATTAGATAGCATTTGAGATAAAAACTTGCAGTTTAGCTGATATTGAACCCCATGCTGAGTTTTACAGCAGTGTCCATCACCAGTGTGCCTTGGTAGTGAGTGACAGATACACACTTGGCTCTACCTCCATAGTTTAATTTTAGAGCTTTCCTTCTCAAATATGAATAGTCTTTACTCTGATATTGAGCTTCAGAGCTTCATGTACCCAAAGCAACTGGTACCAAAACCTTCCGTTTGCCCCATTGCTGTCTGCAGAATACCCCCTGCCTCAGGAGCAATAGCATTGACTTAACTGCAAGATCAACTCTGTAGTTTGCAACCCTTTGGGACATTATCTAGATAGAAAGCTTATATCCTTTTTGCCTTCCCTTCATTAGTAGGTTTTTTTAGTAGCAAAAGTTGGAAATAAATGGACAGAGATCATCGTTTTTATGGTTTATGGCTGTTTTTGGTGTGATGGCGGCCATCTTGAAAAAATGGCGGCCATATTGGAATTTTGATGGCTAGCACTTTTTTTTTTTCTAAAAAAGTGATGTACATTGTATATTCATAACAATTTTCGTTCTTGTATCATCAAATGAACGACCCTGGCCAAAAATCACATTATAAGTTTTTAATGAAAAATATCATGTGTACATATACTATGTAAAATTTACCATGAAAATGTTTAGCTATTGTCTGCTGATATATATCTCTGCGGTTCCTTGACAGAGACTTTAAAATTTTTTGAGTTTTATTCTCAGAGTTTCCTTATCGATAACTGATAAATGGTTACCGACAATTAGTTTTTAAGTGGCTAGATCTTGAAAATTCGTCATTCGGGATGTATAGTCATGAATTCTGAAAGTAAAGCATTTAGGTAATTTTAATATATTGGTTAACAAGTTCCACAGTGGCAGGGAATCGTTTTCAGTCTCTGTCAGTTTGCATGGGTAACTTTTATATTAAAGCTATTACCAGGAGATGTAACTAGGAAGCTCTCTCTCTCTCTCTCTCTCTCTCTCTCTCTCTCTCTCTCTCTCTCTCTCTCTCTCTCTCTCTCTCTCTCTCTCTCTCATAGCCCGTCTAAAGTAGGAAGAGAATAGCTACTTTCATTCAAGCAGGTAACTCTTGCCCATTGATCCGTGTTTCGCTCACAGCATGTGAAATCTGCTTCAGGTATTCGTGTACTTTTGACCCGTTTTCTTTTATTTCCACATTTTCTTTGTAACACCGCAAACTATCTCAGATATTTTAATCATTATTTTGTTAACGGTTTCCTGCGTACGTGAGACATTTTAAATTGATAAAAAGAAGTTATTCAAATTTCAGTGCTGGAGATATTCAGAAAAAGACGAGGTCGAATCTCAATTATTTCCGTGAACGATTTTTTATGAAATTGATGAATAGTAAATCATGCAAATGAATAATGAAAATCATGAGTAACCCTAGAATGTTTTAGTTGTTAAGTTTTAAGAGCCACAGGATGTTATTAGGGAGTGGCTGTACAGAAAATCCATCCATAAATGAATGTCGTATTCAGGCTTTACCTGCTGAATGGCAGATAGAGGTGACCAGTGAATGAATGAAGTGTGTAGCTTTCAGACTTGATCGTAGCGGGTTAGTGCCGTCAGTGCACCTCATGCGGTGCACTGTAGGCATTACTTGAGGTTCCTTAGGCCCCTAGCTTTAACCCCTCTCATTCTTATTACTGCACCTCCGTTCTTATTCTCTTTCTTTCTTCTTACCTTCCACCCTCTCCTAACAATTGATTCATAGTGCAACTGCTTTGAGGTTTTCCTCCTGCCACACCTTAAAAATCCTTTTACTCTCAATTTCCGTTTCTGTCCTTATGACCTCATAGGTCCCAGCGCTTGGCCTAAATTCTATTTTTTATATTTTATTCACTTACAGACTTTGACAGAAGATTAAACAGAAGTGGCAGCAAGGCTACAAATTTCTGGCACATTTGCAAGTTGATAATATCTTCAGCATCACTGAAGAGTAGAAATACTTAAAGCAAGTAGGGGCTTTTGAACTAGAGTACATCAGCCATTAATATTCTTGCATTTTGAGACCAAAAGTGAATTACCCTGAAACCCTGTAACAGATCAAAAGAGAACAGAATATAGACCTAAGGCCAAGCGACTGGACCTATGAGGTCATTCACCGCTGAAACTAAAGTTGACAGTAAAAGGTTTGAAATGTGTAACAGGAGGAAAACCACGCTGTTGCAGTATAAATCAATTGTTATAATTTTGAGGTTGGAAAGAAAGCTGGAAGAAAAAGAACGTAGGAAATTATAGAGGCAACGCGCAAATTTGAGAAAACGCCACAAAGGCTTGTCAGATGTCTAGTCGAATCTCCTGGAAATAACTTGTATATAGAAGGTCAACTCGCAAATTGATCGTGATTGAAAAACACCTCCCTGACGTTATGTAATCATCTAGCCTCTTCAGTGAACTTATCTTTGTACACAACTTCCATTACCCACTACTTAGTGACTTCGTGACTTGAATCATGAATTTTCAAGATCTAGCCATTGAAAATTAATTGATTTTGATTTTACCACATATAGCTTGTTGTTTAAGACTAAGCCAGCCTTGTGCTAGCACGGGCTCTTGCTCCTGGAGCAGCCCGTAACCCACAGATAGCGTTCGGAGAGTGATCCCAACAGAATCTGAAAGTCTGCGTCGAGGAATTACCAAGAAATGTGTCAGAACTCGTGGATAAATATATTTTTTCTATATACCTCGCATAGGAAACGAACAACCGATATTTATTCGTGATATAAATGTACGTGAAATACCTGCCCAGATTTCTCAAATGCTTATTCTTGTCCTCAACGATACGTACGACACTGCAAGACGCAAAACGGCCTCTTGTGAGCCTCCGCCATTTCACGTCGACCCCCACTCGTCTCCAGCTTCCATTTTGTGGAGGATGAAGCACCAGAAAGACAGACTGCCTCGCTAACAGAGAGTGAAAGGGTGAAGGTTAAGAGTTAGGTAGAAAATCACTGACAATATTTGGTAAAAATGAGTTTAGAAACATCTCTAACGTTTTGGGGTTCTTGTAGCAGAAAAGGGTAATGGTCAGGGATTAAAGTAACGCCAAAGACGTTTCAGTTTGTATAAAGGAAAAAAAAGGGGTATTCAGAGCCAGTTTAAATAATGTAATACACCGTATGAAATACAAAGGGTATGAAGTGAAACTGTATCAAGTTAAAAAGCTATACACCTCACGCGAGTAGTGTAGTGTGCCCGCAACTGTGTTTGTGGATTGAGCGCTTAGGAACCTGGCGGAGGCTCACAAGACGCCATTTTGCGTCTTGCAGTGTTGTAGGTGACGTTGAGGACAAGAATAAAGATCTGGGGAGGTATTTCACGTACATTTATAACAAAAATATACCGGTTGTTCATTTCCTATGCGAGATAAATAAAAAGTATATTCATCCACTAAGTATATACAGACATATTTCTTTGTAATTCCTCGAAGCCGACTTTCAGAATCTGTTGGTTATCACTCTCCGAACGCTGTAAGTGGCAAAATCAAAATTCAGTTAATTTTAAATGGCTAGATCTTGAAAATTTATGATTCAAATCACCTAGTCGTTTAGTACTGGGTATTGGAAGTTGTGTATATAGAGAAGTTCACTGAAGAGGCTAGATGATTACATAATGTCGGGGAGGTATTTTCCAGTCACGACCAATTTGCGAAATATAAAAGTTATTTCCAGGAGATTCAACTATACATCTTCCAAGCCTTTGTGGCAGCTTTCTCAAATTTGCGCGTTGCCTCTATAATTTCTTACATTACAGAATAGTGTGTGTTACAGAGTTTCATTTTCTTCCATCTTCCTTCCACCCTCAAATAACAGTTGATTCATTGGGCAACTGCGAGGTTTTCCTCCTGTTACACATTTCAGACCTTCTACTGTCAACTTCAGTTTCAGCGGTGAATGACCTCATAGGTCCGGGCGCTTGGCGTTAGGCCTATATTCTATATTTTGTTCTCTTTTGTTCTGTTACAGCGGTTTCAGGGTTTCACTTTTGTTCTCAAAATGCAAGAATATTGATGGCTGGTGTACTTGAGTTCAAAAGCCCCTTCAGCAAAGTATTTCGACTCTTCAGTGATGCTGAAGATAGAGTCTACTTGCAAATGTGGCAGAAATCTTTTTCTGCCTATCTTTAATCTTGTCTTTCAGTATTATGGGCTGCTCTGAGACCAAGAGCCCGTGCTGGCATTGTGCTGGCTTAATCTTCAACAACAATCTTTCGCTACCTTCCTCCATTGCTTTAGTCTTGACTCCAGTACCCCTCTGTTGGTGGTGCACATCACGATGTCATCAGCAAACAGCGTGCTCCAGGGGGATTGATCCCTTATTCCTTGAGATAACACATCCATAATCAGGTCAAAAAGATAAAGACTTAAAGCAGATCCCTGATGTAAACCAACTCTAACTGGTATCCTTTCAGTTAACCCAACACTGCTTCTAACCTGTACATCATGCAGCGTTGGAAGTGATGATGAAGGTAAAAATGACTTGTTTCAGAATGATGAGCTAATTTCCTCTGTACATTTATAACAAAAAATATTTTATGTACAGGTACCATAAGGGAAGTATCATGGTAGGGGTTATCAGTGGAACACTTACATATATCCTTGTAGTTCCTCAACTCCCAAGTTCTACAATCTGGTGTGTTTCACTCTCGGTCGGAATGAATTAACTCCTAACAGGAGTGAGAACAATGACTACTTTTTAAATGGCTAGTACTTGAAAGTTCATCATTCATAATGATCTAGCCACAAATAATGTCCTAAAGAGAAAGACCATAGGAAAGGGAAACATTAAGACAAATCAGTGCCTACCAACTCTCAAACACAGATTCTCTCTCTCTCTCTCTCTCTCTCTCTCTCTCTCTCTCTCTCTCTCTCTCTCTCTCTCTCTCTCACACACACAGCCCCCATGCCCCCCTTAAAATAAGCAGGCTTAAACAGAATTAAACCGGAGTTATTTGCACAAATTAAAACTTGAGTGGAAGAGGTTGTGATTCCTCTCAGTGTCCAATAGATGCCTTTGGGCACCAGCAGAGTTGGAAGAACCAAACCTGTTAAGAGTGAGAATGGAGGGACCCTCTGCACTAGGTAAATTAACCCATGTTTCTCAAACAGTCATTCTTACCTATGTCATCTCCTCCAACGCTGTATGATGCGTAGGACCCCTTGTGAACCTTCGCCGTCTCATGTCTGTCCTTCCGGTGCTTCATTTTCCGCAAATCGCCGATCATATCCAGCCTCCATTCTCACAGTTCTCATTCTAACAGGTTTGGGTCTTCCAGCTCTGCTAGTGCCTACAGGCATCTGTCGGACATTGAGAGGAATCACAACCTCTTCCACACAAGTTTTAATTTGTGCATTTAACTCTGGTTTCCTTCTGTTGAAGCTCTGCTTATTTTAATGGGTGTATGAGGAGTTGTTCGAGAGAGAGAGAGAGAGAGAGAGAGAGAGAGAGAGAGAGAGAGAGAGAGAGAGAATCTGTGATTGACAGTTAGTAGGCACTGATTTGTCTTGATGTTGCCCTTTGCTATGGTCTTTCTCTGGGACTGACTTGTCTTAATGTTTCCCTTTCCTATGGTCTTTCTCATTGTGACATTATTTGTGGCTAGGTCATTATGAATGATGAACTTTCAAGTTCTAGCCATTTAAAAAGTAGTCATTGTTCTCACTCCCGTTAGGAGTTTATCCAATTCTACCGAGAGTGGAACACAACAGATTGTAAGACTTGGAAGTTAAGGAACTATAAAGATATATGTAAGTATTCCACTGATAAACCCTACCATGATATTTCCCATATGGTACTTGTACATAGAATATTTTATGTTATAAATGCTCATGATTCTGAAACAAGTCATTTTTACCTTCATCATCACCTCCAACGCTGCATGATGCACAGGTTAGAAGCACTGTTGGGTTAACTGAAAGGATACCAGTTAGAGTTGGTTTACATCTGGGATCTGCTTCAAGTCTATATCTTTTTGACCTGATTATGGATGTGTCATCTCAAGGAATAAGAGATCAATCCCCCTAGAGCATGCTGTTTGCTGATGACATCGTGATATGCACCACCAACCAGTGTTGGAGTCAAAACTAAAGCAATGGAGGAAGATACTGAAAGATTTTTGTCGAAGATTAAGCCACCACAACGCCAGCACGGGCTCTTGGTCTCAGAGCAGACCATAATGCTGAAAGACAGAGGATTAAAGATAAGTAGAAAGAAGATCAAGAATCCGAGATTAGTAATGGAAGGGCAAGGGTGAACTGAGTAGAAAAATTTAGGTATTGGTTCAACAGTAGCTGGAGATGGAAATGTGGATAGAGAAATAACACACACAATGCAGGCTGGATGGAAAAATTGGTGATAGATGTCAGGTGTCTTGTGTGACCACAGAATCAACATAAAGGTCAAAGGAAGAGTGTATAGTATAAGACAGTAGTGAGACCAGCTTTGATATATGGAGCTGAAACATGGCCGGTAAAGAGAGCACAAGAGAAGAAATTGGATGTAGCGGAAATGAAAATGCTTGGATGGATGTGTGGAGTGACAAAAATGGTCAGGATCGAGAATGAAAGAAGAAGAGGAACTACTAAAGTCGTGGAACTATCAAAGAAGGCCCAAGAAGAAAGACTGAAGTGGTGTGGCCATGTAATGAGAAGGGATGAGACATACGTAGGGAGAAGAGTGATGCAGATGCAGGTGCGCCTGGTGGGAGAGCGAGAGGAAAACCGAAGCGACGGTGGATGGATGTTGTTAAAGATTTGAGAGAAATAATTGTCAGCAGTCGACATGTTAGACCGAGCCAGGTGGAGGGAAGCAGTCAAACATCGACCCCCCATAGAAGCGGGCAAAGATGCAGAGAAAGAAGAGGAGGATTGCCCTCTGTTCTTTCCACAGAACCAGACCATTTCTAAATACTTGGATTTAACTTTTAAGCTATGCTAACTTTTTTTTTTTTTTTAACGAACTTTATCATTCAAAGCATCAGAAAATAGTTCTGAATTCTGTAATATAATTATTCCTATCACAACTACACATTAAATAATGATAATTTGAAGAAGAGTAAGATAATGGTAAGTTGATGATAATGCTTATGCAGATCAGAGGTAAATAAAATCAGATATGGTAAAAAAGAATTTTACTAAACGTAAAGTATAGTCATAAATATCGACCGTTAACTTTCTCACAATATGACCAGGTAGAAATTTACTAATTCATTTTTTGTTTTGTGTTCATGGGAAGACTAAACATAACCTCCTGTCTGAACAATTTCCTCATGACTAGTGACGCGCTTCTCGTAACTATAAAACTTACTAAGGAATTAAAAAAATAATGACCAAGGGTATTGGTACAGTGTCCAGTTAGAAAATGAAATGGCCATGGGTTCACTGGAGACCCTGTGAACAAGGGTAAGAATGACTGTTTGAGAAAGATGGCATATATTACCTTGTCCATTTTTAATTTAAATTGTAGTTTGTCTGTCAACTATAAGGGATATATGAGAAGGCTTATCCATTGCTTACTTACATTTTTAGTAGTTCCCCCACTCATACTTTAGAATCAGTTGAGTTTCACTCCCAGCAATAAATTGCGAATCCATTACCTGCGAACATTGACTTAAACTTTTTAAATGGCTAGATCTTGAAGGTTCATTATTCAAGTTAAAATAGTCATTGTATTATCTACCAGAGGTAGAGGAAATTAAGTGAGATTACAGGATGATCACGACTTGAGCGTAGTAGTAGTTAGCAAGTTCCATAATGGCAGGAAGTTGTATTTCCATCCGTCAGTTTTCATGTGTATCTGTCTACCAACCCCCATATACCCTTTTAATAGAGAGAGCTTATATTAAGGATTGGGTTTAAAAAACTACAAACAACTTAAGACACCAAGACAAGTTAACTCGTACCATCTCATTTGTCTTTCGCTCACACCATGTGGAATCTGCTTCTGGTATTAGTGCTTTTTGTACCCTTTTTATTTTCTATTTATTTCTTTAGTTTCTTTATAATATTCCAACCATTTCTAATTTTTTTTATCTAAAATGTTTTGAGAAAGGTTTTCTACATGAATGAGACTTAGTAAAGTAATGAAAAGGTCATTCTTATTGCCAATGTTTGAGATAACTGCTTGAGTTTTAGCTGATGTTTTAAAAGACCAAGTCAAATCTTCAGCATTCAGTAAACAGTTGTCTGAATTTATGATAATTCATGAAAATGGATGATGAAAATCTTTAGTAAACCTAAAAAGATTTTGTTTTTCATTTTGGGGGCCCCAAGATGTTATTAGGGGTTAGTTATACAGAAAATGTATCCACACCTCACCTGCTGAATGGCAGATGGACCCCTTATGCAGACAGATTCTATGTCATTAGCTGCCTCATATACTTATAAGATAAAGCTCATCAGCAGTCTGCCAGTCTCAACTATTTACACTTCTTGAAAGCTAAGGCCCTACTTTTTAAAAATCTGTTTTCAGCACTTTCTATGTCTTCTCATACTCTTGCTTCTAATAACTCTGAACCATATGCTTTTCACCAGCCTTTTGTCATCCCTTATTTTCTTCAGAGGGCCAAACCATCTTTTAAACTCTGAGTCATCTTTTCAGCAATGCTGACCTTTCTTTGAGTTATCTTTTCAGCAATGCTGACCTTTCTTTGAGTTATCTTTTCAGCAATGCTGACCTTTCTTTGAGTTATCTTTTCAGCAATGCTGACCTTTCTTTTTCTTGTCAATGTCATAATTCAAGGTTGCAGAAAAGATTGTTTTGAATTCTGTAATAAAAATATTCTTATTACTTCACAATAAAGGTAATAATTTGAAGAAGATTAAGATATATGTTGATGGTAATGCTTATGCAGATCAAAGGTAAATAAAAGCAGGTATGGTAAAAAAAGTATATTAACTAAATTATATGCAGAGTAACTACCAGATGAATAGTCATAAATATTCACCTTTCACCTCTCCCACCATGATCTGTGTATGTAGTAATTCACTAATTCATTTTTTGTTTTGCACTTGTGGGAAGACTAAACATCTCCTCTCTTCTAAACAATTTCCTCATAACAAATGCAAAACATCTCTTAACTATAAAACTTACTAAGTAAGGAATTAAAAAAATAATGACCAAGAATATAGCTATGATGTCCAGTAATAAAAACTCTCTCCAGGAGAGCTGAGCAGCAGGCGACTTTAAGGCTGCAACTCCTGGGTTACGAATTGCGTACTCAGTCCAAAAGATGGCTCTCTCCAAGGGTGTGTGAATTTGATCCCTGAAGCTGGCTGATAGTTCAGCCATGTTTTTCTGGTATCTAGGAAGAAACAGAGATGTAAAATCATACTTTAGTGTCAAGTAAAAGGCTCAGTGAAAAGTGAAACACACACATACACATACTGAAGATAAGAACTTATTTAGTAAATTTATATTTTAAGTGTGGGTTTGCTCTGTGCTTCAGAACTTTGCTTGCTGTGATTTTCTGTAATTTTTCTCAGATTATGACAGGTAACTCAATTAACACAAACAAGTGACGTGGCCTTAATTCTTACAATGCACATACAGTAATTCAGTTATACAAACATAAAACCATCCATTAAAGGAAGAAAAATCACAGTCACACAATAATGATCTTACTTGCTATTATCCTGCAACAGATCCAAAATACCATCAACAATCTGGTCAGCAGAAATCAGTTCATTTTTAGGAATGGAGATTCCAACACCTTTTTCCACAATTGTCTTCGAGTTCCTCGTCTGCTCCAGAGTAGAGGGTATGGCAAGAAGTGGCTTGCCATGGTACACAGCCTCTTGGGAACTCAAGATACCTCCATGGGTCAAGAATGCTTTGATCTTTGGGTGACCTGGAAGAGAGATGTTACAGGTGTGATAGAAATCATCCTGTATGGCAAAGCTCTTACAATACTGGAGATGGAAGTTGTCGTATTAAGAATGTGGAAATGGGTAACAGAGACCATCCAGAAAGTAAGTGGGCCAAATTAGTTGTAGAAGCCATCTTGTACAGAAGGAGGTCTGACGAATAATGGAAATAGACCTCTGTGGAATTAGTCTAAATGAGCAACTTCAAATGGAAGTATGGAAGTAGGTGACATATTTAACTGAGGTTATCCTATAACACATAAGGTCAGTTGAATCACTTGAGCCTCTTATAACTGCATTTACTAAAACTAAGTCTGTACTCACCCAAGATGTCTTGCTGAGGACACCAAGATCTAGTTATCACATTCTTTGGCAAATTGGGCAAATCTTCATATCTCCAAATGACTCGCTGGCGTATTCTGTTAAAAGCTTCAAGGAGTATCGGCAGATAATCTTCGTTCATGGAAGAACTGGGAGCGAAGGATCCTAAATTGACATAAATTACTCCTGCATTGCTAGATTCATCAATCCACTCCTGAAGGTCCTGTGGGAGTTTCAAATGAATTTGTTAGCATCACTAACTGATTGGAAATACAGACACCGCCCTACTTACGAACATTCGATTTACAAACATTCAGAGATGCAAACTAACAGGAGCGCAAATTAAAGCTGTGTTCAGAACGCTCCCCTTTGCCACCTGTAAATTCAACTTTGTTTTGCGCACCTTTGTGTACATACAGTACTTCATGTACAGTGTATTGTGTTTTAGGATGAAAAAACGTGCAGTACTGTATTTACTCTATGTCATACTGTACTTAAAAAGGCATGAAGAGTGGAGTAACCAACTTACAAACAGTTCAGCATATAAAATGGCCTTCCAGAACATAACTCGTTCGTAAGTAGGGTGGTGTCTATATAGAGAGATATGCACATACAATAACTATCTTCATGATTAAGGAAAATAAAAGGTAATCACCACAGAAACATTTAATGGAATAAAGATAGCCTCGCCCATCAGCTCGAGAACTTGTTCAGGGGTTTGCCAACATCCCCCAATTTTTAATTATCAGTAATGCATGCATTTAATCATAATTTATATTGAGGACTTTAAAAGCTAATTCCTTTTAGGTGATAATTCACTTTATCAGAATCTGCCCTCCTCTCCATCTTTCTCTCTGGTACAAATATTGGTGTACATTTATGTGGAAGAGAAAATTTAATATTCCAGTCTGCATAACAACTTCATTTCTCACTTGGCACTTTTCATTCTCAATGTAAATCCTTTTAAATCACCCAGACAGAATCCAGCAGAATGAAAGAGAAGAAGCCAAATAGAATTAAATGAACAAATCACTTACATGTGGAAGAGGCTCTGCCATGGGGTAGCACTGCATTCCAGCTATTTCCACCTGGGAGGGAAGCAGGGGAGTGGGTGTGCCGATACTAAAGTGGGAATTACTCAGTGTTAGGCTCTGGTTCTTCTCGATGTCCAACAGAGGAGGTAGATTGGGGAATTTGCTCAACAACTGGAAAGGAATTTGGCTCTGCGTTAGTTAGACAAGATGGGCTCTCAGTACACTGCTGAAGGTTGGAGGGATTGTGCATTTTTTGTGTCTTTTCTCTGAAATTTGTTATTATTTCTGTCTTCCATAGCTTTATTTACCTCCTTCATAAATTAGGTTAGCTCCATGTTAAGAGAATAATGAAAACTTACCACTGTAGTTTTGATGTTCAAACATGATAGCTACTTACTTGAAGCTTTCAGAATTTGATAACACAAATAATTGAATGAGGAAAAATATTTACTTTGTCAGCTTAAATTGTGCATTTTTGGTCCTTCAGACATATTGTCCAATAAAAGAATAAAATGATCAGAAAAGATAAGCCCTTTTAAGTGATGCAACAAACTAATAACTGCAAGCAACTAAAACATTCTAGAGATTTCTACTGTTGACAAGAACCAGAATTGACCAATTCTGAATCAAAGTACCCCATTTGGGATGACTTACCATTTTCTGGAAAGATGGTACTGGCAGATAAACATCCCAGTATAGAGAGAATGCCAGATGGTTCCAAGCATTCCAGACTCTTTGCAGAAGACCCATGGGACTGGCCTTGGTCGAATAGACGAAAGGAACATAAGCTGGGTTCAGAGGGTTGCCCAGTTGGGCACTCTGACGGTAGTCCAGTCCTTCAGGGGCAATGGTTATGAAGTTCATCTCATGGACGAATGGGAACATGACCTGGGTAATTGAAAAATGACAAAATGACCAAAGTTTACCGAGTTCATTTGCAGATGTCTTAAATGCAAATACCCTTGCAACATTGGTTACAATTAACGGAATCTCCTTTTGTGTATGATCCAACGGAATCTCGTGTATGAGCCAGTCTAGAAGAAATCTTCAAGACAGACAATTCTAGTCAGAATTTTTGAAGAGTTTCCATATGAAGTAATCGTAGCAGAGATAGATATGTATATTGAAACAAATCAACAGATAGCAAACAAAAGATAGGGTTAAAACCATTTGGATGAGGAAGACAGCAACCCACACACATACACTGGGTATATTTATGCTGGTAAAGACAGGTGAGACATATGAGATGGACAGATACGATTAATACACAGGATTATGTAATAATGACACCTCTGGTCCACATTTCATATAAATAATAATACATAAACATTACAGATTAGCATTAAAAATCTTCCAGAAATAATAAGTGATAAAATCTTTGGCAACTGGATTAGAAAAGAAGGAAAATTAAAGAGAAATATTATTATTATATATATATATATATATATATATATATATATATAATATATATATAAATAATTATATATATATGTATATAATATATATATATATATATATATATATATATATATATATATATATATATATATATATATATATATATATATATATATATATATATATATATATATATATATATATATATATATATATATATGTCATTCCATAAATCCATTTAGGAATGCACACGTGATGACAAGACCAAAGACATATACGTTTTGAGGCCACCACAAACCTCGTTGTGTTCCGCGTGAAGAATGATGAGATCGAATCGCTTCCTCTTCCTGTAGAGTTCGTTGATTTCAGCACTGGCATAGAGCTTGTTCATAGCCCTGTCAAAAACCTCCAGCAGTCTGGCTGAATGATCATCACTGACGCCCCACTTCATTTCCGCCAGATCCTCGACGTTGACCTGATGGAGTTCCTCAACGCCATGGGAGAATTCGTAGATGTTTTCTGTGACCAGACGGTCGTCACTGCTGTTGTTGTTGGTCAACATTACAACCTGGAAATTTCAAGTTCAGGGTGATTCTCCTGGACGGCGACCTTGAGCAGGTACAAACTCATCAAAACATAATGTTTTGCATGTTTTTTGAGTTTATAACAGAGGCATTAAGGTTTGCTTGCATTTCAGGCTGGGTTTCTGAATACTCTTGAGATTCTTACATCAATCAGGCGCAGTCTTCTTGAAAGCAATGTAAATACAAAGAGGTTCCTTATGTCACTGCAACTAGTTCTTGATATTTTTAAAAGCCAAATTTCTTTGAGTGTTTTCACAGATAAGCAGTTTTAGTGTAGAGTAAAATTTTTTTTATGGAATTTGGATGATACAGTGTCTCAATGAGTGTTCTTTAAATGTATCTTTCTTGAGGTATGTAACTACATGAATGGAGACTTGTATCCCCCCTACATAGGTACTGAGAGGTGTACTGTCTTGGTATTTTGTATCTGACATGGCCTTACAAGGCTCTTGGCGATAGGGCTAAACTCAGACAAGATTATGTTCACTACATGAAGCAGTATATAACAGAGCCCATTAGTCTGTGTGGAGTGTAATAACTTCCCTACATAGGCAGTGGGGCCTAAGCTGTCCAATTACTTTAATTTTACTCTGGTCCAGTTTAAACTTGTTAAGACCAAATCATTCTGGCAAGCTATGTGACAGTCTATGAATGTGGTTTTGTTTAGAGAGCAGTTTTTCATTAGCGAATGCATAGTTTTTGCTAGACTCTTTAGTGATGTCTTGGTATGGAATAACAGTAGTAGTCCTGCTGATTAGGACGACCTTAACTTGTATCCATATCTGTATGCCAGTGAGTCCTCATACGATCTTACCTTGAGTCCATATCTGTATGCCAGTGAATCCTGCTGATCAGGACGACCTTATCTTGTGTCCACGTGTATGCCAGAGTCCTGCTGATACGACCTTACCTTGTGTCCATATCTTTTTGCCAGTGAATCTTGCTGATACACAACCTTACCTTGTGTCCATAACTGTATGCCAGTGAGTCTTGCTGATCAGGACGACCTTACCTTGTGTCAATATCTGTATGCTAGTGAGTCCTGCTGATCAGGACAACCTTAACTTGTGTCCATATCTGTATGCCAGTGAGTCCTGATGTAACCTTACCTTGTGTCCATATCTTTATGCCAGTGAGTCCTGCTGATCAGGACGACCTTACCTTGTGTCCATAACTTTATGCCAGTGAGTCCTGCTGATACGACCATACCTTGTGTCCATATCTTTTTGCCAGTGAATCCTGCTGATCAACCTTACCTTGACCTTATGCCTTGTGATCCAACGTGCCTTGTGTCCATATCTGTATGCCAGTGAGTCCTGCTGATACTGCTGATACAACCTTACCTTGTATCCATATCTGCAGTGAGTCCTGCTGATATGACCTTACCTTGTGTCCTCGGTCAGCCAAGCCCTTAGCCAGCGAAAGGAAAATAATCCTGTGACTAGGTGTCGAGACAGGCAGGAGCATTAGGATTTTGTAGTGACTCTCGGATGGGGCCAATCCTGTCTTACTGGTGTGTTTTTCGGGAGGGTCTTTTCCGTGGGCGCACTTGGTCACCATCAACAGTACAATGAGTATCTTTTTCATCTGAATGGGGAGAAATTTATTATTATTATTATTATTATTATTATTATTATTATTATTATTATTATTATTATTATTATTATTATTATCTTAGTAGTAGTAGTGGCTGTTATAGAGGCATTGGTGCTAGTCGTAGACATTTTGATAATCATCATTATAGTTATTTTCATGATTATATTTATTACCATAATTGTTACTATAACCAGCTGATCTCATGGCTGTGCTTTTGTAACTATATATATATATATTATATATATATACATATATACACATATATATATATATATATATATATATATATATATATATATATATATATATGTGTGTGTGTGTGTGCATATGTATGTATAAATTACTCATAGCTAATATCTTCAGCAATGGAAATTTAAATATCTTAATGCCCTTTTAATCAAAGAAAATTCCTCACGATGTTATTTTTTGTCATACTCGAGGTCATGGGTGAAACGTTCAGCCTTTTTCTTATAATTAATTCTTTTTGGGTCCGCAGCCATGTCAGATAACCAGTTATGTCACCAAGCACCTGAAAGATTACGGTATATATATGATCAGTTTAAGCAAGGAGCCAAACTCTAGATACCACCATACCATTATCTAGATAGAGGGACTTTATCTATAAATATGATAACCTAGTCCTAGATTTTGTGTTACGTAACTTTCGACATAAACCAGCCATTCATTACAATAGTCTAGATGAGGGGTCTCCCCCGTAGGTGGGTAGTGCCATCAGTGCACCTCACATGGTGCGCTGTAGGCAGTACAGTGAACCCCCCCGTATTCGCGGGGGATGCGTCCCACACCCCCCCGCGAATGGGTCAAATCCGCGAATGCTTAAAACCCCTCTAAAAACACTTAGAACTGCCCATTTTGATAGCTTAAACACAGAAAAACCCTGTCAAAATGCTTATACCTGAATATTTTAATAGTTTTATCACAAAAAGTGCATTTATTCATGAAAATTATATGAAAATACAGTAATTAGTGGATATTTCTCGGTGAAAAATACCGCGAATCGGCGAATTTTCCGCGAATGATGGCTAGATATGTTCCACAGAGAAACCCGCGAATGCGCGAGTCCGCGAACGTTGACAACGCGAATACGGGGGTTCACTGTACTTAAGCGTCTTTGCAGCGTCCCTTCGGCCCCTAGCTGCAACCTCTTTCATTCCTTTTACTGTACCTCCCTTCATACTCACTTTCTTCCCTCTAACCTTCCACCCTCTCGAACGATTGCTTCGTAGTGCAACCGTGAGGTTGTCCCCATGTTACACCTTTCAGACCTTCTTCATGTCAGTTTCCGTTTCAGCACTGAATGACCTCATAGGTCCCAGCAACGGCCAAAAAAGTATTATAAACTCTCTTCTGTGCGATTCCGTCGTATGTCTGGCCTCGTAGGGGATAGTGCAAAGGTTCTCTGCAGCGTCCCTTCGACCCCTAGCTGCAACCCCTTTCATTCCTCTTACTGCACCTCCATTCATATTCTCTTTCTTCCATCTTACTTTTCACCCTCTCCTAACAATTGATTCATAGTGCAACTGCTTTGAGGTTTTCCTCCTGTTACACCTTTCAGACCTTTTTACTGTCAATTTCAGTTTCAGCGCTGAATGACCTCACAGGTCCCAGTGCTTGGCCTTTGGCCTAAACTCTATATTCTGTCTTCTACCAAGGATTCAATAGTCACTCAAAAATTAACCAAGGTATAAAGACCTAGCGTTAAGAATCCACTAAGAAACTATTCCTAAGAAATACCAGGATAAAAAAAAGATGCATCTGCCTACCTTACTGATCAGAACAGAGACCCGTGCATTGAAAAACTACTTGGAGACTAATCCTGCCGGATTCTGGCGTGATAGGAATGAATGCAGTCAACGTACCTTATCCATCGAAGCTGTGAATAAAAACTTGTGAAAATTCATCCTGAAAACGATTTATCTCCTTCAACTCTTGGGCATTTGAAAGAAGAAGTCACAACCTACAGGGGTCTTGACGTTACTGATAAGAAGCAGACAACCTGGTGACCGGACTCGATCTCTTTATCTAGCGAACTCTCGAAGACGCATAGATACGAACGATAAGGAAAGATACGGAAGATTTGAGATGTGGAGGAGACGGGGGAATGCAGGTACGTACGGCAGGAGAAAGATTTGGGTAAACGGGAGATATGCCAAAAGGGGGTAGTGTCGTCAGTGCACCTCAGGCATGACTTAAGGTTCTTTGCGGCGTCCCTAAGGCCCCTAGCTGCAACCCCTTTCATTCTTTTTACTCTACCTCTGTTCATATTATCTTTCTTCCATCTTACTTTCCACCCTCTCCTAACATTTGATTCCTAGTGCAACTGCTTTGAGGCTTTCCTCCTGTTACACCTCTCTTTTACTGTCAATTTCCGTTTCAGCGCCGAGTGACCTCATAGCTCCCACCGCGTGGCCACTGGCCAAAATTTTATATTCTGTCCTTAAGCGGGAGATGAGCATAGCCAAAGGATTGCGAGTGAGAGAGAATGGTCACTGACGATTTCCACAAATTTGATGGAAGGGACATACATCAATGAGAGGGTAAAATGAAGGAATAAAGTGACGAATAAAACACGAGATGTACGGAAGAAGTAACGAGAAAACAAAGATGGCCGTCTTCTTCTCTTCTATGCTGCTTCGTCTCGTATTTTCTATCTACATCCGTTTTCCTTTCCACTGTCCGTAGCATCCTCTGTCTATTTCCACTTCTTGCGTTTGTTCCGTATTTTTTTTTTCTGGTTTTATTTTGCCCTTGGACAATCAGGCAGTTAATTGTCTGTGATTTGCATACTTTATATATAAATACGAGTACATATATATATATAATTATATATGTAGTGTGTGTGTATACATATATATACTTTATATATAAATATATATATACTTACATATGTGTGTGTAATACACAAACACACACACATATATATATATGTATATATATATATGTATATATATATATATTTTAAAATCTATATGTGTGTGTAATCTTTTAAAATCTAGAAAACTTAACATCTAGAAAACTTTAACATCTGGAAAACTTAAACATATATATATATATATATATATATATATATATATATATATATATATATATATATATATATATATATAAATAAAGTATGTGTGCATAAAAAACAACACAAAAAACATTTCCAATAAAGCTCAAGGAACGAATACCAGTTAAATGTTCAGTACCAGACGACAGCAGCAGCATTCACTTCTGCTAATTCAATTGCTTAATTACCGTAGGATCGCCTGCCTTAATTGGCATCATTAATGAAATTCAGGTTGATCAATTCATTAGCGTAAGATTACTGGGGCGAATTGGCGCCTCTGTTTTCTGTAAAAGACAAGTATTTTGCCGACTTTGCCTGTTCGTCCGCACTTTTTCTGTCCGCCCTCAGATCTGAAAAACTGAGGCTAGAGGGCTGCAAATTGGTATGTCGATCATCCACCCTCCAATCATCAAACATACCAAATTGCAGCCCTCTAGCCTCGATAGTTTTTATTTGATTTAAGGTTAAAGTTTGCCATAATCGTGCGTCTGGCAACGATATAGGACAGTCTACCACTTGGCCGTAGTTAAAGTTTCATGGGCAGCGGCTCATACAGCGCATTTTTTACTTGTTCTTATTAAGAACTGGCGTTATTTCATGTTGAAGTTACCTGAGTTGATGTTTAAGCTTTTCGGATTTAAATTTTTTTTTTTTTTTGACCTTTCAAGTTTTCAAGTTTTCCAGATTTTAAGTTTTTTATTTTAGACCTTCAAGTTCTTTGGAGATCATTAAGTTTTCCAGATATTAAGTTTTCAGATGTTAAGTTTTCTTTAGACCTTTAAGCTTTCCAGATTTATTTTTTTTTCACTAAAGTTTTCTAGAATAAAAATTTTTTTAGATCTAAGTTTTCCAGATTTTAATTTTTTAGATTTTTTAGTTTTTCAGATTTTAAGTTTTTTTTTGTAGATCTCAGTTTTACAGATTGTAAGTTTTTTCAGACCTTTAATTTTCCATATTTTAAGAATTTTTAGTCGTTTAAGTTTTCCAGATTTTTGTTTTTTTAAATCTAAGTTTTCCAGACTTTTTGTTTTTTAGACCTTTAAATTTTCCAAATTTTAAGTTTTCTTTCAGACTTTTAAGTTTTCCTTATTTAAAGTTTTTTTAAGGCCTTTAAGTTTTCTAGATTTTAATTTTGTTAGACCTTAAGAGTTTTCCAGATTTTAAGTTTTTTAGACTTATAAGTTTTACCCTTTTTTTTGTGTCTGAAAGCTTAAATGGTTCTGTTCCTTTTTTAAAGCAATTTTTTTCTCTTGTAATTAAAACATGGAGTTACTTTCCTGTTTTAAAAAATTTTAACACCTCTGTCATAAAAAATAAGAAATTGGAGTTTTCTTCCAATTCTTGGAATTTTTTTTTTTTTTGCTAAAAAGGAAAGATTTCACTCTGCTACTTCCTCCCTTTCAAAATGTCCTGGGCCAAAAATTATAGTTATCTCATAGTTGTTTTAAAAATATCCCTTCCTCGTGTCCAGAAATAGAATTAAATCTTTTCTAAATCGTTTGGAGAATTATTATTATTAATTATTATTATTATTATTATTATTATTATTATTATTATTATTATGAGCGTGATGGTGTGTGCTACTCTGCGCTGGAACATGGCACTGCCCGTTCTGTCTCCCCTACTCTCCCAATCCCTTAACTACTCCACCCCCACCCAGGGCGGACAGAAAGGTTTGCAGGAGGAGGGTGGATGTATCACATCTCCGTATCTTCCCAATCCCCTACCTACCCCGCCCCCACCCGGAGCGGACGAACAGGTTTGCAGGAGGGTGGACGTGTCATGTCTCCCTACCCTCCCTATTCCCTTCCTACCCCGACCCCACCCAGGACGGACAAACAAGAGAGATCCATTCAGATTTTATTATTATTATTATTATTATTATTATTATTATTATTATTATTATTATTCAGATGAACCCTATTCATATGAACTTGAAATTCAAGCTTCCAAAGAATATTAAGGTGTTCATTAGGAAGAAGTAACGGAAGGTAATGGGAAATACAGAAAGAGGAGATAATTTATTAGAAAAAGATACATTAACAAATTAATAGATAAATAAAAATGTAAGTAAAATATTAAAATACAAGTTGAATTGTATCAGGGTAGTCATGCATTAAAGCAAGATGCAATGCAATGTTTCCCTGTGTTTCCAGAATGAGAAGTAGCTTCGTTTACTGTTTTCAAATTTACCTTTTAATTTTTTTATCTGTTTTTTTTAGTTCCTCCCAAAACAGTTTCTTTCACTGTTCATCTCCATCCATTGACTAACTCGAATAATTCATTTCAAAGCTGATTTTAGCTTCGGAATCACACCGTGAAAATTTTGCGGATTCTGACAGATTATTTTCCCCGCTGTAAATGACGTCATTCATTAGATGGCCGTGTAAGTTATCATCCACCTGCATAATTAGAATGACCCATTTCATGATTAATCTAATGAGGCGGGAATTCCCTGCTGGCTTTTGGGAATCCGATTTTAATGAACCCAGCTGTCATTCAGCGGCTTTGTCGGGGTATGCGATGGCTGTCAGGCCCGAAAAATTCCCCCCTTTTTTTTTTTTTACTTCTTTGTGGTTTTAGGTTTATATTTTAGCTTTATATTTTGCCAGTTGGAGCTTCATCGAAAGATAATGCTCGCTATTCGCGTGTAATTTATGTAAGGAAAATAAAAAAATACGATTTTCCAATTTCATTAGAACTTTTGACGGCTTACCAGGCGTTCCCGGAGGGGGTATGCACTGTAGGCATTACTTAAGATTCTGTACAGCGTACCTTCGGCTCCTATCTGCAACCCCTTTCATTCCTCTTGCTGTACCTCTGTTCATATTCTCTTTCTTCCATCTTACTTTCCACCCTCTCCCAAGAATTATTTCATAGTGCAACTGCTTTGAGGTTTTCCTCCTGTTACACCTTTCAAACCTCTTTACTGTCAGTTTCCATTTCAGCGCTGAATAACTCATAGGTCCCAGCGCATGGCCATTGGCCCAAATTCTATATTCTATATTCTGTTGTAGAGGCAGAATGCGGTGTGGCAGACGTGCGAAACTACGTTACTGAGAACATTTGTTTACATCTACAGTAGGCCGTGCATGCTGCAGATTATACACCAATTCCCCTCCCACTATGACCCCCGCCCATCCCCCCCCAACCTACATAGAGCGTGAAATGGCGAAGTGTTTCAGACGCAGTAATTCTCTGGAAGTCTTGCCAACAGTCAGTTCAGAATTGTTTGGTCTTGTAAGAGGGTATCAGCCACGTCGCAGGGTGAGAGGGTATTTGTTGTATGGGGGTGGGGGAGGGAGGTTAGATTATGTTTTTTTTTTTTTAGCAAAATTGCTCGTTATATATCAGATTTCAGGTTCTTAGCCATGTTAAATAAGTCTAATCCTTCGGGCCAGCCCTAGGAGAGCTGTTAATCAGCTCAGTGGTCTGGTAAAACTAAGGTATACTTATAACTTTTTTTTGGCCATGGCTCCTACAGTGGCGCGAATAACCTCATGAGATTCCGTTTGGTATTTTGACTTTTTTCATTACCATTTGACGCGATCACTGTTTGGCACTTGCTCAGGCGTTGTGATGAAACGTTCCATTGTTTTGGGATAGCTCTTGATAAATCAGCCACCTAATGTTATGGTAGGGTACGCCTTCAGCTCCCTCAATTCGGTACGTACTGCTCAAGTACTGCTGAACTCTTGAACGTAATCGACTGAACGAGTATAGTTTTTCGTTTAATTTCTATTGAACTTCATTAACAGCTGCCTCAGGAAATGAATCCCCCTGTAAGCACAGGAAAAACATTTGTATTTTTTTTTAAATTTCTGTAAACTTCATTAACAGCTGCACTGGAAAAAGTTTGTATTTTTTTTTTATTTTTGTGAACTTCATTAACAGCTACACAGGAAAAACATTTGTATTTTTTTATTTCTATGAGCTTCATTAACAGCTGCACTGGAAAAACGTTTGTATTTCAGCGTATCCTATTCACACAGAAAAAAAGTAACGTGAAAAACTTAACCAAATTCTTCAAAAATTCATCGAGAGAGAAATGAAAAAAGTGTATGCGATCACTAGTGTGAAATGGTGCTTTTTTTTCCCCCATTTTGTATATTTATGGCACTGGGGCGCATGATCGTAAAAAGGTAAAAAAATATAAAAATTCGTCGACCAAAAAGAGGAAAAACAATCCAGGAAATTCGCAGAGATTTATGGGCGCAGATAGTCGACCTAACACGACCAGTATTTCTACGCAAACGTGGCCGTGGTTTGCACGAATCCATTTATTCTGCTTAACAATTCATCTGTCCTTTTTCAAATTAATATGCACGTCGAGATAAAAGAGAGAGGAGGAGGTGAGATATATATATATATATATATATATATATATATATATATATATATATTATATATATATATGTATATGTATATGTATACATATGTATGTATGTATATTGCAATGCAGTAGAGGCTGATGATTGTCCCACTCTTGCACATAGTGGCGGAGTTATATTACCTGGTTGTTAGTAGTGGCGGAGTTATATACCTGGTTGTTAGTTGACTGAGGTAGATTACAGGTAGGCTAGATAAGAGCAAATCCCATCTATAAATATCTGCTGAAAACCGAATAGATAAAGAAGCAAATCAGCTGTTAATTTTTTACTGTTTTCAATATTCAGTGACAGTGAAAAAATAAAGAAATAGAAAAATAAATGAAAACATGACAACCATTTACGGAATATAAACTAAACAAAAAGGTAACCAAAAAAATGAAGATTAGAAATTGGAGCGCGTGACGTCACTCAGGCGCCCGGACTAATAACACCTTGGGCGAGAATTACGGAACCCGGATTTATGACAGCGCTTGAGAATGGCGGCTCGGACCGAGCGAGAGGGCTTCATATATAGCGGAAACTATGTATTGCCGCTCGGAGCAAATCCCGGATTTGAGTACGGCGCGACAGCAAACGACCAAATGGGATTTATCGATGTGTTTGGCACATATTGGCAGTTCACGCCTTGATCCATAATGGTGAGGGGGATGCCCCTTGAGGTAGGAGGGGTTGTGTGAGAGGGACCCATTACAGTGAGTTAGTGGAAGGAGACCGAAGTGGGATGGTTTTTGGGGGGGGGGGTGGAGGAAATTACGTGTAGGAGACTGGAGAGGAATAAGTAGGGGACATGGTTTGTAGATGATGGTGTGATTCTTAGTGCTTGGAAGTATGGAAGTTATTACTAATTACGCTCTCTAGGTGATTCAGTGCAAACGTTTCAGGGGGAAATTTGATCGAAGTTCTAAATTTCTCCACATCCTGGAACCTTTCCACAATTTTGGAAACCTTTCCACAATTTGGCAGCTTTCCACAGTTTGGAAACTTTGCCACATCCTGGAAACCTTTCCACAATTTGGAAACTTTTCCATATCCTGGAAACCTTTCCACAATTTGGACACATTTTCACATCCTGGAAACCTTTCCACAATTTGGACACCTTTTCACATCCTGGAAACCTTTCCACAATTTGGACACCTTTTCGCACCGTGGAAACCTTTCCACAATTTGGACACCTTTTCGCATCCTGGAAACCTTTCCACAATTTAGAAACTTTCCCACATCCTGGAAACCTTTCCACCCATCCTGGAAACCTTTCCACATCCTGGGGATCTTTTATAAACCCAGACGCCACCCAATAATATTTTTACGTTAAGACTTCGACTTATAATATATATATATATATATATATATATATATATATATATATATATATATATATATATATATATATATATATATACATACATACATATATACATACATACATACATACATACATACATACATACATACATACATACATACATACATATATATATAATATATATATATATATATATATATATATATATATATATATATATATATATATATATATATATATATATATATATATATATATATATATATATATATATATATAATACAGTGAGCGGACTATTCACACCATGAATTTTTAAACGTTAAAGATCGACAATCCTATATCGTTTTCTTGGCGATAATTTCTCCGGAAATGATCGCGGAAATTTCCGAAAACGTTTTGTCACTTGGAAACTTTGTCCACCGTATTTATTTACCAACTACTTTATCGCAAAACTTCGTAGTATGATCTCTTTCAAGCCAGCTGAAACCTGTAAATCTACTGTAGTCTATCCTCTAGTAATGTAAACGTTTTCTTTGAGTGAAAGTGTAAATAAAGAAAACGATATCGTAAAGTAGTAGGGTAACTAAGGTAAAATCAATTATAGGAGTGATTATGTCAAGTGAATATTTGTGATAAAATTTGTCGCTCGCGAAGGTTAAATATTAAATTAACTATATACATCGGGTATATGCCTTATTTGAAAATAAGTACTTTCAATGAAAGAAAAATCTGCTTTCAATCTATGGCTATCACGGTTTCGAATTTATTACAAAATAATTTTTTTTTTTGAAGTTAAAACTAAAAAAGTAAAAATCCAAGCCTAAGAGATGACAGCACTACGAAATTCAATTAAATTTTGAGGGTTCATAGTACAACAATATGAAGTTAAATTTACCGTTAGGAAGAGTATTTCGGCATTCAATTTTTTTGTTACATTAATAACGAATATATATATATATATATATATATATATATATATATATATATATATATATATATATATATATATATATATATATATGAATATATATATTATATATATATATATATATATATATATATATATATATATATATATATATATATATATATTAAAGAAAATGACGTAAAGTTAGAGGCTGAGTTTTTTGGTTTAGGAAAAGGCGAATTTTAAGCGTTGGTTGAATAGTGACATGCGAAAATTTGAAGAAAATCGTATAAATAAAAAAAAATAAACAGGCATGATGGCAAAACAAACAGGCTGTGCCAAGACTAACCGTTCAACAAAAAAAAAGAAGTCTTTTTCTCCGATAGGGCGTTCTAGTTACATCTGTTGCAAAAATTAACGAGAGAAGGGAAAGGATGAAATTTACAAATGACAATTTTTTTTTTTTTTTTTTTTTTTTTTCCGAGTTTGGAGGGTCAAATTGGACTGCCATCTTTTTCGACCTAGCCTTTGTTTCTTTCGTTTTTTTTTTTTTATTTGTAAAAATCGCACAAACACAAAGAGAGAGAGAGAGAGAGAGAGAGAGAGAGAGAGAGAGAGAGAGAGAGAGAGAGAGAGAGAGAGAGAGAGTAAACGTTTTTAGTGTAGGGAACAGATTTTTCAGCATATGACCCTCGATTCTGCGTACGAACACAAGCCTTCTTCTTCTCCCTATTTCAGTTTAAGTAAATGTTTGAGATTCCAAGTTGCCATCACCGTTATAGAAAGACGTTCTTATTTATAATTTCGTACGAATATAAAAGAATGTTGTACTCAATTATTTACTTTTAAGTTGTTCCTGAGAAGCTTCGAGATTCGAAAACAGCGAGTCACGTTTCCGGTTTATACTTCATTCCTTCTACTGCTAAAATTTTGGAATTCTCTTCCTGCTTCAGTTTTTCCAGACTTAAGACCTTCCTTCCTCCAAGGGATTGGTTACAATGTACCCCTTAACATTCTTCCTTCCTTTATGGAGTAGAAGTTTGCCTCTATTCAAGTTCAAACGAAGGTGCAGTACAGTGCTACCCTAATACTACTCTCCTTGCATTTTAATACATTTTATGTATTTGTAAATTTATTAATTTATTTTTTCTTTTTAATAAGTTGTATCTCTTCTTTCTGTATTTCCCTTTTATCTCCTCTTACTGTACTTCCTAATGATGAACATCATATTCTTTGGAAGCTTGAATTTCAAGTCAGTGGCCCCTTTGATCTCCTCTTACTGTACTTCCTAATGGACACCATAATATTCTTTAGAAGCTTGAATTTCAAGTCAGTGGCCCCTCTGTTCTCCTCTTACTGTACTTCCTAATGGACACCATAATATTCTTTGGAAGCTTGAATTTCAAGTCAGTGGCCCCTTTGATCTCCTCTTACTGTACTTCCTAATGATGAACATCATATTCTTTGGAAGCTTGAATTTCAAGTCAGTGGCCCTTTGATCTCCTCTTTACTGTACTTCCTAATGATGAACATCATATTCTTTGGAAGCTTGAATTTCAAGTCAGTGGCCCCTTTGATCTCCTCTTACTGTACTTCCTAATGGACACCATAATATTCTTTGGAAGCTTGAATTTCAAGTCAGTGGCCCCTTTGATCTCCTCTTACTATACTTCCTAATGGACACCATAATATTCTTTGGAAGCTTGAATTTCAAGTCAGTGGCCCCTTTGGTGGGCTTGTTCCATATGAATAGGTTTCATCTTCTGAATAATAATAATAATAATAATAATAATAATAATAATAATAATAATAATAATAATAATAATAATAATAAAACCCTCCGTTTAGTGTCACTGGTCACATGTGGGTACAAACTGTAATGCAAGACATTCTCAATCTGTCCTTCAGCAGAACCTCTGTCCATTTTCCAAACAGACAACTCTCACACTAGGGCAACAGACCTCGCAGGGGGCTAGTGCCGTCAGTGCAACCTCATGGGGTGCACTGCAGGCACTATTTGAGGTCCTTTCCAGCATCCCTTCTTCCCCTAGCTGCAACCCCTTCCATTCCCTTTACTGTGCGTTCTTTCTTGCTATCTTTCTTCCATCTTACTTTCCAGCCTCTCCTAACAATTGATCCGTAGTGCCACTACGAGGTTTTCCTCCTGTTGCACCTTTCGGAAAAGGTAACTGTCAGTTTCCGTCTCAGCGCTGAATGACCTCATAGGTCCCAGTGCTTGGCCTTTGGCCGAAATTCTATGTTCTGTTCTATTCTGAGGCAGTAGGAACCAATGAAGAGTGGGCCCATTGTGGCTTCGGTCAGACAGATTCAGGGTCGTCTTCTGCCTGTCTAATACGTTCTGACAGTTAAGCCTTTCCTGTCGAGGGGAAGATTCATTAGCCCAGTTTAATATTTTTTTTTTACCTCCATCAATGAGTATTTTTTTTTTACCTCCATCAATGAGTATTTTTTTTTTACCTTCATCAATGAGTATTTTTTTACCTCCATCAATGAGTATTTTTTTTTACCTCCATCAATGAGTATTTTTTTTTACCTCCATCAATGAGTATTTTCCATCAATGAGTATTTTTTTACCTCCATCAATGAGTATTTTTTTACCTCCATCAATGAGTATTTTTTTTACCTCCATCAGTGAGGCAGTTAGGGTTGCTTGCTAATTCGTACCAGTTTGACGAACTAGCATAAGCCATTTTTCCCCATTCTGAGAGCATAGGCTTCAGAGATTTTGATATTATTCAGAACTTCTAATTAGCCCATCTTGTGAGGGCATTTGGATGGAAACTTTGGCAATGCAGGTAGCTGAAGTTTTGATGTGTTATAAAGTGTCAAAAACCGAGACACTTTCAGTGGAATAAAAAAACTTAACAATATGGGAGACGATTCGTCAGAACAGGGACGAATTAATGGGGCTACACAGACATCAAGTCAATCGTATAAGCCAGTACAGTAGGTCGATACAGTACAGCAAGCCAGTGAGATACAGCAATAAAATAATTAAGCTACTTTCTTATGTTTTTTCTTACCCCGTTTGCATTACCTTTCAACAGGAGACGAAAATAATCCGCACAATACCTGTGACATATTGTTTATAATTTTTTACCACTTAATTTTCAACATTTTAGTCCTCATCATGTAAAATAAAACATTCTGGGCACACCATTCACAACAAACGTGGCAGAAAGAAGAAATGTAATCATGTTTTTCTCTAGGTCTCTTGTTTTTCTCTCTCTCCTATTTTTCTCTACCCTTTTTTTGCATTTTTCTGTCGCCGCTGTTTACGTTCACGCAGAGGGACCTCACCCGAGAAAATGTAATATGTCAGCGAGGGCTGTGGAACTAAATTACAATTTTCCTTTTGTATGTCTTCTGTTTACATAAACACTCTGCGTGTGCAGCGGGGAAATGGAATATCAGAGCCGAATACACAGAAGTTTCGTCTCTTGTATATTATTATTATTATTATTTAAAAAAAAAAAAATTTTATTTTTTTTTCGAGGTTGGATATAATGTGAAACACGTCTCATACTGGTAAGTACTTACATTATCATCCCCGTAGGGGGGTAGTGCCATCAGTGCACCTCACGGGGTCCACTGCAGGCATTACTAAAGGTTCTTCGCAGCGTCCCTTCGGCCCCTAGCTGCAACCCCTTTCGTTCCTTTTACTGTACCTCCGTTCGTATTCTCCTTCTTCCATCTTGCTATCCACGTCTCGTAACACTTGTTTCATAGTGTACCTGCGAGGTTTTCCTCCTGTTACACCTTTCAAACCTACCTATTCTCAATTTCCTTTCCAGCACTGAATGACCTCATAGGTCCCAGTGCTTGGCCTTTGGTCTAAACTCTATTTTACAGTCCTTACATTATTATCAATATGACTACTGAAATTCAGTCTTTGAGTCGTTTCTCACGCAAACAGGACTTTGTATGGTATCTTTACTAACGTTTTTACTAAAAATTTTGTAATTAAAGTAAACCCTTTTAATTGAAATATATGTGCGTTTGCTTTTGTGTAGCATTATTCCAATGTCATAACTATTATGGCCTTATAAATGTTATATTTGTAATTAAATGTATTACATAGCATACTGTACGTATTTTTATTAATGCTATCTTTATGGCCATAGAAAAAGGGTTCAATTTGTGATATGTATATGTAAATTGTTTCTTACTGCGCTAATGCTTGTGTCATCTTGTGTCATGCTGTAATTATCCATATGATCAATATGACATAATCATTACAGCCACAATTTTTTTTTTTAATTAACACACGAATCTGTCTTCATCCTTCATAACATATCCCAGCTCTGTTGGCACGCAAACATACCCACACACTCTCTCCCCCACCCGAGAAATACCCTAACGCCCCCAAAAATGCGGAGAAGTTTTCTCGTCATGTATATATATACCCGAAGTTGCCTGCTCCCATTAGGGTTCATCCTGGAATCCACGAAGGAATCCTCTGGGCATCGAAGCTGATCCTTTCTGCTCGAGGTCGTCTTACAGTCGATTGGCCTCTCGGCCCGTCTTCCAGCGCCAAATAAATCTTGACTTGCCGATAATGCAAATCTTTGTTCGCTCGGCCGTCAATTTCCAATTTCGGCTGCGTTCCCTGGGCTTGAAATTATGCCCCGGCTACCGTAGGTGGTAAAGGAATAGCGGGGGAGAGAGAGAGAGAGAGAGAGAGAGAGAGAGAGAGAGAGAGAGAGAGAGAGAGAAACTTGAGATTATGCCCTGGTTACTGTAGGTGTTAAAGGAAAAGCGAGGAGAGAGAGAGAGAGAGAGAGAGAGAGAGAGAGAGAGAGAGAGAGAGAGAGAGAGAGAGAGAGAAATTGAGATTATGCCCTGGGTATAGTAAAAGGAAAAGGAGGAGAGAGAGAGAGAGAGAGAGAGAGAGAGAGAGAGAGAGAGAGAGAGAGAGAGAGAGAGAGAGACTTAAAAATATGCCCCGGATAGCGTAAAAAGTAAATATACCTTAGTTAGGTGTTAAAGGAAAGGGGAGAGAGAGAGAGAGAGAGAGAGAGAGAGAGAGAGAAATAGGAGGATCAGGACCACTTACAGGCAAGGAGGGTGCATCCATTTTCGCAAACATTTTGCAAAAATGGCCCTCATCACAGGCAAAACTTGATTTCAGGTTTTGAGAGAGAGAGGAATGGAACTTTTAGGTTGACTGTTCATCCTTGGCAGAGGTTTGGATTCTCTGAATGCTATTATTATTATTATTATTATTATAAGCAGTCTAAGTAGTAAAATAGCAGTAGTAATATGTAGAATTTGCAACCATGCATAAAGAACAAGCCCAAAAGACCACACTGAGAGAAGTAGAACATTATTATAATGTGGTTCACATTATATTCTAAAAAAAAAGTAAATAGAAAAGACTAACAGGGTGTAGGTAGGTTTTCTGTTCTCCTGGGAATAAACCCCCTCGGAAAACGAAGGAGTAAGAACGAAGGAGCTCCTGGGAAATAATGTTGAAAGGTGTGCTTTTTTCCAGCGTCGAAGACTGACGTAAGGACGTTGCGTTTTTCTCTTGTTCTTTCATGCTTTCGTAGAAGAGCAATATAGCCTTCAGGATGTAAGCTTACGTACAGGTAATATTCATATTTTTTCATGTAGTGTACAAAACAAAATACGTCGTATCTGCGCAATTGTAGAATCAGTTTGAAAGTCAGGCAACACATGAAAGCTATCAACACGCAAATAAACAGCAAATTTATATTTCCATTCCCATAAATATAACTATCCTCCAGTGACGTCACAAAGGCCACTAACTTTCAAAACAAACTCAATTAAGATCATTTATTTTTAAATAAATGTGGTGCCTCTTCATTATGTTGTCTTAACTGGCAACGCAGAAACTCCTCCACCAATGACGTCAGAGCTTTCGTCTCGGTCATCAGAAATCAACCAATGACTGTCCCTTTTCCCTTGTAAGCAGGAAATCGTCGCCAGAGTTATGACAATTTCGAAACTTTTCTTAAATTTTTTGGGGTCCCAATCGGCATAATTACAAAAGTTACTACATTGAGTTCCTAATGAATCTGGGATTCTTTGTATAAGACGTTAAATCTTCCATCTTAATTTCGTGTTTTTTAGTTGAGGGTAATCTCATCGTTTGAATTTGCAACTATATATATATATATATATATAAATACACACACATATATATATATATATATATATATATATATATATATATATATATATATATATATATATATATATATATATATATATATTATATATATATGTATATATATTTGTGTGTGTATGTGTGTGTGTGATAAACTCTTCCACGTGACACAAAAAAATAAATTGTTCACATTAAGTGACAACGCAGAACAAAAATTGATTTTTTGGACAAACACGACAGCATCAGCATCTGAAGAGAGAGAGAGAGAGAGAGAGAGAGAGAGAGAGAGAGAGAGAGAGAGAGAGAGAGAGAGAGAGAGATTGATCATTGTTCAATATTTGTCTCAGCTTTTCATCGATCGAAGATAAATCACGAAAACGTTACAGGCCGGCTCGTCCTTCCCCTGCTATAATGGAATTTTCGTGTGACTGTTAGCTGGAACGAATTCGTTCAGTGTTATGGATTACGGATTCGCATATTGGTAATTGTTGTAAGGTTCTGAAAATAAATTTATTTTTGAGATTGAAAGGACAAATGTCCTGGAAGTTTTCGCAGCAACTTGTAGTGGTAGTCTTTGTTTTGGAACGACCAGAATGAGTTAGTTATTTGACCACTCAATAGATGGCGTAGAAATCATTCTGTCTCCTGATGTCTGTTATTTCCCGGAAGTTCTTCTTCTTCTTCTTCGCTTTAATAGGATTATTTTATTTCGTCTTGGTAATTGGCAGAGGAGATAAATAACTTTCCTAATCTCTCTCTCTCTCTCTCTCTCTCTCTCTCTCTCTGTAGAATAAATGTGCCAGTAAGAGAGAACTGATTGATTTTTGCACCAGAAGGGGAAAATGTAACACAACATTAAAAGAGGTTCGCATCACTCTATAACAGATCTTTCAGACATCGTACTGATAGTAAATATGTGAAATTAGGGCTTTCACGAAATCCCTGCGGAATATGTGAAACGACCAATTTGCTTAGGAACGTTTGATCCCCGAGGGCTAGTACTAAACACGGCAAGACAGTGATACCCCCAGGGGTCAAGTTTGTTTCGTCATGTTTAGTTCTATTCCCTGGGGAGTCAAATTTGTTTCGCTGTGTTTATTACTACCCCGGGGGTCAAATTTGTTTCGCTGTGTCTAGTACTAGCCCCTGGGCCCATCAAATTTGTTTCACCATGTTTAGTACTAGCCCCTGGGGGATCAAATGCCCCTAAGTGCATTTGATACCCTAGGGGCTAGAACTAAACACGGCAGAACATTTGACCCTCAGGGGCTGGTACTAAACACGGCGAAACATTTGACCCTCAGGGGCTGGTACTAAACACGGCGAAACATTTGACCCTCAGGGGCTGGTACTAAACACGGCGAAACATTTGACCTCCCCCCCGGGCTAGTACTAAACACGGCAGAACTGTTTTTCGTACAATATACCTAAACCTTACTTCATTTAATATACTCATTTCCTTAACAAATTACGCACTAATTCCGATTGGAGTGATTCAATGTGATCTTTATGCCGAATCATTTATTTGCCAAACATTCGCAGCTGAAGAAAAAGTTATAAGTTTATAAGAGCAAAATTCATTATCATGACAAGTTGAGGAAACGTCCAATAGATGGCTCTGGGCGCCGCTCTCGATGGAACTTCGTGTAGTTGCTGATGCGGCCAACAGATGGCGTGGACAGTCACTCGCCGCCTCGCGAATTTCAGTTGCAAAAAGAAAATAAATAACCTCGTGCACGCTGGTGTAAGTAGGTTGCAAAAGAAGTTAATAGATGGCGCAGAGTGCTGTTTTGACGATCGGTTACTTCCCTGTTATTTCAGGAAAGGCACAAAATAAAAGAGATAAAAAAAAAAGTAGTACCATCATTCCGGAAACTCTAATGGGATTTTCCCTCTGCTTGTTAATAGTTGGCGAAGATAAATGGATCTCTACTAATGACATTCTCTTGTTTCCCGTCTTTCCGCCTCTCCCCGAGTGGAACAGATTTGCCCGGGGGATAAGAAAGAGTTGTCTTTTTTGCTTGAGGGACGGGGAATCCAGGTATGTTTTGGTGGATGGGGTTAGGGGATGGTGTTTGGAAGACTTCAGCGTATATTTACGTCTCAGGGTTCCAAAAAGCATTGAGACATCCTGTGGTTAACTTTGCATGAGAGAATGCAGAGACGTTCACAAGGCTCTCGTCATTTTTACAGGCAACTCTTCTCTCAGCCGTTTCATTGCTTCTGGTGATTCTAATCTGCCTCTTTCTGGTTGTACGGTCTTCATTGTTATTTATGTTCGTCGTTAACCGTGGGATTATTGGAGCCTTTAAAAAGTTCGGCTGGCATCTACTGTAAATGTAAAATTTAGATGCCTTGCCATATATATATATATATATATATATATATATATATATATATATATATATATATATATATATTGCATGTATGTATGTAAGAGAGATAAGAGAGATGAGAGAGAGAGAGAGAGAGAGAGAGAGAGAGAGAGAGAGAGTGATTTTTTTTACTGTTTCATTGCTAAGTAATGAGAGAGAGAGAGAGAGAGGGAGGTGGGATTTAGTGATTTTTTTATTGTTTCATTGCTAAGTAAAGACAGAGAGAGAGAGAGAGAGAGAGAGAGAGAGAGAGAGAGAGAGAGAGAGAGAGAGAGAGATTTCAGTACGGCACTGAAT
>NC_089763.1:35360277-35390277 GCF_040412425.1 Macrobrachium rosenbergii | reverse complement strand
CATACATTCACAAATTCCAAGGAACCATTGACGTACACAACCGGATTGATGGTGTCAAGGTAGTAGTGGCCTTCAGAACTCATTTGGCTAAAACTCACAAATATATATAAACATACCGACCATAGGCGACCTCAGATCCACACCTGGCAGGTGTCATAGGCAGAAAAACTCATCCGCATATGTATATATACATAAGCATGTATATATATATATATATATATATATATATATATTATAGATATATATATATATATCCAGCCACAGGCCGGTGTCATAGGTGTTTAGTTATAAGGACTGCTCAGTCAGAGTTTGGTTATGCTCATTTCTCCATGGCTGTAGAATAAGACTGTTTTTGGAAACTGCAGGATTTCAGACAAACTCCATAGTGGTTTTTCTTGTATTTCGTATAAAGACTTATTTATACAATTGGTCTCTCAGGTCGACAATATCTAAGCTGTCACATAAACATACTAAGATGCACCATAGGCGACCTCGTTCCCAGATCCCCACTCTGAGCAAAAGGAGAACGCTGAGTTTATGGGATGCTAATGTCAGATGACGCACTGTCTTAAAGCACTACACAGGTACTTATTGATGAGTCTGCGTCTGGTTTGACCAAACGGAGATTTCACAATAGCCTTCCTTTCATGATCAATACAGATATGTATATATATCTTATTTACTAAGAAACGTAGTTTTTAAATGTGTAAATGAAATATATATTTATATATATATATATATATATATATATATATATATATATATATATATATATATAACCTGTTATATGTTATATAATATTCCTGTTGAGTGTTAATAATTTACTTCAGTACCCGTCTTTACTTCAGTAATGAATTATGCACTGAGGAGTCAGTCGACTGTAGAGGGCTTTAGAATGGGATTGAACCAACAACCTCCTCCCAAGAGACTTTCCTTTGACCTTCAGACGCGGAAAACCAACGCATACCCACTGACCCACCAGGAAGATGGAGAAATGCAAAACGCAACCTCACCACTTCCTGAAAATCCCTTGCAAAGAAATCACGGGAAGAGTAGGCATTTATGAAATTGTTTTTCATTGCACTCCATTTGGCAACATCATTTTTTTCGGGGGTGGGTGGGGTTAGGCTGGGAGGGGACCGGGGAGTGGTGGAGGGGGCGGGGGGTGTGGGTAGCGGAAGCGCTTCCCTGTATGAAAATTAAAAAGCAAAATAAATGTATTTACCTGTGATGAATTGAACTTTGACGGCGAATTTAGAGATATGAGGCCGTTTTCAATATCATCAAATCCCATTTTTTTAAAAATAGGATTTGGCAATCCTTTTTTTTTTTTTTTTTAACCTAGAATTCGGAGATGAGTTCATAACGTTTATTCCTTGCTATTGACGCTAAAAAGATAGAGTGGCGAAAACGTTGGGCAATATTTCGGCGAGAGGCAGATACAAAAAAAAAAAAAGGAAAATCAATTTCCATATATTTGAACGAAGCCAAATTATTGAAATGGATATTACATGAATTTCACTGTACGCGGAAACTGCAATAAATGAACAAAAATGGAATTTTAATCTCGCATTTTTTCATGTGAGTTCTGATATTAAAGCTATTGTCCATTTTTGGTTCCAAATATTAGAGGGATGGCGAGTTTAATGCCTCTTTCTTGCCCAGACCCGGAGAAGGCAAAGAACATGGAGGGATCTCTCTTGCCCAGACCCGGAGAAAGGCAAAGAACATGTGGACCCAGAGAAAGCAAAGAACATCTTTCTTGCCCAGACCCAGAAAGGCAAAGAACATGGGGATCTTTCTTGACCCAAAGACCCTTTCTTGTGAAAGCAATGAACATGGAGGGATCTTTCTTGCCCAGACCCAGAGAAAGCAAAGAACATGGAGGGATCTTTCTTGCTCAGACCTGGAAAAGATGAAGAACATGGGGGGATCTTTCTTGCCCAGACCCGGAGAAAGCAAAGAACATGGAGGGATCTTTCTTGCCCAGACCCTTGAGAGCAAACAAAGTTCAAAGGATGGAAAACGCCTTTCTTGGTTGGTTGTACAAAATTCAGGAGTCCAGATCAGGCCTCTTATATACCTCTTAAACCCTTCAACGCCTTGCCACTCTCACTACAGCGTAGGCAAAGACCCGCGGTTTAAATCAGCTTAACCTAAACCAGCGTAAGCCATTCTCATACATTTATGCAAATCACAACCTTTCAGTGTGAAATACCCATAAAGATTACATAAAGTCCACCACGCAATCCTTCAGTATCCCCTTCCCGAAATCCCAAATCGGGGATTTCAGAAAGTGCCTTGCTTCTGCTTAAAGGTTGCAACCTTTAGGACGGCGCCTCAGTTTCGCCTTCGGCATTTCCCCAATCATGCTAAGAGTCGGTTCCCATCGCTCGATGAGGTTCTTCCGTGATTTTCCCCTTCCATTTCCCCCCCTCGTGTTGCGCTCAGCCCCTTTCTCGGTGCTTGCCGAAGCACCTGCCTTTCCCAGGTGCTTTCTAGGGATAATGCAGATATTTTTATGTTCTTCTTGAAGCTAAAGGGAGGACGTAATGGCGACTGACTTGCAGTTGTTTTTCTTCTCTCTCTCTGACGCACACACACACACACACACACACACACACACACACACACATATATATATATATATATATATATATATATATATATATATATATATATATATATATATATATATATATATATAATACTGATGCACATACAACTTTTATTATTTTAAGACAGTTCTTGTACAGCATTATCAACTTCCTGTACTTCAACAACTCCTCCTCCTCCTCCTCCTCCTCCTCCTCCTCCTCCTCCTCCTCCTCCTCCTCCTCCTCCTCCTCCTCCTCCTCCTCCTCCTCCTCCTCCTCCTCCTCCTCTTCTTCTTCTTCTTCCTCTTCTTCTTCTGGAGAACTCGATTCACTGGCTTTCAAACAAGTTTCCAATTCTGGCCTTGCAGTCTCTCGCTCATTAGATTCACTTCCCACAGAAACCCGAGGATCACGATCTTAGAAAGCAAAACACAAGAGCATCTTCTCAGTCAATCTGAGGAGCATCTTAAACTTTAGAAGTTTTAGGATTAAGTTTTATATAACAGGACGGGGAATATCTGTTCGGTAAAGCCAGAATTCGGTTTTGATCTGATTTCGGATACATCTTTATATAGTCTTGAGAGAGAGAGAGAGAGAGAGAGAGAGAGAGAGAGAGAGAGAGAGAGAGAGAGAGAGAGAGAGAGAGAGAGAGAGAGAGAGGAGAATGACACTTATGTCAGTGCGTTCTGTATGCTGCTGATGAGCTCCTGTGTAGCCATTTGAAAAGCTAATTGAGGAACGAATGTAGCAGTCTTTTTGTTTTTTCCTGTACCGGGAGAACCCCGTAGAGGGGAGTGCCATCAGTGCACCTCATGCGGTGCACTGTAGGCATTAATTAAGGTTCTTTGCAGCGTGGCTTCGGCACCTAACTGCAACCCCTTTCGTTCCTTTTACTGTACCTCCTTTCATATTCTCTTTCTTCCATCTTACTTTCTACCCTCTCCTAACAATTGATTCATAGTGCAACTGCTCTGAGGTTTTCCACCAGTCACACCTTTTAAACCTTTTACTGTCAGTTTCCGTTTCAGGGCTGAATGACCTCTTAGGTCCCAGTGCTTGGCCTTTGGCCTAAATTCTACATTCCATTCAATTCTATATTCAGTTCCTACCGGGAGAATTTTTTTCTTTTATATTTTAAAAGAGAATCGTTAATTTAGCCTGGATGTTCTTGAAGTCATCAGTCCTCTGTCCTATTGTCTAATCTTACCTGTTCACTGCCCTCAATGCCTCTCCATTCACTGCCGTTATCAATACATATATAAAATAGAGAATAGAATGTACAAATTAGGGCAAAGGCCTAGCACTGGGACCCATGAGGGCCATTCAGCGCTAAAAGGAAAATTGAGAGCAAATGGTTACAAAGGTACTACCCCTTATGGGGTCAGTACATATATAAACAAACCTAGGGCTTCAATCATGCCTTTTTCCTTCTCCTTCTTCTTCTTCTTCTTCTTCTTCTTCTTCTTCTTCTTCTTCTTCTTCTTCTTCTTCTTCTTCTTCTTCTTCTCCATGTACCTCTACAGAAAACCGGCCCTTCTTCTTCTTCTTCTTCTTCTTCTTCTGCATCATGTACCTCCGCAGAAAACAGCCCCTTTTTCGGAATCTTTTTTTTTTTTTTCGGCTTTTGCGCCCTGCCCATAGGCACCAGTAGGGCACTCAGAGGAATTAATCATGGCAGCTGCCCTCCATTTCCTAATGGACTGGAGTCATACTCCAGCAACGCACGCTCAATAAAGTAAATGGAGAGGGAAGCTGGATTGCACCGGCTGGAAAGGATTTTCCAGGAGGAGAGATAGAGAGATTAAAGGTGCGAGAATGCATCGGTATAATGCGCTGACGTAGGAAAAGGGCGGAAGGTGCGTAAAAGGATGAAGGGGGCCGACTGATAAGGTATTGATAGACTAATGGATCGTAGGAACTTGAAAGAATATTTTAGCATGATGGAAACAAGTGAAAAATGCGCCGGAAGTTTCTTCGGCGCAGTACAGTTTTCCGTACATCGTATAATCAAGGACGCCGAAAATAGATCTGTCTTTCGGTGATCTCGGTGAAATGCTGTATGAGCCGCGGCCCATGAAACTTTAACTACGGCCCGGTGGTGGCGTGACCATATATCGTTGCAGGAGGCACGATTATGGCTAACTTCAACCTTAAACAAAATCAAAACTACTGAGGCTAGAGGGCTGCAATTTGGTATGTTTGATGATTGGAGGGTGGATGATCAACATACCAATTTGCAGCCCTCTAGCCTCAGTAGTTTTTAAGATCTGAGGGCGGACAGAAAAAATTCGGACGGACAGATAAAGCCGCCCACGAGAGTTTTCTATTCAGAAAACTAACAATGAAGATTAGATAAAAAATCGACTTTCACCGATTCAGAAAAGATGGTGGGGAAAGCATAGATAAACAGAGCCCCCTTTATTCAAATGAATTATACACTAATTCAGGACACTTGCATTCGGCATTAATGACCATGGGACTTGTGACGCCAGACAAGCTATAGTCATTTGCACCCACGCGATTCGAAAATTGGGAGCATAAATTCTAGGAAACAATATAGTATTTTGGATAATACCATTAGCCCAGACATAAATATCAGTGTAGCAGCAACATTAGCTGAAATTTGTAGCTTTCCCGTGTAAATTGTGTTTCTGTGAGGCCCTGAATATTTAATTACAGCATTAGAATTACATTAGAATTACAGCAACAAGAGAGAACATCTGATATTTTCATTAAAATTACACAGTAATATTTCGTCTTCTTGACTCATATATAATAGCTGTTCATTTTTACAAATATGTATTTTTAAATTAAGTCTACGGTATGTATCTTTCATGGGCAAGACTTTACTTCATGAAAATAATAAACAAAACTATTTTACAGTTCAGATATTCGTCTCTTGATGGCTTGAAGATCCTTGGCTACATGCAAAAAAAAAAAAAAAATAAAGAACTGTTCAAAGAACATTCAGCCAAGTAGCAGTGTCCCCGTAGGGGATAGTGCCGTCAGTGCACCTCACTTGGTGCACTGTAGGCATTAATTAAGGGTCTTTGCAGCGTCCCTTCGGCCCCTAGCTGCAACCTCTTTCATCTTTTACTGTACCTCCGTTCACACATCTTCCATCTGACTTCCAACCTCCCTAACAGTTGATTCATAGTGCACCTCCCGCTTTGATACCTTTTCCTCCTGCGCTGAATGACCTTTCATAGCCTTCTGGCCTAAATTTCCGTTTCAATTCAATTCAATCAGCAGTGTGAGCCTCATGCAAAGGTGCGAGCGTTTTTAATGGTATAGAATTTGACATCATCTTGGTGAGTTATTCATCGTGGATTTTTGTATTCGATTTGCTTTGATAACGATGATCCTGTTGTTGCCAAGTTGTTTCTCTGGACTCCATATTTTGGTTGATGAGAAAAGAAAAATTATTCCCAGGTGTAGGCCAAGTAGGTCATGGCCTGTGGAATCTTGATTTGTATTTAGATGCCGTGCTTTCGAGATTGTTAAACAGTTATTGCTAAGGCAAAAGTGTATAACTTTTTGCTAAGGCAAAAATGTGTAACTTTTTTATATTTTCGTGGGACTTTCCGTTCATTGTTTCAGAAGTGAGTATGACACCCCTCACTCCAACAAAAGAAAGGAATGAACTCCATCTGGGACCCACAAAACCAAAACTTCACGAGATGCTAATAACTATCCTAAAGGGTCTTCCATAAAACAGTTAAATGCAGAAGGAAAAGATTAGGAAAGCTTAGCCAGCCAGCAAAACAGCAGGTTGTGTGATGGGTGTCACAGACCAGTTGAGCTTGGCAACAGATCCAGATGACTCTTAAGCCGGACAGGGCTACTTTACGACGAATGTGAAGCCCATTACTAAAATCTCTAATATATATGTATATATAATTATGTATGTATATATATACTGTATATTATATGGATGATGTCAAGATGAACGAACCCACTCACAGCAGGGTTCGCTATTCTGTACGAGAGGATTATTGGGTTCGTTATTCTTGACACGGGAATAATCGGGTACGCTGTTATAGACATGAACACTGCGGTACCAGACATCTGATCCCCCAGGCTAGTACTAAACAGGGCGAAATACATTTGACACCCCCCTCAGGGGCTAGTACTAAACACTGCGAAACAGTGTAGACGATTCACTGTTTCGCCATGTTTAGTACTAGCCCTCATGTGGAATTGGAGTTCGGACCAGAAAGGGTTGGCCATTCGTTACATGGGAAGCACTGGGTTCGCTGTTCTTGACATGAAGATGTTGGCTTCGCTAATCTAATATAATAATATATATATATATATATATATATATATATATATATATATATATATATATATATATATATATATATATATATATATATATATATATATATAATTTATACAATATAATATATAATTTATACAATGAACTAGGTCATTCTAAAATACGATCTCTCATGCATTTCCCTCCGGCCGGTCTTTTTCTTGTTGCAAATATCATATGCACATTTTTCCCTTTCATCATTCATGCTCTTAATGAAAACTCCGAAAGACCCCATTTCTCATGAACATCATAAAAGAAGAAGAAGAAGAAGAAGGCGGCGCCGTCCCGAGAGACTGCAACAAATGCGAAATAGCACGCTGTTTAACAAAAGGAGGAAAATGAATCCGGAGACTCTTCTCAGTAGACATTTCAGGAAATTCATTTTTTTTTTCCTTGCCAGCCCGCGAGATGGACCTGTCTGAGCTGTGCTTGAAACCCCCCGAGCTAAAAGGTCAAAGGTCATGCTAGCAATTCTTTGGCCTAAATTCTGTATTCTGTTCAAGGAACGACAAGAGGCCAAGGGCTGGGACCTATGGGGTCATTCAGCGCTGAAACGGAAACTGACAGTAAAAGGTTTGAAAGGTGTAACGGGAGGAAAACCTCAGAGCAGTTGCACTAGGAATCAATTGTTAGGAGAGGGTGTAAAGTAAGATGGAAGAAAGAGAATATGAAAGGAGGTACAGTAAAAGGAACGAAAGGGGTTGTAGCTAGAGGCCGAAGTCACGCTGCAAAGAACCTTAAATAATGCCTACAGTGCACCGCATGGCGAGATGGACTTGTCTGATCTGTGCTGGAAACCCCGGAGCGAAAAGGTCAAAGGTCATGCTAAAGGTCAAAGGTCATGCTAAAGGTCAAAGGTCATGCTATTCTTTTGTCGTCCCTTGCTGCTCTGCTTGGTAGCTTTCAAAAAAGGAACTTAATGTAATAGTATCGAGGCAAAGAGGACTTTCTACAGGCCCCGTATGGGGGTTAGTGCCGTCAGTGCACCTCATGCAGTGTACTGTAGGCATTACTTAAGGTTCTTTGCAGCGTCCCTTCGGCCCCTAGCTGCAACCCCTTTCGTTCCTATTGCTGTACCTCCTTTCATATTCTCTTTCTTCCATCTTACTTTCCACCTTCTCCTAACAATTGATTCATAGTGCAACTGCTTTGAGGCTTTCCTCCTGTTACACCTTTCAAACCTTGCTGTCAACTTCCGTTTCAGCGCTGAATGGTCTCGTAGGTCCCAGTGCTTGGCCTTTGGCCTAAATTCTATATTCAGTTCAGTTCACCACTTTAGTAACCAGCGTTTGAACGCGGCCCAGGGGTATGATAGAAGAGGGACACTCTTCAGAGAAAATTTTAAATAATCACAACAGAACGCTGAATCAAATATGGTTTTTAGGTAAATTGAACCTTGTTGTAAAAGTATTGAGGTTTTAAAAGTGAAAAGTTAACCCTAATTAGAATGAATACCAATATGAAAGCATTTATGCTTTCCTAACGTGTGGCTAGCCTATACTGCTAAAAACATCTGTTTTAACAAATGATTCCATAAATACTGTCTTTTGGATCCAAAAGTTTTGTTAAATTTATATAGCCTACTCGATTGTAAATTATGTTACCAATGTCAGTGATTGCCATTGTGAAGCATAAGGTAGGGAAAAATGAAAATCAGTTTAGGAGAAATACTGGAAGATGGTGACGTTTGGTAATTACCGGAAGCTGGTGACATCTGGTAATTACCGGAAGCTGGTGACATCTGGTAATTACCGGAAGCTGGTGACATCTGGTAATTACCGGAAGCTGGTGACATCTGGTAATTACCGGAAGATGGTGACATCTGGTAATTACCGGGAGCTGGTGACATCTGGTAATTACCGGAAGCTGGTGACATCTGGTAATTACCGGAAGCTGGTGACATCTGGTAATTACTGGAAGCTGGTGACACCTGGTGATTACTGGAAGCTGGTAACATCTAATTATTGGAAGATGGTGACATCTGGTAATTATTGGAAGATAGTTACATCTGGTAATTATTGGAAGATGGTGACATCTGATAGTGACATCTGGTAATTATTGGAAGATGGTGACATCTGATAACTATTTTGTAAAAGACGCAGACAGCCAATGAAATGATTTTTTCAGTTCATCCTAGGGTATGACACCCAAGGTTATGCTTAGTTTAAAAGGAAGGTTAGGTCAGGATGGATCCCTGCTGAGCTTTAACCTGAGTGACAGGTCTTCTGTACTTTTTAGTAGGAAACCAAAACAATATAGGACATCACTTTAAACTGATTTCTGGATTACACTTATCTTGTTGTATTCATCTGTAATGGAAGGCCATCATGTCCTTGTAGATCTGGTGCTCTTTTTAACATTGGAGCCAAGTGGATTCCATCAAAATTATCATGGTATAAATAAAACACTATTGGTAATGCACTGTTGTTAAAATATATGTGAATGACAATGTGCTGCATGCAGTTAAAGCACAGCATGCAAAAATAACAAACTAAAATATTCCAGTGGTACAAGTTTTGTATAGTTCATAGTCTAGCCTCAGGTACCAGTAAGGCTATCTGTATGCAACATAAAACGTAACTTATTGCGAGCAATAATAATAACAGTACATTAACTTTCTGTCTATAACCAAGTTTAAACATGCTATTGTATTAATGTGCTACCTGTTAAAGTCTGATTAGTCACTTTGCAGTCTTTCTAAGCAGATCAATTGTAACCATCATTCCCCCATTTTTGCAAGTTTCTTCTTCTTTCTGATATCTAGCTGATTATTTTTCACATATATCTTGTCCATCTTTACCTGCCGTTACAACTTCTCATAATTCATTTTTTATAAATGTGTCAGTGTCCCCGCTGTCCTCACCTGTTTCATCCTTTCTTCCTCTACCATTTGGTGTGTCCTGTTCCTCTCCACAAGCTGCTTTATCAGACTTTTCACAGGACTCCTTCCCACGGGAATAATCCTGTTGTTCTTTCCAAACTGAAGCTCCTGCGCCACCGCTACCAGGGGTATCTTTTGTGTAAAAAGGTAAGAGGGGTTTGAAATGGTCATCCGTACCTGCAATGGCAACAGGACCTCTCTCCCATTCTGGGTAAAGTGTCACAGCCTTGGTGGTTCGGGCTCTTGTATTAGAGATTTTAGAAATGGGCTTCAGATTTGTCGTAAAAGTCGCACTGTCCAGCTTAGTGTCATCTGGATCTGTTGCCAAGGTAAACTGGTCTGTGACCCCCATCACACAACCTGTGTGCTGGCATGCTCCTACCCCTTGGTTCTTTCTTGTAAATATCTTTTCCTTCTGCTTCTAATGGTTTCATGAAAAACCCTTTAGGATACCCAGTAGCATCTCGTGAAGTTTCAGTCCTTGTGAGGCCCAGTTGGAGTTCGTTCCTGTCTTTTGTTGGAGTGAGGGGTATCATATGTTCTGGAAAAGCCCCCTGTTGCTTAGCGTCCTTAAATTTTCCAGTTAGGCCTTCTGGACACTCCCCTTCAGCACCTGATGCATGTTGGGAGATCTCACTTCTTAGCTGGTAGTAACAATCATCGGTTATTTCATCTAACAGCGATGTGCTAAACGGTTCTCCATACACCCTTCCCCCCCTCTCTGCCAATAATCCAGGTTTCCTATACTTCTGATACCACACATCAGAACCTTCCGCGCTTCCTGTGGATATATCGATTAACTTCTCGACGTACACGTTGGTGCTTCTGCTAAACCTGCTCCGAGCGTTATAATAAATCCTACCATCAAAATCGTATAACCTGGAGTCAATCCTTTGAGCTCCTTGTGCCAAACGATACATTGAATTGCCATCAACTGTGTCATCACTTTCTATCTTTCCAAGAATTACCTTCCAGTAAGGGCTTTCCATCATGTGCTTGACACACATCACCAACTCCTCTTGGTCCTGAAAAGTAGAATAATTTTCAGAAATATGTTGATGTCTTGGTAAAATAATTTTCCTCACCGTTCATTAGAAAGTAGATGTGTTTCGTCAATAGTAATGAGTAATCAGTTTTACATCACTGTTCTTTTTATATTTCAAGTACCCTATGGAATTTGAAAGCTATAGCACTTGAAAACTAAGATATCACTCAAGTTTGAAGTACAGCATAAACAAAACAAATATTTTAAGTTACGTTACCCCATATAAAGCCACTGGAGATGTTTCTACATTCCAAGTAAATGTATTTTCTTGTGCCTGGAAAAGTACCTTCAACTACTTCAATAATAAATGAAAAAGACTCAACATACTTAAGGCTCTTACTTCCCACAATTTTGATATAATTTATTAGTCGTGACCTCCATAAGCTTTGAGCACAGGAATCAGGAAAAACTTTGAATTTCATATTGAGGTTGGAAGTGAGCAATATATGAACCAATGTGGTAGTGAGAAACAAACAAAATTGAGCATTAAATCAGAAAAACCAGCTACATTTTGCCACAACTACTAGTTATGGTTTTCTTGAAAATCAGATTAAATTTCTTACTGAGAAGTAGGTAAAACCCTGTGCATTTGATTTTTTAAAATCAAGACAGCTTAAGCTGTTGCTCACAACCTAGATGTTGCAGTAAAGGTTACAAGAAAAGTAAATACAAGTAACCCAGGAAAAAATATCCGTACAATGACTGTGAACCCTGTCACTGACTGTAATACTTCTATAGTTTACAGTATTAGCACCCACCCAACACCTGCCTGGTATGTCGAGAACATTTGTTGTATATTGATACCATACTTACATTTCCTGTAAAAGAGGTGAAATCGCTGGCTTCGTCTGCCACTCTTTGATTGAATGAAAGTCCCATGGAATGCTTCAGAACAGTCATTGCAGCCATAGTTCCCTTCTGAAACTGAAAACATTGAATTTTTCATAAATATCCCATATTCTGGACATTATGGGCAGATTAATCCTTCTGTCTAAAACAGTAACAATAATAAAAATTTGACAGAGACGAAGCCAAACCTGGAATTAATATTAATCCAAAATAGTGGAATACAGATTGGAACATTTTTCTGGAAATCAACAACAATGCAGTACAGGTACTGGAAGTATGAAAAACAATACCAAGTAGTCATGTGGGAAAACTCCAACACCACAATTCACCTCTGAACACATTTTAGTTTAACGACTGAAATAGTACTTTATTAACAGCAGCTATTGTGTTTTATCACTTAAAATGCAGAGAACACACAGACTTACCCCATCTGAAATGGTAATCTCTTCCGTGTCATCCAAAAGCTTCGGTTCATACCACCCCAAGATTGCACTCTGGCACCCCTGAGCACTCTGGCGTGCGAGTAAAACCTCTCCTAGACCCTTGGCCTCCAGCAGATGACTTTGGGACTCCAGCAACATCAAAAGCATTGAAAATCCAGTAGCAAGACTCTCCTGGATGGTCAGTTCACGCTTCTCAACTTCCCTCTCTAACTTCCTGTGCTTCCCCAGGAGAGTCTGCAGATCCTTGATCAAGCTCCTGTGCTTTCCGTTCATCTCTCTTAGGTGGCTGAGCTTCTCACGATAAATCACGACGTGGCTTTCAAATAACTCTACCGTCCTCTTGATGCAGTAATTCTCCTCAAGTTTAATCTCCTTGAGTGCCTCAGATAAGGTAAGGACCTTGCATGACACTGGTGGATGGCTGACTAATCTGCAGTCTTGGCATATCCACTCCTTGCATCGTCTACACCAAAGTGTGCAGTACAGGGTATGCTTGACACATTTTCCAGCATGTTGTACCGGTTCCCCAAAGACTGTCTGCGTATGAGAATTTTTCCTTCCTGGGTATGAACTCCACGGTTCATGGTGGCTCAGATATGTCTCTTGTGTATTACCCTGGGGCATAGTCATCGGACCCACGACTCTCTCGTTAGACATTTCTTTAGATTTAATTATTTTCAGAAGGATGTGATTCACAGGTATTCTAGTGGTGCTTTTAGCATGGTGTTTAAAACCACACTTAAAGCAATGCACTGCGTCGTCTTCAAAGAAGTCTGCGACGCAGTATGTACAGAAGGAATGGCCACAATACAGAATTTTTGGCTGCCTGTTTTCGTCGCCCAGGTAGCCTCCACAGGACTCGCATAAAAACATGGGATCCATCCTAAAGCTAGGGAAAAGGAAATATTGATGAAATCACCCTTCAGTTTGAAATAATTTACATTAAAATTTCTTTCCTTAGGTGAGCAGAAATTGGACATGCTGTTTAATACTGTGACTGAAAATTACGGAAATATGAAAATGCCTCTATATGCTAGCTTACCGAGTTAAATTTACAGTATACAAAACTAACTTAGCAAGAGCCACTTTTTACTGAATCAGATTCATGCCCTGTTACTACAAACATTACTTATGTCTGACTAAATAAAATTTAATGTTATGTTCCATTAAACTAACCTAACTTTGATGAAAGTTATTCATTTCCAGACTTATTTGCTGCAACATTTTGTAAGAACATCTGCATTACATGACAGAAATGTAAAACCAGTAATTTACCTGTTAGTTTTTCACAAGCATATTTTCATTGTGTTACAACAATGCCCTGACTAGCACACTGGTAACATTTCCATTCTATGACCAGTCTGGTTGCAAAAACACCATCACATGATACAAATTAAGAAAAATGGTCCAGGTGTGTGGGTTCCCAAATTCTTTAAATAGGTTAGGCCGTGAATTGTTGAGCTATATCACCATTAAATAGGCTAGACTTATGAATTGTTGAGCTAGTACCATGCACGACATCACCGTCAAAACATCCAGGACTTAACCTACCCTAACTTGACAAGTTTGTTCTGTTGGTTTCCCAGCCCAAGAGGCAATTTAGTTACATATTTAATAATAATACTGTACACCTGTGCCAAGTGAATGTCAGTGTACTTGTAGATGATAGTTAAGTAATCCAGTGTCTAGGGCAGTGGAGCTAAGTAACTGCAACCCTATTACAGGTTGATTGGTTTTGGTTTCCCAGGGACAGGCATGTAGACTACAGAACACCTATTGGTCAGGCTGACATGGTGACATTATATATATTTTTTTTGTGTGGGGGCGGCCACCTTCGTGCTAGGTTGCTTGAGGTACACAGCCTCATTAAAATGATGGATGATGGCATCGTTATGACAGTTTAGATATATCAGGGTACCCTGTAAAATACGCCTTAGTTTATGAACCTTTTATGTATGTCAAAGCAAGCCTATCACCTATGTGAAATTTTGCATATGTATGTCTTCATGTGATTATTTCGACAGATTGTGGTATCCCTGTACTTGGCCATCACGTCATATGGGAAGATGTGCTGCCTCACTAATTAGGTTAGGTTATGGTATCCTTTCAACTGATTAAGACTGGGAAAGGGCTTTTTTGTAACTGGTACCATTGAGCCATTTTTCCCAGTACTGAGAAAGTGTAATTTGGTTTTTGGTGCAAATAAAATGGAAGTTTTCGTCTTGGTAAAGAATTCTGAACACAGGGCAGTATAAAAAAAAAAGAATAAACATTCTATTACTGAAAAGTTCCAGTTACACCATGACAGTAATAAACTCTACAGAATGGTCAACCTTTACCAACGCTGCGTGCTGACATTTCCCATTTCACTGTAATGAACTCCGTCGCTGTTGTAGTAGGCTGAATTCTTGAATGACAAGTTGGGTATGACAGATTGCATCAACGGATTCTCTCGAGCAAAAAGCTCCACTCGAGCCTTCGATACTCACTTTTGGAACACCGAACGGAAAGTCCCATTTAAATATCAAAATGTTATACATTTTTGCCTTAGCTAAGTGTTATACATTTTTGCAATTACTATTTAACAGTATCGAAAGCACGGCTTCTAAATGCAAATCAAGATTCCACAGCCATAACCTACTTGGCCTACACCTGGGATACTCTTTTTCGTTTCTAGTCAATCAAAATATAGAGTCCAGAGAAACAACTCCGCAGGATCATCGTAATCAAAGCACATCGAATACACAAAATCCACTATGAATAACTCACCCTCAAGATTATGTCAAAATCTGTACCATTAAAAACACTCGCACACCTTTGCGTGAGGCTCACACTGCTGGTTGGGTGACTGACTGACTGTTCTGTGAACAGTTCATTTGTTTTTGTTTACGTGTAGCCAAGGACCTTCAAGCCACCAAGAGACGAATATCTGAACTGTACAACAGTTTTCTTTATTATTTTGATGAAGTACAGTCTTGACCACGAAAGATACATATCGTAGACTTGATGACAAATGTATAAATGTGTAAAAATGAATAGCTGTTATATAGTAACGTTTGGAAACTAGTTAACAAGTTCTCAAAGTGATCAGTCACAACAAAGACAAATTTCTCATGCACCAATGATCTGGTGTCCCTGATTTCATTCATAAATTCAGTCACAAAAGAAGTCTTCCTCTTTGTAAATCGAAGTCAGGATTTTTCAGTGAACTGCAAAACCTTCCACCGAGTAAAATGAATTAATTTCAGCGCAGGATTATACAACACCGTCAAAATATAAGAATAATAATTGCATCATTAAATCACGAAGACACCTGACTGCCTTCCCCCCTCAGATCACAGAGTTCCGGCCAGATTGAGGCTGATTGATATTCGATAATGACCTCGATCAGTCTCCCCTAATCCTCTGGTATATAACCGTATCTCTGCGTCTCAGCCTCATCATCAAATCCTGATGCATTCAGGGTTCGATATATAATTGCATCACTTGGCTTCACCATCTCGGAGCTGACTAATGCCTTTCTATCTGTAATGGAAATGGCAAGCTAATTACGGTTCCGACGTGGTGGTCGGAAGGGCGAATGTAGCGTTCGGTCTCTCTTCGTTTTGGTACTAAAAGCCTGTTAGTGTTTCACTTTCATTTTGTTTGTTTTATGTAGAGCCCTCCACAGGGATAATTCCTTCTCTGGCGGCCCCATGTACCTTTTCAAAATAAGGGGCATCTTATATTTTATAATTGTCTTTCAGTGTTTTCTCGTCAGTATCGTAGCTCCTGCAGAATAGGAGAGTCTTTAGTTCCTTTATAAAACTGCATTCTTCTTGTATGTTCTTCACTCCAGGTGGTATTTGGTGCGCAGTGTACAAATGCTCTCTCGTCTGACGTACAATTTGTTCTAGGTTCAAATATCCTATATGCTTCACTTGCATGTCTGATTACAATATTCATTTCGGGTCTAAAGAAGCTTAAGCAGTTTCTCTAGGTATGTTTGCATGGTAGAATGCAAAATGCTTAGAAGTAAGGGCATTTTTATTTTAACTGAATTGAACATAGAGTTTAGGCCAAAGGCCAAGCACTGGGACCTATTGGGTCATTCATTGCTGAAAGGGAAACTGACAGTAAGAACTTTTGAAAGGTGTAGCAGGAGGAAAACCTCGTTGTTGCACTTTGAAATAATTGTTGGGAGAGAGTGGATAGCAAGATGGAAGAAAGATACTATGAATGGAGGTACAGTAAAAGGAACGAAAGGGGTTGCAGCTAGGGGCCGAAGGGACGCTGCAAAGAACCTTTAGCAATGCCAACAGTGTACCCTGTGAGGTGCACTGACAGCACTACCCCTGTGGGGCTGAATTACTACTGGATCATAAATTTCATAACATAGTGAAAAACCATTCAGAGTCAATATACAGGAGATTTGCCTACGTAAGCTAGACAACGGTTTTTAGTGCGCTAGGAACTACTTTGTACTGCAAGGATTTTGCAATATCTTATTATATCTCCTTTACATTTCAAGTGAATTCTCGTAGATCCATTTCGAAACCAAACAAAAATCATCTGCAAAAGCTTTTTATTTTTGGATTTTTGCTCTACGTTTCTATACTTCCATCGTCCTTTTCTGCAATAAACTTTCTCAGTCCAGCTAAGCACTTTTTTTTTCTCGCTCATACGCAGTGGAAAAACATCTTTGAGCCAGCAAATCCGCTAAACAGCGAGAAATCCGCTCAACAGCTACAGAGTCGTGAAAGCTAGCAACGAATAACTTCCTCTGAACTGCTGTTGACTTCAGCCTTCAGACCCCGTAGGAGGTTAAAGCCGTCTGCGCACCTCATGCGGTGCACTGCAGGCAGTACGTAAGGTTCTTTGCAGCGTGCCTTCGGTCCCTAGCTGCAACCCCTTTCGTTCCTTTGACTCTACCTCCTTTCAGATTCTCTTTCTTCCATCTTACTTTCCATCCTCTCCCAACAATTGTTTCATAGTGCAACTGCTTTGAGGTTTTCCTCCTGTTACACCTTTCAGACCTTTTACTTCCAATTTCCATCTCAGCGCTGAATGACTTCATAGGTCCCAGTGCTTGGCCTTTGGCCTAAATTCCTGTATTCAATTCAGTTCAATCAATTCAGCCTTCAGACAGAAAATGTAGACTACATGTCTGTCTGAATTCTGATCGGTTGTCTCATAGCCGTTACCATGGCATCCAGTGTTTACACCCAGTACAGAAGTAACCAAGGGAGACGGAGAATACTTGAAAGAGAAGCTGTTTGACAAGCAGCAAAGATCACTTCGTAAAGTCCCTCTTTAATCATGAAGGAAATCTTCTTAGAAATAATGATTTGGGTTTAGCTGCTGGAAAATAAACCGAGGTAAAGCAATACGGATATCTTAAGATATTTATTTGACTATTGTCTTGGTGTGGCTAAACAACAAAATTTCGTCTGCCATCAATTAATGTATCTTTGGAAAATGGTAAAAAATGGCATTTTTACCATAAACAGTCTATTGTCAATGTTTTTTTTCCTCTATGGGAATGAATTTAATATACTTCCGAAAAACATTAATATAATAGACAATTTTTTTTACATAACTTCATCTCATACCATTTAAAATCTTACCACAGTGACGGACAGCCTTTGGATAATTCGCAGTGCCGGCATAAGGCCGGGTTAATATCAATAAAAGATAATTTATAAGAAAAAGCATAAAAACATGGGAAAAAAATGAATGAAAATATTGAAGATAAAAGCTACCTGACATATGTCTGTAAAACAAAAAAAAAAAAAATTAATTATCAAAGCAGTAATTTTTCTGAAATAATTAGCCTTTTCCCACAATAATTAAATCACAATTATATTAATGAGGGGCCACCCATATGCCATTAGAAGGATAATGGTCATTTTCATACAATCTGCGTCAGATGAGGACTTCATTACCTAATTGCCATTTAATTGCTCTGATTAAATATGTCTAATTCGAATTCAGTATTCCAGTGGAAAAGTTTATTTGTTTTTGGTAAGAGAAAAAGAATCTGGAATATTATTTTGGTCTCTCTCTCTCTCTCTCTCTCTCTCTCTCTCTCTCTCTCTCTCTCTCTCTCTCTCTCTCTCTGTGTTTGTGTTTATTTGTTTTTAGTAAGAGAAAAAAAATCTGGGATGTTGTATTGGTTTCTCAACTATCTCTCTCTCTCTCTCTCTCTCTCTTTAACCTTGCCGTCTTTTCCTCGACCGCCTCGGAATTCGAACACTGGTATTCCTCAATTGTGATACGAGAGAGAGAGAGAGAGAGAGAGAGAGAGAGAGAGAGAGAGAGCTTTCCTTTTACGACAAAAACAACATCGCTGCAATTTGTCAATCAGAAAAAACTTCTGGAGAAAAAGAAACTGCATTGTCTGCTAATAGGCTCCTGTTTAATTGGTGCTAATTGCTTTGCGTTGCTTTGTCCTTTGGGGCAAAGGTATTTGTTTCCCCCCGTGCCCTGCTGAATTTCCTTTTTTGGGGAACCGAGTGTTATTTGTAAAGTGAATATCTCCATTCGTTGTGAATCTATTACTGGAGAGTTTTTGAAATGGTCGAAATAGTTTTACAGGTTGAATAGTACCCAGTGTCTAAAGTCTACGGTTTGTACAGACATTCTCTCTCTCTCTCTCTCTCTCTCTCTCTCTCTCTCTCTCTCTCTCTCTCTCTCTCAAACGCGCGCACAGTTTTACACTTTGAATTAGAAAGTAATATATAGCTTATGCCGTGTGCATAGTCTTGCAGGCTCTCTCTCTCTCTCTCTCTCTCTCTCTCTCTCTCTCTCTCTCTCTCTCTCTCTCAGTTTTACACTTACAGAAAGCAATGTAAAGCATGCAATGTCTTCAAAGAGCATTCTCTCTCTCTCTCTCTCTCTCTCTCTCTCTCTCTCTCTCTCTCTCTCTCTCTCAGACATACACAACAGTTTTACACTTTGAATTAGAAAGCAATGTATAGCTTATGTCTTGCATAGTCTTGTTGCTCTCTCTCTCTCTCTCTCTCTCTCTCTCTGACATACACACGCATGCACACACATTTATCAATCTATATATATATATATATATATATATATATATATATATATATATATATATATATATATATATATATATATATATATTTTATATGCATATACACAATCATTATGAAAATTCCCTTTGATCTAAGGAACGCAAAACAATAAGCTTAGACGGTCGAGATGAAATACCGAACGGGGGCTGCCGTTCCGAAATGAGAATTTACGACAAAAGGAATGCAATAAAGGGTAATAAGTGCGGTTATGAATTTCCATCATTCGCCTGAATATGAGCAGAAATTACTCGGGATTTTTCGTTATTAAAAACTACGCTCCGTAAGAGAATGAAATACGAAACGGATGCAGTGTAATCAGATACGCCCGTGCGCTATGCACAAACAGAGAGAGAGAGAGAGAGAGAGAGAGAGAGAGAGAGAGAGAGAGAGAGAGAGAGAGAGCGAGAGCTTCTTTCGGTGGAGGGTAATGGAACCTGAAAATGTCAACAATAATGAAGAAAGAATAAATATTGATATTGGCTCAGTTATGCACACGCCAGTCAATGTCGCATTTAGAGGGAAGAGAAAAGAATGCGCGGGGAGAGAGAGAGAGAGAGAGAGAGAGAGAGAGAGAGAGAGAGAGAGAGAGAGAGAGAGAGAGAGAGAGAGAGAGAGAGAGGATGCATGCACCTTGAAGCTTAGTCCACCAAACAAGCCTAACAGTGATTTAGAGACCATTTTTTCCTAATGCTTCTCTTGATTGTACATTTATTCAGTGTCAAGTTACGTGGCGAATTTTTTAATGACAAAAATAAATAAATAAATAAAAGATCTACTTCCATGAGGTTAACCTCTGAAGGCAAATTGCTGTAATCATCAGTACATAAATCAAAGTGGAAGATTTGCTCACTGATGGGTCCCATATGGCTTGTAATTCGTTGTCTGAACTGAATTGAATTGAATATAGAATTTAGGCCAAAGGCCAAGAACTGGGACGTATGAGGTCATTCAGCGGTGAAACGGAAATTGACGGTAAAAGGTTTGAAAGGTGTAACTGGGGAAAAACCTCAAAGCAGTTGCACTATGAATCAATTGTTAGGAGAGGGTGGAACGGAAGATGTTAGAAAAAGAATATGAAAAGAGGTACAGTAAAAGGAATCGAAAGGGTTGCAGCTAGGGGCCGAAGGCATTTCAGATGCAGTAGGGATGCTCATCTGTTTTGTGTTCATTTATCTTTGTTATTTTCTCCGCTTTACTTTTTCTCGTATGGGAAAGGCACTCGGCAGAAGCTTGTTTTCCAAGGCAATTACCTCTAAGGTTAAGACAATTTTGAATGATTAAGATAAGTAAGAAACCTGTTTATTATGTTTCGGGAGGCCGTACCATCTAAAATGGATCATTTTTATAAACTATCAGTAGTAGTAATAAAAAACAATTCTTTGGTAACAATTTGTAATAAAAGCTGATCTTACTTTTTTTTGTATAAAAGTCTAATTAAAACACCATTTAAAATCATAAACATAACTGTCTCATCTTAAAACTATTCAGAATGTGAAGGGTTTCCACGCCTCCTCGTCTTCATAACATCAGTTGTAACTACCCATGACGTTATAAAAATCCTAAAAAGTATATAATTGGATTAAAATTTACATCCAACTGCCCTGTATGAAGGCCGTTCGTCTTTAAAATCGCCATATACATCTAAAACTCTACAGATTCCTTTACGACAAGTGATATGTATCCATTTTTGTTTCCTTGGGTAAGCGTATCAGTTTTCTGTTCATGACTTTGCCGTCCAACACTTCTACAGACGTTCAATCCAGATTACTTGCTCACACTCAGAAGGATCTTCTCTGACGTCATCGCTTTTAGTCCGGTTTAAAACTACGAATTGCTCGTATTTCATTTCCTTGTTTTTGCAGTCCGCTGGACATGGTTCTACGAGCTCATTCTGTTTAGAAATAATTGGAGTTTTGTAACCTTCACCTTCAGATGCACCAATTTCAGTTCCTTACCAACCTGCGACATTTGATCCTTTGCTCCCTTTATGTGAAATTGCAGACATTTCTCGTGTAGTTGCTTAAGTCTCAGAGGAACGTTACCCTTTATACCTTTTCAATATCACTCCTTCAGATGCCTCACGTTCCATTGCTAGGAAACCACCTGATCTAGAATTTATACCTGCCCCATTGTCCAGATTGTACTGTTCCCTAAATTCCTTATCAGGACCGCTCTCGTTTCTCGCCCCTAGAGCTTTCGGTAGAGCTTTCAAAGGCCCCGATAGCATAGTAAAACAGGTGATCATGACTGGATCTTCTTGAACTTGTGCCCTCACTGAGAGTCTCCTGCAGATCTGGGTACATACGTGCAGAGTTAATCACTGCTGGCTCTAATTTCATGGGTAGGTTAGTGTTCGGCTCAACAGGCTTACAACTCAAGATAGTTTTCCATAATTTTTCCCTTTCAATTACTTGATTGTTTTTCCGGATGACTGATTGTTGCTCTTTTCTGTTTTCCCTTCTCCAAGGGCTTCTGGGTACTTCATGAAGGCCGTAAGTCTGAGGAGACGTGGGTACTTCATGAAGGCCAGTAGTCTGAGGAGACGTGGGTACTTCATGAAGGCCAGTAGTCTGAGGAGACGTGGGTACTTCATGAAGGCCAGTAGTCTGAGGAGACGTGGGTACTTCATGAAGGCCAGTAGTCTGAGGAGACGTGGGTACTTCGTGCAAACCAACGTCCTGAGGGCTTCTGGGTATTTCGAGAAAACAGTCAGGGTTTCCAACGCCATCTTTTGAGAAGTCTGGTCGTTTCGGTACCCGCCATGGGTATAAAGGAAAGGTCTCCTCCGGTTTGACATCATTAGGCAGTTTTGGCTTCTTCCTTCTTTGCTCATCCACTCTTACACTCTTGATTAAGCTTGCAGGACATTCTTCCAGTGATTCTTGCTTGGACACTGTAGGTGCCCCTTTAGTTAGTTGAAAGACCTTCCTATCGTCACGGTACTGGTGACATGACAGAGAATATTTAGAACTGTTTCCTCCTCCTCCTCTCCTCCTCCTCCTCCTCCTCCTCCTCCTCCTCCTCCTTCTTCTTCTTCTTCTTTACTTCTCCGGTAGACAGATCGATCAGTTTCTCAACACGAACCGAACTCTCTTCGGAGATTGTAGAATGTCCCGATTTTTGCTGGGCGTGTCCATTTGTCAGGGAGGACAGAGGATTACCTTCAAATAGCCACTCAATATCAACTTCCTCTAAGACATTCTCCCACGCAGGATCTTCCATTATGCGATTCAGTGTCTCTGTTACATCAGGCTCTTCCTGGAGGAGAAAAGAACAGTTAACGTCAACACTAATGTTGAAAGTTACAGATGATTCACAGAAAACTGTAATTTTTTGAGATAATGTTCAGCTCTTACTCCCAAGTTAACGCTCCATTTACCAGACATTAAATGGAAGCTAGCACAGTAATCTTACTTCACATCAGATAATCTAGGGGTTTTATATGGTTAATTGCGACTTTGTGGACAAAAAATCGAAAATTAGGATGGTAACAGTCAGTGAACGTCGTGTGAAACCAAAGACGGCAAAATGATCATGGCAAATAATAGGTTGTACGATAGACATTCCGTTAAGAGTAGTTTAATTTCAGCGTTGGTTTACAGGCTGCTAAGGCCGCCTACAACACCGCAAGGCTAATGAACTTCATTTTTACAACTGACAGCTTTCTGTTGTAACTACCTTATCCCTTACCTCTGCTGACACAGCAGCCAGTTCCCTCACGGCCGATCTAATCGTCGTGCTGTTGGACGAAGCCATGAAACACTTCACAAGAGATATGGCAGCATTGGTGGATTTCTGCAACTGTCAAAACGCTTATTATTCCCGGAGACAATTTTGTTACTGTGCTTTTGTTCAAAATCTGAGAGATGTACTTCATTATTTCATAAAATAGTTCATTCAAGACTTTCTGTACAAGAATAATATATGAATTTGTGATTTCCACTGCAAGAGGGGTTTAAACATTTTCTAAAAATCAGTTAACAAATGTCCTTTTAAAACATTCAGATATTTGATAATAATTGCTGCAGTCGGCACAAGAAATTATGACTTGAAGGACTGAAAAAAATGTCTAACAGGAAACTGAAACAGAAAGAATCCAAGATTAATGATACACTAGTCAAATTTATTTTGATAATTCCGTAATTAATGATAAACTAGTCAAATTTATTTTGATAATTCTGTAATTTATCAGTAATCACTGTGACAGGGTGTCCAGCTTAACCTAACTGGGGACTACATGAAAAATATGAAAGATTAGCTATTAGATATCTTCTCAAAATGAACTTTGTCAGTCCTATTTCTAAGGAAATGTCTTTCATAATATTGCCCTAAAATGGAAGATGGCAGTATCTGCAAAAATACAAAACTGAGAAAAAGGGTAGATACTGCAGTTTTCCCTTGCCTCACTACTGATTTTGCAGATGCTGCAAATGGGACCCCCTAAATAAAGCGCTGAAGAATCATCCTGAAACCTCAGTAACCTGTCTGTGTATTAGTTTCACGAGCCCAATAGGTGGCATATCTCAATTTCGAAAATTTTGCAGATGCTGCAGTTTTCCATTTTAGGGCAGAATAGAGTCTAGATTTCAACGGTTACATTTTACAGGCCATTAAAAACAACTTACCTTTTTAGAAATGACTATCTCTCTAGTGTCGTCTACAAGCCCAGAGTCGTGCCAATCCAAGATCTTGCTCTGGTATATCTGGGACAAGCGACGTGATGCCAAAAGCTCTTGCAAAGTCTGGGCTGCCAGCAACAGACCCTGCGATTCCAGCAGCGTCAGCAGAGTTGAAAGTCCTTCAGTAAGACTCCTGTCAATGAGACTAATCTGTTTCTCGATTTCTGCAGCCGCCTCTTGGTGCTTTGTCGCGAGGCACTGTAGCTCCTTGACCATGATTCTGTGCTTCTCTCTCATTCCTCTGAGGTCGGACTGCTTCTCACGGTGCTTGAAGGCATTGCTGTCAAACAACTCGACAGCTCTCCTGATGGAGCAATCTTCCTCCAGCTTGATATAGTTAACTGCTTCGTTAAATGCAAGGACCTCACAGTGTATTAGTGAATGACTGAGCAAGGAACAGTCCAGGCAAATCCACTCTTTGCAACTTTTGCACCAGAGAGTGCAATATGCTCCGTGTCTGTAGCACTTTCCGGCATTCTGGAGTGGTTTTTCCCCTGTGGACAGAATGGTGACATTATCTTTACAAGTAAATTGGGTAGCCTCAGACCACGGTCTAGACTTAGGAGCAGAGCCAGAATCGGTCACTCGCTTCTCTGAACCAAGAGACAAAACCTTACCGTTTTTGAAATTCCTGCCAGCGGACGACCTCTCGGCCCGTATGATTCTGACAAAGGCGTGGTTTACAGGTATTTCGAGTGAGGCTTTTGAATAGTGTTGACGACTGCACGTAGGACAGACACATCTCCCTCCTTTGGAGAAGCTGAGAACGCAGAGAGAGCAAAACGTATGGCCACAGCTGAGTACTCGAGGCTGCTTATCAGTCGTTCCCATGTGACCTTGACATAATTCGCACAGAAAAAGGGCATCCATCCTAAAACTAGAGAGAAAAAGTCAGCATTCACTGAAGGAATAATTAGTACGTGATGAGAGAATTAGTTAAGCTAGTAATCACGAGAAATAAAGAACAGTTAAAAGTATGAGGAACTATAATATAGTTAAGATGAATTTATGCCAACTAGAAAATAGGGCTATTGAACAGGTTCATTTGAAAGGGACTTGGAATTAGCCCTTTCCATTGGAATTAGATCTCAACAAAAAACAGAGAGAGAGAGAGAGAGAGAGAGAGAGAGAGAGAGAGAGAGAATGTACAACTTTTAGAGGAATAGATAGCTTGAGTGCGCGTGTAGGGGTTTGGGGTGGGGAGGGAAGGCTAATGAGTGTTATTCGATATCCAACCCCACACACCAACACACACACACACACACACACACACACACACACACCTATCATTACCGTCCAGTAATTAATGGTTAAACTTTGTCTTCCCGTTTACTTGCCTAGGAAAATCAATTACCATTTACGCTTCGGAAAGAGGGGAGGTTCATTTTCGTAAACCTTTCAAAGTACTCGTCCCAAAAACGCCCGTTTCTCCGAGCTACCAAATACTTTATATCCATGCATTCAACTTGGAAAGTCAGCCGGTATAACAAAATATACTTCATATCAAATACTCTCTATCTATCTTTAACAGGAAGGTCAACTTGTATAACAAAATATACTTCCTATCAAATAGTTTAAAGAAGATTAACCTGTATAGCAAAATATACTTCATATCAAATACGTTATATCTCAATCTTTAACAGGAAGGTCAGCTTGTGTAACAAAATAATAAATTCAACCCATGAAAAATCGGTCGTTTTTTTCCGTCGGCCGCCAGCGTCGCCTAGAACGACTATAGCACCGAACAGCGTAAACAATTTGGCCCTCGTAATGACCCGGTCGCTTGTCTACGGTCATTTGTCAAACGGCAGCGCTGCGATTTAATTGGCCTTCGGTGCAGCGCAGGTGATATTTGCAATTAACATTTCTCACTGTTAGGGAAGGAATGGCGATATGGGCGTAATTAACTGTCATTTTGGACGGCCGATGGAATAACTCTCATCCGTTATATTGGAAAATGAAGACTCTCTCTCTCTCTCTCTCTCTCTCTCTCTCTCTCTCTCTCTCTCTCTCTCTCTCTCTCTGTCGATATTCGGTAATAATGACATAAAAAAATTTATCTTTAGGATGACACGATGAAAGAGTAATTCTGGTTATGTGAGTGATTCTTTGGGAAGTTGTTTTTATTTATTGATTTTTATTATCGTTATCACACAAATGTTCGAGCTTTCACGCAAAGAATAGAACATAAAATCAAATAAAAAAAAATGAATTTTTTGTATTTATTTGGATTCGTTCCTTAGATTCATCACAAAAGATCATGCTTAATGCCCGATCTTTTGTGCATTTTCACTGCAAATATACACACACAAATATATACTATATATATATATATATATATATATATATATATATATATATATATATATATATATATATATATATATATATATATATATATACATATAAATAATAATGTATATATACAATATCCAAATAAGAATGTCAAAGAACATTAATGTTTTGACACTCGTAGACGTTCTTGAAACCTTTCTCGAGAACAGACAAAAAAAGAATCGCACAGAATAAATATAAATAAGAAAACATGCAAAACAAGAATTGCACAGAATAAACATAAATATCCATTTACCTTTAAAAAATAACTGGAATAAAACAGCAATCACTGTCATAAGTGTTCACACCGACAGACAGATCGTTACTGGCAGAAAAGCCTATTGCGGAGACTATGACACGTACGAACTATAAGTTTGACGGCTGGATTAAACCGCTAATTGCGTAAACTGGGTTTGGGATTAGCAGTTGCTGAGTTAGCTAATGTCAGCTGCTTTTTTTTAACAATCGGACTGACGCTAAAAGGAGTGGTTATATTTTATACAATATTGGGAGCAAGAGAAGCTTTCATTGCTAAGTGCTGCATCGTTTGCATAATATTTCATTTAATAAAATACCCTCGTTTAATAACTAGGTAACTGCCGCAGCTAATTGGAAGCTGTAATTTCATAATTATAGCTCATCATGATTTGTTAAAGTTACCGCATGTCGCTATGATATTGACGATTCAGCTGAATTATCCAGAATGATATTGACGATTCAGCTGAATTATCCAGAATGATATTGACGATTCAGCTGAATTATCCAAAATGATATTGACGATTCAGCTGAATGATCCAATCTGTGTCTCGTGTTAGTGTTGACATTAACAGGGAAGAAGAGACGTTTATGATTGCAGATTATGAATAAGCGACTGTAATTTGTAGCTTACACCAAACAAGTAAAAAATGCGCCGAAGTTTCTTCAACGCAATCAAGGCCACCGAAAATAGATCTTATCTTTCGGTGGTCTCGGTGTAATGCTGTATGAGCCGCGTCCCACGAAACTTTAACCACGGGCTGGTAGTGGCCTTTCCTATATCGTTGCCAGAAGCACGGTTATGGCTAAATCTAGCCTTAAATAAAATAAAAATTACTGAGGCTAGAGGGCTGCAACTTGGTATGTTTGATGGTTGGAGGGTGGATGATCAACATACCAGTTTGCAGCCTTCTAGCCTCAGTAGTTTTTAAGATCTGAGGGCAGACAGGAAAAAAAGTGCGGACGGACAGACAAAACCGGCACAATAGTTTTCTTTTACAGAAAACTAAAAAACGTGAGTTTTTCGTAAGTTAGTAAAAAATAATTCTCTTAGTCTTTAAACCTCAAAAGCAACTTGAAGCATTTTTTTGCTTCAACAAGAAACCAGAGAAGTTTATGACTGCAGATAATGAAACAACCAATGTAATTTGAAACAAAAAAAAACACGCAATTTTTGCGTAAGTTAGTAAATATAACAATTGGTTTTCAAATGATACTTACGTCGTAAGGAACAAATCAGTTTTGGCACCAACAGGGAACAGGGGAAGTTTACGATGTCAGATTACGAATAAGCTACAGTAATTTGTAACCTTCAAAAATCCCCATACGAAGTTCATGATTTCAGACCCAGGGGGTCGTTTGGGGTTTCTCAGGGGGTCACAAAGGGTTCGGGAGAATATTATTTATTGTCATATATTTGGATTAGCCAGTTGGGCTTTTACTAGTCTGGTGAGTGCAACTTGTTACCTTCCATGGTCTTCCTATCATTTTGTTTTATCTTACCTTTTCGCAAGATTCGCCATTTTGAAATTTAAATTTATTTTAGGGGTTACGGTATTATCCTGAAGAGTCTGGGGCGGGGGAGAGGGGGCGGTGAGCGCGGGGATCATAGGATGAAAAGGTTAAGAACCACTGCTTCAGAGTATGAATAAGATATAGAGTTCAAAAAAACCATAAGTTTTGCGTTCGTCAGCAAATATAAAATTAGTTTTCTTGGGATTTTTACGTCGAAAACAACATACATCAGTTTTGACACCAACTAGAAACAAGTGAAGTGCATGATGTCAGATTATGAATAAGCTACAGTAATTTACACTGATCTAAAATGGAAAACTGCAGTATCTGTAGAATATTCGAAATTGAAACATGCCACCAATTGGGCTCGTGAAACACTAATACACAAGTTACTGCAGTTTCAGAATGATTCTTCAATGCTTTATTTAGGGGGTCCCATTTGCAGCATCTGCAAAATCAGTAGTAAGGCAAGGGAAAACTGCCATTTTTCTCACCAATCCCATGCTGCCCTAAAATGGAAAACTGCAGTATCTGCAAAATTTTCGAAATTGAGATATGCAAAATCAGTAGTGAGGCAAGGGAAAAGTACAGTATCTACCATTTTTCTCTGTTCTGTATCTCTGCAGATACTGCAGTCTACCATTTTAGGGCAGTATAGCGTTCAAAAAATGACCTATAAGTTTTGCGTTAGTCACCAAATACAAAAATTAGTTTTCACGGGATTCACATGCAAAATCAGTCTTCCATTTTAGGGCGGTATAGCTTTCAAAAAACAACCATAAATTTTGCGTTAGTCAGCAAATACAAAATTAGTTTGCACAAGATTTACATGCAAAATCAGCTAAGGCAAGACAAAACTGCAGTATCTACCATTTTTTCTCAGTTCTTGTATTTCTGCAGATACTGCAGTCTCCCATTTTAGGGCAGTGTAGCATTCAAAATACCCCATAAATTATGCCTTAGTCACCAAATACAAAAATTAGTTTTCACAGGATTTACACGTAACAAGCAACTCAAATCAGAAGTCCTCCTCCCTGACCCGGCAAATAGGCTTATTTCTGACTCCGAAAATCAGGAAGTTGATCAATTAGTGTGGGCAGCACTTTCGCGCAATCAACGCTGCATTAAAACATTGTTTGTTTAATAACTCGACCTCGTAAACAACTTTCGCCTGGAAGTTGGCCAATGCAATTAAACTCTCAAACACCCGGAGGCGGAATTATTCGGTGGAATATGATTTGATGTGGTTACGTACAGCTTAAATCATTTAAATAATTTTTAATGTTTTATTTAGGTTTTTGGATGGCGTCACAGTATCGCTTAGGTTAGCAAGGGAAAACAATGATATATACACATATAATATATATATATATATATATATATATATATATATATATATATATATATATATATATATATATATATATATATATATGTTTCACCCTTGTTAGGCTTCAGTGAGACTTTTGGAAATGAAAGAAATTCAAGAATCTGGAATCTAAACCATCTTATCCATCTTATTGAAGCCTAAAAAGATTAGTATGAACATATATGCATATATATATATATATATATATATATATATATATATATATATATATATATATATATATATATATATATATATATATATATATATATACAGTATATATATATACACACATATATATATATATATATATATATATATATATATATATATAGAATTATATATACTTGTATACCCTTCTGCATGTCTTTATGTATGCATGTATGTACGCATCTACATAAACAATTACGTGACGGTGAATATCATGGTACTCTCTCTCTCTCTCTCTCTCTCTCTCTCTCTCTCCAAGTGGCTCCTTCCAGGACACCACCCTTCCAACTTTGCATGCAAATGAATTCATTTGACCAAAACTTCAATTCTCTCCCTCGATCCTAAACTCAAACCGTCACTTAGAACATCGTTAAGAACAAAGGAGACGAAAGTATTACATATGTACCGCTGGAGAATGTCTCTCTCTCT
>NC_089763.1:35340277-35355277 GCF_040412425.1 Macrobrachium rosenbergii | reverse complement strand
GAAGCTCTTCATTTCCTGCGTCTCCAATCTCATGTTATTAGAAAATCTCATATTTTAGGAAAGGCAGGTCCCATAGGGGGGTAGCGCCGTCTGTGCACCTCACGCGGTGCACTGTAACCATTACTTAAGGTTCTCTGCGGCGTGCCTTCGGCACCTAACTGCAACCCCTTTCGTTCCTTTTACTGTACCTCCTTTCATGTTCTCTTTCTTCCATCTTACTCTCCACCCTCTCCTAACAATTGATTCATAGTATAACTGCTTTGAGGTTTTCCTCCTGTTACACCTTTCAGACATTTTACTGTCAATTCCCGTTTCAGCGCTGAATGACCTCATAGGTCCCAGTGCTTGGCCTTTGGCCTAAATCTATATTCAGTTCAATTCATTAGAAAAGACAGGTGACACAGTTTAGATCTGCGACTGAAATACAACATGCTTATAATTTACTCTTATTATAATTCTAAATAGTGGTCATTTGTGATAATTTAGTCATTCAAAAGACGTTTTATCAGTTGATAAATGATGAAGTGATAATGGAATTATCGTACAGATATTTTCTTAGCCGATAACAGGGTGCAATGTTAATGGAATTATAAAAAAATAAATGATTTTTTTCAATTGATGAAAGATGTTACATTTCAACCAGCTCCTGGGTAAATGTAAATAAGTCTGTTATTATTTCGCTCAAGATCAAATGCCAGTGAGACGCCCAAGCTAATGCCCTTTTGTAGCCCAGACCTGAAGAATTAAAGAAAGGGGAATATAGATGAGAAGACACGATTTCTTCTTTGTTTTTAGTTTCCTGTAAAAGAAAATTATTGTTCTGGCTTTGTCCGTCCTCACTTTATCCTGTCCGCACTTTTTTCTGTCCGCATTTTTTTCAGTTCGCACTTTTTCTGTTCGCATTTTTTCTGTCCGCCCTCAGATCTTAAAAACTACTGAGGCTAGAGGGCTGCAAATTGGCATGTTGATCATCCACTCCCTAATTATCAAACATACCAAATTGCAGCCCTCTAGCCTTAGTGGTTTTGATTTTATTTAAGCAAGTTTGCCACAATCGTGCTTCTGGAACCTCTATTGGTACCAACAACATAGGCTGACTTGCATGGACCGCGGCTAAGAGATTCATGGGCCATGGCTGAGTTTCATGGGCCGTGGCTAAGAGTTTCATGAACCGTGGCTGAAATTTTCATACAGCATTATACTCTGTGACAGAAAACTCAATTACGTCGAAGAAACTATGGCGCGTTTTTTACTTGGTTTAGATATATCTAAAGATTTCTCTCATTATTCTGTGAATATAAATCTTTTTATGCGCCTTCATGGAACTAGGCTGCGTAGGCTTTATGCCAGCACGGCTGAGGGATTACAGGGGATAAGACGCCTGATGTGGACCTATGAACTCCGGCCAACCAACAGAGGAGGTGTACACCTTGATTTCCCTCGAGTGTTTTCTCAAGTTAGGTTGTCAACAGAGATGACGTCACTAAGAGCCCATCCCAGATGGTGAACTGTGTTGGGTCCCTTGGGGATGAGGAATGAGGTGGGGAGGAGGTGCAGATAAATAGAGAAATAAATAAATAAACAGGTGAAAAGGTAAATAGATAAATAAATTAATAAATATCCACAGGAAAGAAAGCACAGGTAAAAAAAAAGTCTCATTTTTGGTTAGGAAATGGAAGCCATTTTATTTCAGTAAACTAAAACTAATTAAGAATATATGCATATGTATATATATATATATATATATATATATATATATATATATATATATATATATATATATATATATATATATATGTATATATATATATATATATATATATATATATATATATATATATATATATATATATGTATGTATATATAAGTATATATATATATATATATATATATATATATATATATATATATATATATATATATAAATATATATCTAAATAAATAAATCTTATATATTTTAACCGAACTTACTGTGATTGACATGTTTATATATATAATTTTATTGAAACTTTCATTTATGCCTGATATCAGGCGCAGTTCAATACCCAAACATTTGTTAGATTTCTACGTCAGTTCCTCCTTACAAAAGCCTCTACCCTTCACAGTAGTGACGAAAAGCGAATAAGAAATAATTCCGAACTGGTTATTTAACCGCAAGATGAAGCTGTCTGAGATTTGAATCAGCTAGCTAAGCGAACTGGCCATTCGTCAGGTAATGCCATATATCAGTCAGATTAACTCCAGGACTGAGAGGGTTAAATTCGATAAGTCTCTCTCTCTCTCTCCCTCTCTCTTAGACCGCGATAATTTTCATTGTCCCGGTCTTAATCTCGTCTTAGATCCTTATCAGACGTAATCCTGTATCTCACTTCTCCCTCCCAGACGTTACTTACCAGTTCAGAACATCTGTCTACATTAACCAGTTTAATGGGCCACACTCACGAAACTGTATTGAACGCAAACGACTGGACGCAGTGACTGTCTCGGAGTATTTTTCTGAATAAGTTTGTCCATACGTTTATATACCTGTTTGTAATATTACGCCTTAAATGTTTTTTTTTTTAAGTGAATATAGATTAGCCAGGTATGTTGTTCTGTGTGTGGGATAGGGCCATGTGGGTTATGTAGGGTTTTACTTATTTGTGGGACGTCTACATGCACACGTATACACATACATACATATATACATACATACATACATACATACATACATACATATATATATATATATATATATATATATATATATATATATATATATATATATATATATATATATATATATATATATATATATATATATATATATATATATATATATATATATATATATAAACATTTAGATAGATATCTGAATAGTTTTATTTTCCGAAAATCAGATTAACAGCCGCATATTTGTGCTTACAAATATACGCGTATATAATGATTCCGTAAAAATAAAGATTAATAGAATTATATTTGTACCTACAAATATACATGTATATAATGATTCCGAAAAAATAAAGATGAAAATAGATGTATTTGAATTTACAGATCTACATGTATAAATAACACTCCTTTATAAAAAAAAAAAAAATAGTTCAATTATACCACTCATCTGTGGGTGGGCACTTCCTAATCCCGTGCTGGGTATTGTCTGTGATTGGTCGAGAGCAGGATATCATCCCTAAGGTGCCCTGAAGGATCAGTATTTCGAATGAAATTAAAAGGTCGCCATACCCTCAGTACTTTTCAAGATCTGGTTGGGATCAGGTCAAATCATCAAGTGCTCTCTGCTGCTGTCTACAACTGCTGTGTTCTGAAGCTGTGATTTTGCTGTCTGTTACAGAGGCTTCTGTGGAAGAGGTAAGGCATTTATTATTATTATTATTATTATTATTATTATTATTATTATTATTATTATTATTTGATATCGTCACTTTCTCGTGATCGTCAATGTAAAACTAAAGTCCGCAGTACTATATATGTATATTGCTATATACAGGATGCTTTCGCAAACTTGGTCAGTTGGTCTCTTCAGCCTGAATAAACAGAGAAATAATATTACGTATATGTCGCAATATACCGTACAGTACATACTACTGCGGACTTTATTTTTACATTATTATTATTATTATTATTATTATTATTATTATTATTATTATTATTATTATTATTATTCTGAAGTCTGAAAGATGTCTTGACTTCTCGATTTCCTAGATTTTTTATGATACACTTACTTCAGTTCTTACCTAAATAAACTTTATTAAACAAATAAGGAAATCGAGAGGTTAAGAAGGAATTCTTATGGCTTAAATATTATTATTATTATTATTATTATTATTATTATTATTATTATTATTATTATTATTATTATTATATTATTATTATTATTAAGCAGTAGACAAAAAGAATCTTCTTGCGTAGTATTTTTGAAGTACATATTTTAGATAATACAAAATTCTTTATAGCTGCTTTCAGAAGAACAGAGTAGCCATAGAAAGTTAAATTGTCTGCGTGACATATTTTCCTTACTTGTATGTGATACCGTTTTTTTATTTCTGAGAATACTTTTAAACTATTTGTTACTATAGAGATAATTGTTTATTATATATTGTAATTTGTTTATCTCCTGCTTAAGTATATGCATGATATTTTTCTTACTTGTAAGTCATACCGTTTTTTTCTTAGAATACTTTTGGATTATTTGTTACTCATCCTCGCATACAATAGAGATAATTAATTGTGTCTTTTATACTGTAATTTTTTTATCTGCTTAAATACCTGCTTGATATTTTTCTTACTTTTAAGTCATGCCGTTTTGTTCTTAGAATACTTTTAGATTATTTGTTACTCATCCTCGCATACAATAGAGATAATTAATTGTGTATTTTATATTGTAATTTTGTTTATCTCCTGCTTAAATATCTGCATGATATTTTTCTTACCTGTAAGTGGTACAGTTTTTTTCTTAGAATACCTTTAGACTATTTGTTACTCCTCCTCGCATACAATAGAGATAATTAATTGTGTCTTTTATATTGTAATTTTGTTTACCTCCTGCTTAAATATCTGCATGATATTTTTCTTACATGTAAGTCATATCGTTTTTTTTTTTTTTTTTTTTATTAGAATACTTTTAGACTATTTGCTACTCCTCTCCGCATACAATAGAGATAATTAATTGTGTCTTTTATATTGTAATTTTTTTATCTGCTTAAATATCTGCTTGATATTTTTCTCACTTGTGAGTGATAACGTTTTTTCTTAGAATACTTTTAGACTATCTGCTACTCCTCCTCGCATACAATAGAGATAATTAATTGTGTCTTATATTGTAATTTTTTTATCTGCTTAAATATCTGCTTGATATTTTTCTTATTTGTAAGTGATACAGTTTTTTTTTTTTCTTAGAATACTTTGAGACTATTTGCTACTCCTCTTCGCATACAATAGAGATAATTAATTGTTTGTTATATGTTGTAATTTTTTTTTATTTATTCGTCTCTTTCGACGCAGGATTCCCGCCGAAAAAGATGCCTCGGGGGAGGAAAGTCCGCACGTGGAAGGCGAGAGCCAACAAAGCCCTGGTTTCTGATCGGGCACAACAGCAGAAGAGAAATGGCCAGCCGTCCTCCAACGAGGTTTCCCCTCAGTCGTCCACTTCTTCTTCCTCCTCCAGCGGGTCGAGCCTTCCGCCTCTCTCCAACGGCAGGAGGAGAGGATCTTCCCAACCGGTTTCCTCCAACGCGGGGCGTAGGGGCAGAGTGCCCCTACGATCACTCTCCAACACCAGGAGGAGTGGCTCTCCTCCGCAGGCATTCCCCAACACCAGAAGGGGCAGGAGACTCCTCCCGTCCTTCTCCAACACTAGGAGGAGGAGGAGCGGCTCTCCCCAACAGGCCTTCTCCAACACTAGGAGGAGCGCCTCCCCAACAGAGCCTTTATCCAACAGCAGGAGGAGGAGGGGGAGGAGGAGGAGGAGCGGCTCTCCCCAACAGGCCTTCTCCAACACTAGGAGGACCGGCTCTCCCCAACAGGCCTTCTCCAACACTAGGAGGACCGGCTCTCCCCAACAGGCCTTCTCCAACAACCGGGGAACCACTTCGACACCTGAGGGCCAAGAGGCGCCCTCCGAACAGCCAAACCAGTTCCCCTGCAGGAACTGCGGCAGGAAATTCGAGTCGAGGGAGCGACTCGGCATCCACAGGTCCGTCCACTTCCAGGAGCACAATTTCTCCTGCCTGACGTGTTTCAAGACCTTCCCGTCCCTGCCAGCGCTGCAGGTCCACCAGTCCGTGCACAGGACCCTGCGCTGCGCCTTCTGCGCTGCCTCCTTCACCGACTTCCGTTCCCTTAGGTTTCACCTGATGATGCACCCGCAGGAGTCTCTAGAGGAGTAGGAGGGAACGGTATCTGGTGTCCGTTTCCTATTCAGTTTCTCAAGAGGAGAATGATTTTTAAGCTTTTTTTCAATTTTTTTTATTCAGTTTCAGATCATCCTGTTGATTTAATATGTAGCTGCATTAAATCATGAAATGAATTACGCTGAATTTTCATATACATTTTATGCATTGAATTCATGCATACATTTATTAGTTAGGTGTCATTCAAAGTTATAATTTTTCCCCTTTTATTCAGCTTAATTTTACATCATTTATTTTATGCATTCATCTGAATATGTTTAATTTACTGTATCTGTTTGAAGTTTTTTGTATCCATTTTTTTTATCCAACTCAGCCCATTTCACTGATGAATGCATTTCACTATCGTAATAATGTGAATATTTTCTGTGAAGTTATTTGTAATAAAAGAGAACCGAACATCTTTATGAAATATCATTACTCCCTTCCCTTTGAAGCAAATATGCAAATCATTTTCTTTGTGACGAAGAAGACCTAATATTTGGACAGAACAAAAGAATGATTCTCGTATCGGAGATATTTTGGTTTGTTATTAAAATGATAAAATGTAGAAATTCTCTTTCCTTAACCTTTTTGTGCCACTGGGACGATTTGGAGGTAGATTACAATTCTTTTCTGGGGCTGAAAACGCTGCTTGACCCCTACAAACAGTTACCTGACCCAACAGGTCATTTGACCTGACTCATGCTAAAAAGATTTCGGGTGGGTTGAAAAATCTTTGGCGTCTTCTACTTAGCATATTTAAACACCACTTCAAAAACGAAAGTTCCCCTTCTCAAAAATATTGGTAAACAATTCTTAATGGCGAATCCCCTGGTGTCAGAAGTTCCCCAGAAGTCTTATAAACCTCCTATTTGATGTCGTTTCCTTCTCTGTCTCCGCTAATCCTCTCCCTTGTCTCAGGACAGTTATAAATATCCTTGGCAGTTAAGGTTCTTAAGTGAGCATTTCTCTTTAGGTTTTAAATCCTCTTATGAGTCAAAGGTCGCTCTGTACACGATCTCTACCCAATTGGGGATGGAGAGAACTGGAAAATTCCATTATTTTCGTATTTTTTGTTTTCAGTTCTGGGAAGTGTTAAGAATTTTCCTGTGGGGAAGGTCGGTTGTTTTTCTAATTCTATAATGAAAAACGGTAGTATTTTGTGAGTTTGATTTTATACAAATGTCCCTTTTTCAGTTTTGAAAAGACTGGAGCCTCTTTGACTTTGTTTTCTAATTCATATAATGAAAAATAGTAGTTTTTTGTGAGTTTGGAAATGTTTCTTTTCAGTTTTAAAAAGACTGAAGCCTCTTTGACTTTGTTTTCTAATTCCTACAATGAAAAACAGTAGTATTTTGTGAGTTTGGTTTTATACCATGTTCTTTTTCAGTTTTAAAAAACTATTGAAACCTCTTTGACTTGATTTTCTTGATTTTGAAAATATTTCGCTTTATTTATGCTTATACATAGCCCTCGTTTTATCAACAGACATTACCTTACTTGAACGCGGAGGGACCCAAATTCTGCTGTGACTCAGATCCTAATCTCAAGACGCCATGTTTATACTTGGATCAGACAACAACCAACACAACTACAACATCAAAACAACAACAATAACAACAACAACAACAGAAGTGAACCAACTTGAAATATTTGACCAAGATGCCCTCGGGATCACAGTGAAGGCTCCCAGCTCTCACCCGCTTTGTCCAGGTAATTTCCCCGAGTGCTGTTTTTAAAAAGGTGTTAATCCCCTCCCGATTTGTAATCCGCGGTGGACTGCCCAACCCTTTTAAATGCCCCCTTGCAGGTTAAGCTCTTAAGGTCTCTTCATTTATTTACGCGTCAAGTGACTTCTGTGTTCTAGTTTTCTGTAAAAGAAAATTATTGTTTCGGCGTTCTCTGTCCGTCCGCACTTTATTCTGTCCGCACTTTATTCTGTCCGCACTTTTTCTGTCCGCACTTTTTCTGTCCGCACTTTTTTCTGTCCGCACTTTTTCTGTCTGCACTTTTTCTGTCCGCACTTTTTTCTGTCCGCACTTATTTCTGTCCGCACTTTTTCTGTCCGCACTTTTTTCTGTCTGCACTTTTTCCTCTCCGCCCTCAGATCTTAAAATCTACTAAGTGTAGAGGGCTGCAAATTGGTATGCTGATCATCCACCCTCCAGTCATCAAACGTACCAAATTGCATACCTCTAGCCTCAGTAGTTTTTATTTTTATTTTATTTTCGGTGTACAGAAAACTCGATCGCGCATTTTTTACTTGTCTATATTGTTTCCGCTGTTCGTGTGTATCTTTAGCCTTTATGTGACATAGGAAAGTACGGCGATTCTTCTATTTCCTTTTATTTTGACATGTCATTGTTTTAGATAAGTCTGGCAATGTGACCAGGCGTAATTGACTTATAACAATCAAATCGGAGGACTGACGGGACAGAGAATTTGAACAAAACAAGTTCAGGACTTAAAGATATGAAAACACTGAAATTTCCTCCCCCCCCCCCTCATTCCTATAGAGTACAGTCTGTGAATCTCAGGTCATATCTTGTTTATAATGCTCTATAGTTATAGTTATTTGGTTGGTGGTGTCATTCCAGACAAGATTAATTGTCTCGCATACAATAACTGAGACATCATATGATTTTATAAGTATAGTAGTTTTGAAATTTTCTAGGTATGGAATAAGGCGTTATAACATTTCTAAGCTATGTTTCTGTTATTAATACAATAACCAAGAGATCGTACAGTATTATTTATATAGAAATAATAGTTATGAATTTTCTAGTTATGGAATTAGGAGTTATAAAATTATTAAACTATATTTTTGTTAAGGCAAAATATTTAAGCTATCTTTGTGGTTGAGAAAAAACCTTTAAGCTATCTTTATGGTTAAGACAAAATATTTAAGCTATCTTTATGGTTAAGACAAAATATTTAAGCTATCTTTATGGTTAAGACAAAATATTTAAGCTATCTTTATGGTTAAGACAAAACATTTAAGCTATCTTTATGGTTAAGACAAAACATTTAAGCTATTTTTATGGTTGAGACAAAATATTTAAGCTATCTTTGTGGTTGAGACAAAATGTTGAAGCTATCTTTATAGTTAAGACAAAATATTTAAGCTATCTTTATGGTTAAGACAAAACATTTAAGCTATCTTTATGGTCAAGACAAAATATTTAAGCTATTTTTATGGTCGAAACAAAATATTTAAGCTATCTTTATGGTTAAGACAAAATATTTAAGCTATCTTTATGGTTAAGACAGAATATTTAAGCTATCTTTATTTATAGTTAAGGCAAATTCAGTGAAATTTAAATAGGCATCTATGGAAGACTGAAGGTCATTGGGAAAGGATTAATAATTTACAATGGAAGTTGAGTTGTGTTCATTACTATAAAAAAAAATAGTCTGGTTCAGTAAACGAATATTAAAAATTTCATATATTGATCAAGATTTAGTTATAATACTCTTTTCAAAGTCGAGACGAGAGAGAGAGAGAGAGAGAGAGAGAGAGAGAGAGAGAGAGAGAGAGAGAGAGAGAAAAAAAAAGGGAGAGAGAAGAGAGAAAGAGAGTAATTAAGGGACAAAGACAAAGGAAGAGAAAGAGAGAGAGAGAGAGAGATTTAAAAAAAAAAAAAGATTTTCCAGGCGCCGGAAACTGAAATGAAATCTCAGATTGGAGATGGATTAGAAAACAGGGAGTGGGATTAGAAACCAATCACTCGTGGCGTTTTCTCTTCCGTTTTCATTTTCATTTTGGAATGTCACTTCTGGCGACGCCATGTCCTTTTTTTTTTTTTTTTTATTTCTGAATCAGACTTTTATCTGCGGTTATTTCACATAAGTTGTATTACTTAAATGCTGGTTAACTGGGATATATTTATTAAATTATATATATATATATATATATATATATATATATATATATATATATATATATATATATATATATGTACATACATACAGTACACACAAATATATTTGTATATATATTTTTTTAAATGTTATATTAATAGCGGCACTTGTCATTAGGAGTGCACATAATTGATTATATGATTTCATATTAAGTGTAATATGGAAAATGACTGAATAATATATATATATGTGTGTATATATATGTATATATATATATATATATATATATATATATATATATATATATATATATATATATATATATATATATATATATATATATATATATATATATATAATACATTCTTATAAAGAAGGCATAATGGAATTATTACCAAAGATGGGTTAATAACAGAAAGAAACAACTAAGTGCACCAGCCGAAATTAATTTGGAAATATAAGAAAAAAAAAATAACGAACAAGAGGAAATCGAAAACAAAAGAAATAGGAATCCTGATGTCATCTTGTATCCCGAACTAAAAAAAAAAAAAAAAAAAAAAACTTTCGGACGAGAAATTTGGAAAAGTCCAGAATTAAGACGGAACCTAATTAGCATCTAATTAGCTGATCACTTCACGGGATCATTATTTTCAAGGATATCCTTTCAGGGATTGGGTGAGTTGTGTTGGTGAATTTCCGGAAGGAAAGAGTCGGCCAAAACAAGATAAGAAAAATTCTTTTAAAATCATATTCTTCTGTTTTTTTTGTTTCAGGGAAAAACCTGTTGGTTTTATTGCCTTTCTTTATTTTCGTTCCAGAGAAGTCAACATGATATTATCATTAGCTTCTCTTTCAAAGTGAGGAAAACTTGAGGTAATAGAGGCCGTTGCTTTCTCTCTCTCTCTCTCTCTCTCTCTCTCTCTGTTTATGGACGTATTATTACGTTCAGTGTACCTGGGTAACCTGTTGCCGCCAGTCAGTCGACCCTGTTATTTGTCTTTTTCATTTTTTTAATTTCCTCTTGTGCTATTTCCCTTTAGGGGGGTAGTGCCGCCAGTGCACCTCACAGTGTGCACTGTAGGCATTACTAAAGGTTCTTTGCAGCGTCCCTTCGGCCCCTAGCTGCAACCCCTTTCATTCCTTTTCCTGTACCTCCTTTCATATTCTCTTTCTTCCATCTTACTTTCCTTAACCCTCTCCTAACAATTGATTCGTAGTGCAACTGCTTTGAGGTTTTCCTCCTGTTACACCTTTTCAGACCTTTTACTGTCAATTTCCTTTTCAGCGCTGAATGACCTCATAGGTCCCAGTGCTTGGCCTTTGGCCCAAATTTTATATTCAATTCAATTTAATTCAGTTCTAAGGCAGTGAATGGATTTACTACTCACAAAAATAAACAAGGAATTGTGTTCATGACCATGTTTAGCCACTGAGTGACTTGTAACCTTTGTTTTTTTTGCTCATTGACAGAGGTTTCTGTTCTCTCTCTCTCTCTCTCTCTCTCTCTCTCTCTCTCTCTCTCTCTCTCTCTCTCTCTCTCTCTCTCTCTGCCTCCGTTCACTTTATTAGCCAACTCTTTTCAAAAGGCCTTTCTTCCATTCCATTTATAGATGTCTTCATTTTTGTCACCTCTCCCTCTCCTTTCATTTGGTCTGCATTTTTTCCATCTGTCCATTTTCGCCCCTCTTCTTTCTTTTTCCTTCTCTTTTATCTCTCACTCTGTTTGATTTTCGTTGGAATTTTCTGTTTCTCTGATATTTCATTCGATCGCGATTTAGTTTTCGTTCAGTGTTTAAAATATTCGTAATAATCATTATCCTTTGCATTCGAGTAAACATGAATCTGAAGAAGTCAGAATCTACAGCATAAAAAATCTACAGGATAAATAAAATTGATGTTTTATATTTTTTTTTAGAAGATGTTTCTCAACACTCACTCTCTTATAGATTTTTATGTTATTGAGATGTAATATCATTGAAGATCAAATAGGCTGAGCATAAGAACTGTCTAATCATCCACATTTTATCAGAATTTTTATCGTCTTCCCATTTTTTAAACAGAATTAAAACTATGACAACAGTTCCCTTGTATAAAAATGGCGGGGGGGGGGAGTTAGAGCCGTCAGTGCACCTCGTGCGGTGCACTGTGGGCATTACTCAAGGTTCCTTGCAGCGTCCCTTCGGCCCCTAGCTGCAACCCCTTTCGTTTCTTTTACTGTATCTCCTTTCATATTCTCTTTCTTCCATCCTTCTTTTCACCCTCTTCTAACAATTGATTCATAGTGCGACTGCGAGGTTTTCCTCCTGTTACACCTTTCAAACCATTTGCTGTCAATTTCCATCTCAGCGCTGAATGACCTCATAGGTCCCAGTGCTTGGCCTTTGTCCTAAATTCTATATTCAGTCAATCATTCAGACTATATAGTATGAGGCCAGGTAATGTGCATTCAGTCAATATTTGCTCCTTACTCCCGTCAGATCTTTGAAGACTTCTACTAAGACAGAAAATTGTAAATAGCAGATTATTTTACCTAACAATTTAAAATATCAAATTACGTTTGTTAAACTAGACTATTTTTTTTTATGTCAGCTTACGAAACTTATGCAGTTAGCGTATTCAGTAAACAGTGAATTAAAACATTCAATTCCATTTATACCTTGTCAGTTCTAACCGTAATAGAGAGCTGGAGATTAGCTCTACCAGACATCTACTAAGATTTCGTCAACTTTTCTCTTCAAAAACGGAATTTCTGCCTGTTCGGTTCAGTGGCGTAGTTGGCATTCCACCAGTAGGGGCCGCCTAGGTGGGCCAAGTTATTTTTGGGGGCCCAAAGAAAATTACACAAAACTAATGTACCAGTTCTGTAATTAGTAAAATATGCTATTCTCGAATGTATATGCCTATGTGAATGAAGGAAAATAATAGTATTAGTAATTAGGAAACCTGTATTTGAAATTATAGAGCTCAATTTTCAGTTAATTTTCAACTCTTATTATATGTAAAAATGTATCAATTACTGTAAGGGGTAAAGTTTAGCTGCAAAGGGAATTACAACTGGGGGGGGTGGGGGTGGGGGGAGCAAGCAACCGTGGGCCCCCATAGCGACGCCACTGGTTCGGTTAAGTAAAAATATATATATTTTTTTTCTCAGCATTTTTCTCCAAAAACTTGGGTAATGAGCAAACCTGAGATTACTACGTTAAAAAACGCTTTATTAACGAGAATGCAAATGTTGCCAAGTTTGCGTATTATGTTCGTTAGTCTTAGGAATACCATTCGACGTAAGTGGTTCTCTCTCTCTCTCTCTCTCTCTCTCTCTCTCTCTCTCTCTCTCTCTCTCTCTCTCTCTCTCTCTCATTTTCTATAATATGTATGAAAATGTTCTAAATCATTATAAGCTTATATGGCCAACCTGGTGCATCTTTCTTTTTCTTTCTTCTTCTTCTTCTTCTTCCCTGCATGCCTCTGTTTACCAGATATTTGTATGTTTTGAATATCTGTTCCTTATTGTTTTTCGTTACTTCCATGTTTCCATTTTTTATTTCATTCTATTACCTTTTTTAGTTTTAAATTCTCCATATCTGGCTTCCCCTTCTCTGTAATACAATATTTTCCTTGGGTTAATAAACATTTTTAGTTTTCTGTAAAAGAAAACTATTGAGAAGGCTTTTTCTGTCCGTCCGCACTTTTTCTGTCCGTCCTCAGATCTTCAAAACTACTGAGGCTAAAGGGCTGCAAATCGGTATGTTGATCGTCCACCCTCTAGTCATCAAACATACCAAATTGCAGCCCTCTAGCCTCAGTAGTTTTTAATTTATTGAAGGTTAAAGTTAGCCATAAGCGTGTGTCTGGCAACGATATAGGGTAGGCCACCACCGGCCCGTGGTTCAAGTTTCACGGGCCGCGGCTTATACAGCATTATACCGAGACCACAGAAAGACAGATCTATTTTCGGTGGCCATGATTATACGGTGTACAGAAAACTCGATTTTGCCGAAGAAACTTCGGCGCATTTTTTGCTTGTTATCCATTGTTCCTGAAAATACTACCTCATAAAAACCCCTATAAAATCCCTCTGCATAAAATTCCTTTATATAACAAATCTTTTCAGCCTTTCATCTCGCATCTAATCGGCGGAGGATTTATGGCGCATAAAGATGAGGTATATACGAGATTGAACCTTAAACGCCCCCCCCCACCCCGAATGAACCCTGATCAGATTTAATTCTTTATAAATAGCAACTGGCATCAGACGAACCTTCGAATGAATGAAGATTCTCTCTGTGATTTGCGGCTGAAGTTAATATTTCTGATCGGAAGACTTAGTAATGTCTTACTTTGATTACAAATATTTTTCGAGAGCGAGTCGTCCATTTTTGGGGTTATTTATATTTATATCAGGGAGATGAACGTTTTATGCGATGGACCAGTGATTCTCAAACTGGGTGCCGTGGCACCCTGGGGTGCCACAGATAGTGTCTAGGGGTGCCGCAAGATTGTCATGAGTTTTGTTTAGGCCAGATCATCTCAATGAACATTTGTTAAAAAAAAAAGTTTGCAGAAGTCTTCTTATAATAATTATCAGTGTGTTTACTCTAATTATGTTTATCTAATTCTTTTTATACGCTGTTTGTACAGTATATTTCTGCATGAACGGTGTGCTGATTTTGATTTGAGTAAGGATAATAATTTCATTCATTAAAGAAGACGTTAATTCATGCGATATGGTAATGATTACATTAGTTAGGGTGCCATCACTAAAAAAAGAGTGAAAACCACTGCGATAGACTGTGAGCCTGCGTGGTCCAGTGGTTAGAATGCTCAAGAATTCTCGCCTCGCTAGGTCAAGGGTTCGAGCCATGAGCGAGTACGAACGCTTAATTTACAAGCTATTATTATTGTAATTGTGTTGAGCTGAGGATTGTTTTAGGTACCTGGTATTGTAGAGAATTCGTCTGACATTGTAAACTACTATAAAATCATTTTCGTTTTGCAGAGAAAGTTCGTTAAAATCACCATTGAATTCTGAAGGGGTTCGAACCCCGAACGAGTTCGAACACTTTATTCAGGAACCATTTATATTTATATTTTATCTCTGTTGACCTGAGTAAAATGTGAAAATCAGTGTTAAAATGTTAAAATCAGAGTTAAAATGTTAAAATCAGTGTTTAAACGTTAAAATCAGTGTTAAAAAGAGGGCTTTTTAATAACACTGGACAATCATCTGAAACATTTATTTGTGGACCCATAAAAA
>NC_089763.1:35307777-35335277 GCF_040412425.1 Macrobrachium rosenbergii | reverse complement strand
GGACCCTTAACTTGGCGTTCGGGTCTTTCATCTCAACTTGGGCGAGAGACTTAATGGCATTACAATTTTTTTTTTTTTTTAGTCCTCTGGAAAATGACAAAGGAGCAAAGAAGAAGAAGAGGAAGAGAGAGAGAGAGAGAGAGAGAGAGAGAGAGAGAGAGAGAGAGAGAAAGGCAAAGAAGAGAGAAAAAATCTCACAATGGAAGTCACTTCCAGATTATTATTATTATTATTATTATTATTATTATTATTATTATTATTATTATTATTATTATTATTATTTAATAATAATAATTATTATTATTATTATTATTATTATTATTATCATTATTATTATTATTTCGACATCATCGGTCAAAGCCCAACTCTTACGATTTATTTCTTATATTTTTCACTATGATGTATCATACGTTGTAGTTATGATATAAAGATTTTATTCCTCTTTTATTTCATTTCTGAATATCTTCGGCAGTTTAGAAGCCATAGCGCTTCTGAATTCGAAATGCGATTGAAAGTGAATATTTCAGTGTCATTTCACTCTTTCTTATTATTATTATTTTTTTATTTCTCGGTAAATCCTAACGACAGAATTAAACCAGACTTTTAAATCTTGCGTAGACATATATATATATATATATATATATATATATATATATATATATATATATATATATATATATATATATATACATACATGTATATATATATGTACATGCATATATGTATATCCATATATACATATGTATAATATATATATATATATATATATATATATATATATATATATATATATATATATATATATATCTATATGTAGAATCTACTGGTCACTTTTACTAGATACATATGTAATTGTAATACCCTCAATGCCTTCTTAACTTCTCGAATTCTGATTATGGGACCCGGGTTCGTTTCCTGCCACCGCACATCATAATTACTTCATATTTCTTGCACTTAGATCTTAAGGCTTTGTAGTGACAAGCGTATCCAAAAACGCGCGAAGAATTCGAGAAGTTCAGAGGGCATTGTGGCTATTACAATTACATATGATATATATATATATATATATATATATATATATATATATATATATATATATATATATATATATATATATATATATATATATATATATATATATATATATATATATATATATATATATATATATATATATATATATATATATATATCAAACCATAATTACGTCATAGAAAAGGTAGTATAAAGTACGTAAATAAACCTCTGGTAGTTCCCGGAATAAAAAAATCATCAGAAAAAAAGGAACAATTGTTACAGTACTGCTATACAGAATAGTTAGTACCAATTAAGCAAGAGTTCTGCCAACAGACTGCATTTTTCCTGTTAAGATTATTACTCTTGTTGAAAAATGAACCACTCTTCTGTTCTCCCTGTAAAAGAAAAGTTTTTAGTTTTCTGTAAAAGAAAGCTATTGTGCCGGCTTTGTCTGTCCGTCCTCAGATCTTAAAAACTACAGAGGCTAGAGGGCTGCAAATTGTTATGTTGATCATCCACCCTCCAATCATCAAACATACCAGATTTCAGGCCTCTGGCCTCAGGTTAAAGTTAGCCATAATCGTGCTTTTGGCAACGTTATAGGGCAGGCCACCACCTGGCCGTAGTTAAAGTTTCATGGGCCGCGGCTCATACAGCATTATATCGAGACCACCGAGAGATAGATCTGTTTTCGGTGGCTTTGATTATAAGCTGTACAGAAAACTCAACTACGCCGAAGTCATTTTTTACATGTTTACTCTTACTCATTCTCGCATTTATCATAAAAAAATGATATTGTTTAAAGTTTGATTACATTTTTATCCAAGAATTTAACATCAGGATAAATGCCTATACTTCACAGAATACAGTATTATCCTAGATCCTTTCCACATATCAAGATTTTCTTCATTATTTGCTGGTAATGTTTACCGGCAGTTAACAAAAAAGAAAACAAAATAAGTATCTGCATCTAACTACCATACATAAATTCTTCCTGAGGCAGTTAACAGGCAAATTGTAGTTGGCAAGTTCCAAAATGATCAACAGTAATTAACTTTAATTTTTTATTTTCTAATCACGGTATACTCGAGGGCTTACGCACTCACTAGAAGGCCAACTTTGTTAGAGCTGAGAACACAGACGTACAGTACATTCTGATTTTGCATTTCTTCCCTTTGATGTACTTTGTTGGGTAACATAATTTGTATTACAGGAAATTGTATCAAGGTAAGAATTCAGTTTTAGTATTTACAAATAGAAAGTATTTTTATATATTTATCAGGTGGATCATGAACTTAAAGTCCTCAGGAGAGAGAGAGAGAGAGAGAGAGAGAGAGAGAGAGAGAGAGAGAGAGAGAGAGAGAGAGAGAGAGAGAGAGAGAGAGAGAGACCTTGACCGTAAAATAATCTGTCTACTTTTGCGAGGACCAAAAACAATTACATTTCCCTATTTGATTTTTAAAAATCTAATGCCTGGTCTTTTTAATTGCAAATCAAGTTGAGAGAGAGAGATAGACGTTTAGTCATATTAGTTTGTCTGCTTTATGAGGACAGACAACAAAATCATACCTCTTTATTTTATTAAAAAAATCTAGTGTATCCTTGTTACATATAACCTTAAGCTGAAAGAGAGAGAGAGAGAGAGAGAGAGAGAGAGAGAGAGAGAGAGAGAGAGAGAGAGAGAGAGAGAGAGAGAGAGATCACATCAAATCTATACAAATTACATGGTCCAATAACATAACCCTTCAGTATACCTGTCTATACAGATTTCTGTCAACGAGTATCGAATGTCACAGCCCACCAGACATTGACAGATAATATTATCGTATCTTCGAAGACAAGATGTCCGCCGAACGGAGATATTCGATGGAGCTGAGAAGAAGGAAGGGAGAAGACCACAACTCCAGTAAATCAGAGAGGAAGAAGAATAGGAGAAGAAGAAACTCACCCAGGGGAGAAGATGACAATGACGAGTCCCACTTACTCGAAGGAATAGCAGCCTTGATGGAGCTCTCCTCAGCTCCCAGGATCATCGCAGGATCTCCCTCGGAAGAGGGAGGACGTCCATGGCCTCCTCCTCCTCCTCCTCCTCCTCCTCCTCCTCCTCAGAAGCCGAATCGTCCACTAGGATCCTTCAGCTGCAGGATCTGCCACAAAGGATTCCCCACGGAGAGGAAGATGATGATCCACAAGTCCGTCCACTTCAAGGAGGTTCCCTTCGTCTGCCTCAACTGCTTCAGGACCTTCGACGATTTCGACGTCCTGCAAGGTCACACGGCGTCCCACAGGGCCTTCCACTGCGCCATCTGTCCCTCCGTGTTCCCGGATCACCTCTCCCTGCGGAAGCACCTGCTGAGGCATCCCGTCGAGTCCATCGTGGCCTGAGAAGGGTGGGGGAGTAGGAAATTTATATGAAATCCGTTCAGTGATTTATATTTTTGTTTATATATTTTTGTGATGCTTCGTTTCGTTGTGATAATCTTTTGGTATTATACTTTACTGCAATTGTTGTTTAATACTTTGCCTATATGTTTATAATGCATCAGTTATTGCATTTTTTAGCATTACACTGAAAGTTCTTTCAATTTTTCTTTCAAAGAAAAAGTTATTCTTTCATTGTATTTGCTGTATGAAAGAACTCGTAGATTTAAAGCATTAAGGATCCTTCTCTAAAATATCTTTAAATAGGTTTACAAAACTGATTTTAATGATTTAAACGTAGTTAAATTTCGAAAATAATAATAAAGGTTTGAGGTTCAGATTCTTACACTATAAAGTAATTTCGTCATAGAAAATGCTGTAATGAATGAACCTTTTTGACCACATAAAATATAATCCTTTTGCTACCAGACGAAAATGTGGATTACATTGAAGGTCAGGATTACCTCAAAGACCTGGTACCCCCTCCCCCGCCCCCTCTCTCTCTCTCTCTCTCTCTCTCTCTCTCTCTCTCTCTCTCTCTCTCTCTCTCTCTCTCTCTCTCAGGACACGAGACGTCGCGAAAAAATAAAAATAGAAAATCATTTTGTAACTGTGCAACGTCACATAATTTAATAGCAGGCTTCAGATTTGTTTACTAAAAGCACACTCATCGTCCATTTGAAAGATGAAAAAATTAAAAGAATTACAGTCGAAATTAGCGTTTTAAGCCCGGATGGGCTTCGAAGAGTCAATTTTATGATCACGTAAACAGCGGGCGTTCATTTGAGTAGCTTTTAGCGCGGAATTAGTTAGGTAAATTCATTGTTGTCATAAATTCTCTGTGGGTAATTCCCACACCCAGCCCAAACACCCACACCCCCACCCCCGACACACACACACACACACACACACACACACACACACACACACACACACACACACACACACACACACACACACTATAATATTGTTACTTCAAAGCATGGTCATGAATCTACGATGCCATTAATGGAATTTGGTGGCTTTTCCCAATTTATTACTTTGGAAATTCGTTGAATATGGGTCATATTTTTCACAATTTTATCGGTAAAATTCGTGGGAAAATGGGTGATATTTTCTCAGGGATGCTGATCAAATGAGCAGAAAATAGCCGGTGTTTTCATTAGGGTACTGACGAAATTTATAGGAAATTCTTACTATTTTTTTTATTAGTTTATCATCTAATAATTTATAGACGGTAGATATTAACTCAACTTATACGTAAGTCGTAAAAAATGGGTGATATAATTTTGATGTTTTACTCGAATATGTATATATACATTAATGTAAGAATATATATTATATATATATATATATATATATATATATATATATATATATATATATAATATAAATATATATATATATATATATATATATATATATATAATGTATATACTGTATGTATATATACATATACATATATATATATATATATATATATATATATATATATATATATATATATATATATATATATATATATATATATATATATATATATATATATATATATATATATATATATTTGTATGCATTACATTCAGTTTATTAATGTCACCTCGCGATGGAAAATAAATTGGAATAAAATGTCACAGAGGGAATATTGAGTTACTTAATACCGAAGAGATTAACGACCCATTTCGACAGAGAGAGAGCTTGTTATCCTTTTACGCAAACCAATCAAACAATATCGAATTCGTTAAAGCTTATTCGGGTCAGTGGAATTTTCAAAGAGGTTTTTAATTTTGGAAACGATCAAAGTCCACCGCGCGGAATGAGGGATGAGAGGTAGAGCTCTCTGGAATGTTTTGAAATTTGATAGAAATTGTCAGCTTCAAAATACAAAACAACTGTTCTCATAAACAGGAGCTGGTTAATGAAATTCTTTTGTGTAACCGGTTACTGTTACTCTGACTCGCGGGCAAATGAGATCGCTGTATTGTTATAATAAAGTTTAGAACTTCGGTTTTGTATTAGTTTGGGCTATTTTGAGCCTGTTTGAGATATCTTAGCATTTTATGGATGCTAAATATTTTCCTCTTTATCTTTTTTTGGTATGGAATGAAATTGCAATATTTATAGAATTTAAAACGTCAATTTTATATTAGTTTTGTATTTTGAGCCGTTTTAGAAATATCCTCAGATTGTATAAATGCTAAATATTTCCATCCTTATCCATTTTAATTATATTAGTTTTGTATTTTGAGCCGTTTAGAAATATATTTACATTTTATAAATGATGAATATTTTCATCCTTATCTATTTTAATAAAATTAATTAATCTATATCAGATGTAATCTCCAAATCATCACGACTTATTGATCCATGTAAATAAATCTTTTAACAACGAAACCTCACAATTACTTCAGCTACAGCCCACAACAGTCGACTAACAACTGGGTACATAATCCACTGCTTTGGTTGTGAGTGGCATAATGGATTTTTAGGGATTGAGCCAATATCGTCCGTTCTCATTCACTTCAGGGATCGAACGCTTGTAATTCAGTTCGTGAGCTCTGTGGGCTACCACTTTTGCTACGAGAGAGGGAGAGTTACTAAACTTGGAAGGCTGGTCATTCAGTTTTTTAGCTGAACGAGTTACAAGGTTTGGTACGAGAGAGAGAGAGAGAGAGAGAGAGAGAGAGAGAGAGAGAGAGAGAGAGAGAGAGAGAGAGTTACTTAAACTTGGAAAGCTGGTCATTCAGTTCGTGAGCTGACCTAGTTACAAGCTTTGGTACGAGAGAGAGAGAGAGAGAGAGAGAGAGAGAGAGAGAGAGAGAGAGAGAGAGAGAGAGAGAGAGAGAGTTGAACTTGGAAAGCTAGTCATTCAGTTTTTATCTGAACTTCCTATCACTTGCGGTATGAGAGAGAGAAAGTTAAAAAATCTCACCATTTTTCCTCTTGATTTTCAAGAGGACAAAAATATTTACACCAAGTAAAAAAATCAGCTTGTCTATGAAATAGTTTTCAGATGATGAAAAACAGTATTCCATTCTCCCAAATAAAAAAAGAAATATATATATATATATTTGTGATATTGTTTTCCACGAAAAAGAGTTCGTGATGAATCCGAGACAATTCAATGAAACGGTTGATTTCGCTCGAACACGGACGATTGCGTACGTGCGTCTCATTGTGACCCGTGGAATTTAATCTCTCTCGTGTTTCTGAGTAATGTTTTGTCACAGCAAATAAAAGACTCACTTTTTTTTTTTGTTTCACTCTTGTTCCTTTGTCACGAACAGACAATGGCTTTTGTTCATGTGGCGTTCATAAATATGAAGTATGGTATTGATGCTAACGTTGACGGTTTATTAAAACTTTGGTTTACAAACTTCCTTTTAGCTGAATTGTAAACAAAGGAAATTTGTAGTTAAGTATAAACTCTAACTGATAAAGATGTATGGTTTGAGTTATATGTATATATATATATATATATATATATATATATATATATATATATATATATATATATATATATATATATATATATATATATATATATATATATATATATATATATATATATATATATATATACATATATAAAATATATATATACATATATATATATATATATATATATATATATATATATATATGCAAATACATAATGTATGTATGTGCATGTGTGTTTGTGTGTACAATATTGTACCAATAAATAGAAGGGCTAAATTAACAATTACATTACGTTGAACTAGGAAACTGTAGACGCATCCTCCATATATATATATATATATATATATATATATATATATATATATATATATATATATATATACATATACATATACATATATATATACATACAATATATACTAACTGACTAACCCGGCACTTCCCAAGAAAACTCTGAAGGACTCAGAAAAATTTTCCTGCACTTCCTCATACTGACTGTCCCATTTATCCAGGAATTACTGTGCTGACTGTCCCTCTCATCCAAATATTACTTTTCTGACTGTACCATATATCCAGGTGTTACTGTGGTGACTGTCCTTTTTATCCAGAAATTACTAACTGTCCCTTGTATCCAAATATTACTGTGCTGGCTGTCCCATCTATCCATGCATTACTGTGATGACCTTCCTTTTCATCCATGTATGACTGCTGACCATCCCATTTATCTAGGTATTACTGTACTGACTGTCCCTTTTATCCAGGTACTATTGTGCTGACTATCCATTTTATCCAGGTATTACTGTGGTGAGTGTCTAAACCTTGATACAGAATTAGTAATCACAGGAAAGAAAATATTTTCAATAATACACAGTATTTCTATGGTATCGAGTACATGAAATGAGGCATGAGAAACCAGTAGAGCTTATTTACATGAAATGAGGTATGACAAACCCATAGAGTTTATTTATCACATAAGTTACAAAGGGAAGGGGGATGGGGTACGGGTTTGAAACCTGCCCTATTATCTAAGTTGGGTCAAATGGTGCCCACGTTCCAAATGGTGCCTAGATCGGTCAAGCAGTTCGGATTTCTGTAGTGCACTAACATGCAAACACACGAGTACAAACATTCGCTTTTATATATGATATATATATGTGTATATATGTGTATACATATATACACACACACATCCACATGAAAATGATACGCAAACACTAAACAAGGTTCACAGCACAGTTACTCAAACGTACGTCATCCCAATTAAAGCCAGTTGCATCCTGTATCAGGCCTAACAAGCTCACGGTTTACTATACGTTCATTGTTTACACTTAATCAGCTGTGACTGGGAATCATGTCACTGGAAGAGGCGTTGTTGCTTAAGAAGGAGTCGTTCATTATGATCGATGTTACTTTTGTGGTGTTTATTATCGGTTTGATTTGATTTTGATTGTGCGTCGGTGTAGATACAATTGTGATGGGAAGTATGTGGAATGGTTTGGTAAAAAATATGAGTATGTTTATAAATGTATTATATATACACATGTATTATTATATATGTATATATATCAATCAATCAATCAATCAATCAGTGATTTCTTGTGGCACCCACAGGGATACATGAGGCCTCAGTGAACTCATGCCACCCCATTCTGTCCTGGGCCAACTCTTCAAGATCTCCCCAACACTCGTCTCCTGCTTCCCGCTTCATTGTCCTTTGCCATGTCTCCTTTGGCCTACCTCTACCTCTTCTTCTACCAAGGGCAACCCACCCATGTGTATTTCGTACTATTCCCTGTCTCCTATACACATGGCCTAGCCACTTCTAGCGCGAGAACCTAATGTACTCATCGACCGGTTGCACCCTCGTTACTAATCTATTTCTGTTATTTGGTATCCTATCCCTCCAGTTAATTCACACACACACACACACACACACACACACACACACACACACACACACACACACACATATATATATATATATATATATATATATATATATATATATATATATATGTATGTATATGTGTTTGTGTGTGTGTGTGTAAAAGAATGACTGTAGTTACTGTACCTCACACCTTGTATCTGCACGTTTGCCTAACTACTTATCCCCATCAAATGCCTAGGTGGTAATGGTCCCAGTATATACTAAGATAAAACTCTAACCTAGAGATATAGGTACCTTTCTCTCTGTCTCAATTCCTCTTTCTCTCCCTCCTCTCTCTCTCTCTCTCTATCTCCTTTATTGCTCGCTTCCGCTTTCCCCCAGATTGTCCAAGTGCAGAAACTCACTTGTACTAAATGACTTTCCCAGAAAACCCCTCTAATCTGGCATACAAATGGACCCATTAGGGTGAAACGCCACTTCTCTCCATTGTTTCCAGACTGAGAACAGTCATTTGGTGCATCATTTGTAACAAAAGAGTTAAGAGCAAGCGTGCGTATCTCTCTCTCTCTCTCTCTCTCTCTCTCTCTCTCTCTCTCTCTCTCTCTCTCTCTCTCTCTTACACTAAGGTATAAAGGTAACATTAAAATTTAATGATCATTTCTAATCGAATAGAGTATTTTGATATTGACTTTTGATTCTCTCTCTCTCTCTCTCTCTCTCTCTCTCTCTCTCTCTCTCTCTCTCTCTCTCTCTCTCTCTCTCTCTCTTACAGTTATGTATAAATTTAACATCAAAATTTAATGGCTATTTCTAATCGAATAAAGTATTTTGACATTGACTTTTGAGTCTCTCTCTCTCTCTCTCTCTCTCTCTCTCTCTCTCTCTCTCTCTCTCTCTCTCTCTCTCTCTCTCTCTCTCTCTCTCTCAGAAGCTATTTTTTTTTCAGAAAGTATCTAAGTATTTAGATGATTCAATATCACTATCTAGACTACTTTGAAAAACCATTACATTATTTCGATAGTGATTGTCATTATCGCTATTTAGACTAGTTTGTAGTTCCTCTTTGGGCGAGTCGGTAGAGTTGTGGGCTAGCACTCGCTAGGCCCGAGTTCGAGTCTCCGCCGGCTGATGAAGAATTAGAGGAATTTGTTTTTGGTGATAGAAATTAATTTCTCGCTATAATGTGGTTCGGATTCCACAATAAGCTGTAGGTAAGTAATCAGTTGGTTCTTAGCCACGTAAAATAAGTCTAATCTTTGGGGCCAGCCCTAGGAGAGCTGTTAATCAGCTCAGTGGTCTGGTACAACTAAGGTATACTTAACTTAGACAAGTTTGTAAAATCTTTATAATATTCAGTGAAATCACGAATATTCTGATTAATTCAGCCATGAGTTTTAAACTTCAATTTGGAACTGAATAGGTTAAAATAGTGGTTCTTAACCTGGGGTACCTGTACACCCCAAGGGGTACGAAACCTTACACACCTTGGGGTACGAGACATGATACCCAGCAAGGTTTGTGTCACCAGTCCTTTTCATATGTCTGTATCGTATTTATATTGGATGGGGGCACGAGGGAAAATTTTCTGAGATACCAAGGGGTACGGGCACTGAAAAAGTTTAAAATCACTCCGCCAGAAGGAACTTAACTACAAAAGAAATTAGTTAGGAAATTATTACTAGTCTTTGGGTTAAAAGAGTTTTTGACATTCATCTATTTCTGTTTGTATATTCCTCGCCGAATGTCTGTTCATCTGTCTATCTGTCTGTTAGCCGTTCTGTCTATTTTATTTTTATTTTTTCCATTTCTTGTGCTTTTTCCCCTCAGGGGACCAGTGCCGTCAGTGCACCTCACAGCGTGCACTGTAGGCATTACTAATGGTTCTTTGCAGCGTCCCTTCGGTCCCTAGCTGCAACCCCGTTCATTCCTTTTACTGTACCTCCGCTCATATTATCTTTCTTTCATCTTGCTATCCACCCTCTCCTATCAATTATTTCAAAGTGCAACAGCGAGGTTTTCCTCCTGTTACACCTTTTAAACCTTTTACTGTCAATTTCCGTTTCAGCGCTGAATGACCTCACAGGTCCCAGTGCTTGGCCTTGGCCTAAACTCTATGTTCCATTCCATTCTTGTGCTATTTCTCTAACCCTTTATTCTGAACTGCTGGCGATCATTAAGACGACAATAAAGTATATTTCTTTTTTTCTTTATGAAATATACTGAGGATGATGAGTCTCTCAGGAGTCGTTCCGGAGGTCTTTTTTTTTATCCGAAGTTTTTATTTGTATTTTTCTGATATCAATGCAACTTGGAGGTCTGTTTCGTCCATTATATAAAACAAGTAAAAAATGCCCCGAAGTTTCTTCGGCGCAATCGAGTTTTCTGTACACCGTACAATCAAGGCCACCGAAGATAGATCTATCTTTCGGTGGTCTCGGTCTAATGCTGTATGAACCGAGGCCCATGAAAATTTAACCAGGCCGGTGGTGGCCTATCCCATATCGTTGCCAGACACACCGATATGGCTAACTTTAACCTTAAATAAAATAAAAACTACTGAGGCTAGAGGGCTGCAATTTGGTATGTTTGATGATTGGAGGGTGGATAATGAACACACCAATTTTCAGCCCTCTAGCCTCAGTAGTTTTTAAGATCTGAGGGCGGACAAGAAAAAGTGCGGCCGGACAGATGAAAGCCTGCACAACAGTGTTCTTTTCAGTTATCCCTTGTTTTGGAAATGTTTTGTTTTAATGATTTTTTGTCTGTTTTTACTACTTTTCCATGTGATAAACAGTTGTCACGAAATACTTTTTCATTGTATGTAAATGTTTTTTCACAAAATAGTTCATTAATATCAATTGTTCTTTTGGACTTTGAAACAAGTCGTTCCCTTCACGCCAAAATTCCTAAACACTTCGAAAGATGTAACATGCGACTTAATTCACTGTCTATAAAGTACATTTCATTTCTCATTGTATATCTGCTGTCCATCACCACATTTACAACATAAGTCTTTTAATTATCAGTCGGCTTAGTGGTACTGTAGGTAAGTTCCTATTGCGGTGATCCAGAGTTCAAATCCCGCTTAGATCTTGATATATTTTCACAGGCACATGATCTTACTGTCCCTAAAACTTAGGAAAAACCGGTTTTGGAAGGGCTTAGGTCTACCTGCTGAGTCATCATCAGCCATTATCCTGTTTTCCCAGGTCTGACGTGGGTGGGGAGGAGTTTCAAGAGCTGATAATCAGGGAACCTTAAGAATATCATTGTCAAATAATGAAATAATAAAATAATGAAAGAGAGTTATATTTCTATGTATCAAACAAGAAATAAGGGATAGACAATTAAGCAAATGTTCAGAATCCAGTGTCAAATATTTCAGATGTCAAAGACAAATCATCTTTAAAATAAAACTGAGTAAAATAATAGAATTATGTTTCTATGCGTCGAACAAGAGATAAAGAATTATAATAAGCAAATATTCATTGCCTAGTTGCCAAATATTTTAGACGGCGAAGACAAAAGGATCTCGTTTTATCCCAACACTATCCGGACACTTCAATATCAGCTTTCTCTTATTCCGAAAACTCGGCAGTCTCTCGAAATTTGACTTAGATGACAGACAAGTCTGCCGTCGAAAAATCGGGTCTTCTTATCGGAAACCCATAATCCTCGCTTATCATTCTTGTATCGACTTTCCTTTTTTTTTTTTTTTTTTTTTTTGGCCACCGGATACCTGAGAGAACGTCTCTCAAGGGGTCCGGATACCTGGGGACCCCTCTCTCTCTCTCTCTCTCTCTCTCTCTCTCTCTCTCTCTCTCTCTCTCTAATCATCTCATCCGGATACCTGGGGAGCTCTCTCTCTCTCTCTCTCTCAAATCATGGATCCGGATTTGGGGAACTCTCTCTCTCTCTCTTCTCTCTCAATCAATCATGCATCCGGATACCTGAGGGAGCTCTCTCTCTCTCTCTCTCTCTCTCTCTCTCTCTCTCTCTCTCTCTCTCTCTCTCTCTCTCTCTCTCTCTCTCTCTCTCTCTCTCTCTTAATCATGCATCCGGATACCTGGGGGAGCTCTCTCTCTCTCTCTCTCTCTCTCTCTCTCTCTCTTAATCATGCATCCGGATACCTGAGGGAATCTCTCTCTCTCTCTCTCTCTCTCTCTCTCTCTCTCTCTCTCTCTCTCTTAATCATGCGTCCGGATACCTCAGAGAATTCTCTCTCTCTCAATCGTGCGTCTGGATACCTCAGAGAACCTCTCTCTCTCTCTCTCTCTCTCTCTCTCTCTCTCTCTCTCTCTCTCTCTCTCTCTCTCTCAGAGTGGTGCATTTCCGCAAATCGTCACTGAAATCCAATGCACTGTTTTCGAGTGGTCTGGCAGCGGAAGTCATTGGAGAAAAACGTTCTGAAAAACGGTTTACCTTCTGTACCGGAATCCCGTTAACATGTTAAATTCACTATGATATTTAACCCTCGATTGGTTGTTCATTTCAACAAAACTGTAACTGGAGACGTCATATGTGGAGACTAACCTCAGTACCAGAATCGCGTCAATGATTTAAATCCAGTGTGACAAAGCTATAATTAACCTCTCAGTTAGCTGTCCATTTCTACAAAGCTATAACTACATGAATCATAAGTAGAGAATTTTGGTTGTCAGTGTTAAAAACACAGTAATTTCCAGTTCATTTTGTATGGAAAGTTGTCCAGATTAACAGAAATCTACCTCTGTGCACAGACATGCATACACACACATACACACACACAGGTAAGTTACTAAATCCCCCAGATGGTAAACTATTTACTTATCCTATAGAGAACACAAAGACATAACTCCTAAAAGAAAAACTGCACAGACATACACACAGACACACACACAGACTGGTCAGTTACTAAAAGCCCAGACAAGAAACAGGGCCGCATAAAGTGTAGTGATTGAAAGCAATTACTTTACAATACAGAGAAAGACAAAGACAAAAGAGAACTACCTGGATTCCCTTTCCTTTCTCTCTTTTCACAGAAGCGTGACCATCAGGAAAGTCGCCCTCGAAGGAAGAGGTTCCTCTCGTGCGTAATTGAAGTGTTCAGTAGGATTCGACAGCTGATGATCCTCGGGACTGATGGCTGGAGGACACTAGTCACCGCGAGGCCGATATTGGTTTTGCTCCCCAATTCATCCGCCGGACTTGAATATGGGTGGGTGGTACGTGGCTTTAGCGTTATTCATTTCTGCTCTGAGGACGCGTTGCTTTTGTCTTTGCAGAGAGGTGAAAGAGACGTACCTTTCTCTCTCTCTCTCTCTCTCTCTCTCTCTCTCTCTCTCTCTCTCTCTCTCTCTCTTTATCTTTCTCCTAATCTGGGACCGAATAAAGTTTATGCAAAATAGCTCTCAAGACCTCTCTCTCTCTCTCTCTCTCTCTCTCTCTCTCTCTCTCTCTCTCTCTCTCTCTCTCTCTCTCTCTCTCTAATCTGGAACTAAATAAAGTTTATGAAAAATAACTTTCAAGATCTCTGTCTTTCACTTCCACTTCTGTCCCTCTCGTCCCCTTCCTACCTCTCTCTCTCTCTCTCTCTCTCTCTCTCTCTCTCTCTCTCTCTCTCTCTCTCTCTCTCTCTCTGCTTGATTTTGTTTTCCCTCAAGATTGTCCAAGTGTAAAGCCTCACTTTTGCTGAATAACTTTCCCAGACACCTCTAATCTGGAACTGAATGAGTTTATGAAAGATAGCTTTCAAGAACCATCTCTCTCTCTCTCTCTCTCTCTCTCTCTCTCTCAAGATTTCTTTCTACACACTAGGAGAAATAGGGGCTCTTGTTTAACTGGGTGATAGACAGCCGAAATGGGATACGACCACTGCTTCTGACATTAAGTCGCCCACGGACATAGAGGCGTCTTGTTATAGCAAAATGTTTATACCACCCAAACAGGCGCAGCAGCGCGCGTGCGCGTCTTGTTACCGCGAGGACATGACAGTATTAGTGCCAAGAGCTGTCACTGCTAATGGGGTCTGATACTTCTCGAGCCGCGTCATCGAAATTGAAGGTTTGGGAAACCTCCTTGTCATCGTAAACCTTTATACTAGACTGGCAATAACTATATTTACCTATATTTATAAGACACCTATTTGCTGATGTACATTTCTACTGTGAATACTGATCATATACTAAGAAATGTTGCAATTGACGAGGTCCTTTTCATAGAAGTCGATTTGATCGTCGTCCAGGTCACCGGATTTCAACTCGTTTGGAACCTCTCCTAGGTCACTGGATTCTTTTCCAGGTCAGTAGGTTTTAGCTTTCTTGGATTCTCTGTCAGGTCACTGGATCTTCTTTCCAGGTCACAGGATTCCAGTTCGTTAACATCCTCAACTTAGTTCCTTGGAATCCAATCCATTTTCATTTTCCATTTGCCTGGATACTCCGATCCAAATAGATTCCCTTTCAGATACCTGGATTCCAGTTAGATTGTGTTCCAGATCTAAGGATTCCAATTAGATTGTATTCCAGATCCATGGATTCCAATTAGATTGTGTTCCAGACCCATGAATTCATATTAGATTGTTTTCCAGATACCTGGATTCCAGTTAGATTGTGTTCCAGATCCCTGGATTCCAATTAGATTGTCTTCCAGATCAGATTTTCTTCCAGAGCCCTGGATTCCAGCCTGATTTTCTTCTACAAGTCCCAGGATTCTATCCAATCCGATTAGAGACTCTTGCAAGACCCTGGATCAAAGTCCGATTAGGAACCTTCGTGTAACGTAATTTTTAGTTGTCTGTAAAACTATTGTGCCGGCTTTGTCTGTCAATCCGCACTTTTTTCTGTCCGCACTTATTCTGTCCGCCCTCAGATCTTAAAAACCACTGAGGCTAGAGGGCTACAAATTGGTATGTTGATCAACCACCCTCCAATCATCAAACATACCAAATCGCAGCCCTCTAGCCTCAGTAGTTTTTACTTTATTTAAGGTTGAAATTAGCCATGATCGTGGAACGCTATAGGAGAGGCCACCACCGGGCCGTAGTTAAAGATTCATGGGCCGCGCCTCATACAGCATTATACCGCGACAACCAAAAGATAGACCTATTTGCGGTGGCCTGGGTTATACGCTGTACAGAAAAATCGATTGCGCCGAAGAGACTTTGGCTCATTTTTTTACCTGTTTTCTTATTAATTTGCTAAACACGTTCTTCCATTGCCGCAACTAAACAGGAAGGTTTGTGAGGGTAATCCCCAAAAGTAGTTTTTTTATTAACTAACAAAGTAGTCCTCTCTCTCTCTCTCTCTCTCTCTCTCTCTCTCTCTCTCTCTCAGGCTTATATACGCCCTTTTAAGCCAGATACATGTCCACTCATACTCAGTCTATGTATAAAAGATTTCCGGCAGCTGTTGCAACAAATATCTATTTCTCCCAACGACGCAGGAGGAATAAATTTGCAATGTTGGCAAGATTTATGTTGCATCTTCCAACAAAAGGCCTGGATTGTAGTGAGCACAAAATAGCGGCCATCAATTTTCCTTCGGCACCTTCACCTCTCTCTCTCTCTCTCTCTCTCTCTCTCTCTCTCTCTCTCTCTCTCTCTCTCTCTCTCTTTTTTCTTTTTCTTCTAATCTAGAACTGAGTAATGTTTATGCAAAATAGCTTTCAAGATCACTGTCTCTCTCTCTCTCTCTCTCTCTCTCTCTCTCTCTCTCTCTCTCTCTCTCTCTCTAATCTGGAACTAAATAAAGTTTATGAAAAATAACTTTCAAGATCTCTCTCTCTCTCTCTCTCTCTCTCTCTCTCTCTCTCTCTCTCTCTCTCTCTCTCTCTCTCTCAAAGCCCTGAACAACGGCAGGTGAGGAACGGAATGGGCGTGTTTTCCTGCTGTCGTAATAAGTGAAATAAGTATCTGATTGTTGGTCGACTGTTGTGGGTCGTAGCTGGCTGTGGAAACAGAGGGAGAAAGAGAAAAATGTATCTGACGTTTGTTACCAGTGAGGTTAAGTAATGTTTTATTCATATTTTATAGATCAGCTGTGACAGGTAAAGGTTCAAGCATCTATAAAACAATGTTACATTTTAAGATTTGTAATTATGTTCTAAAATGAAATTGTAAGGAACCAGAGTTTATAAATACTAAGATTATAAATATGTTCTAAAATTTAAAAATTTTAAGGCACCAGAGTTTATAAATTACAAGAATTTTATAATAAGTACTAGCATATAGCAAAAAGCCTCACGTATACAGATTTGTTCAAATGGCTTAAATCATGTGAAACTTTGTGCTCGTTCTTGAAAACGAGGTTAAAACGAAAGGTTTAAAACACTTTTACCTCAGAAAGAACCATATGACCCGTTTATATGCCAACACTTTTACTCTCAATGCCTTTAAAGAACCTCTCTCTCCCTCTCTCTCTAATGGGTGTTTGTATTTAATCTCTCTCTGTCTCTCTCTCTCTCTCTCTCTGTCTCTGAAAATGACCCGTGGTTCAAGATACTTTCGGGTTAAAGGGGTGTCCCAAACTTCCTGCTCTCTCTCTCTCTCTCTCTCTCTCTCTCTCTCTCTCTCTCTGTGTGTGTCTGTGTGTGTGTGTTAACGGGTGTTTATATTTAACTGCATGATTGCGAAAGTGCAGGTACTCGCTTCCGTTTAAGAATTCCCAGAAACACCTCTGATATGGAACTGAGTAAATTTAGTGTAAAATAGCTTCCAAGACACACTCTCTCTCTCTCTCTCTCTCTCTCTCTCTCTCTCTCTCTCTGCACACATCCGTTGCTCTGATAAACCACGCTCGGGAGAATGAACTTTCACTTGTAAATGCAACCTTGGCTCTCTATGTACTTTGCAAACATTGGCCTGGGGTTGAGCGATTGCTCACGGCCACCCCTCTTGTCTAAAGGTTAGGAAGTTCCTTTCTCTCTGATGTCATTCGATTTTAGAACGGTATTTTAAGAGTGGGTTTTCACAGGGTATAATTGTGTAATTGTAGTTGTGGCGTTATGTAATTATCATCGATCAGTATCTTATTTTTATTTTTATTTTTATTTTTTAATGGTCCATATTTACCATCCTATAAGTCCAGTCGTAGTTTATAGGTAACTTGATTAAGTAGCTCTCCTATCCATAGGTGAGTTAGAATATATATTTATTTATGAATATATATGAATTTAAAATGACATGAGGTTGTAAAGAATTAGGGTAAGAGAAATTCCAATAGTCTTTAAAATTCAGTTTATTTTGTTGTAACAAAATGCAGTTACGTCATTCGGAAAATATGTTGCATAGTATCGTTAAGAAACACTTTTGTCTTGATAACGGTATGTCAAGGAAATCTTCCAGTACATGAATGTATAGAAATGCCGATCATATAATGTAAGGTTGTCAGTCTCTCTTAAAAAATATATGACGTTCATCATTAGATTGTCAGTACAAGTTGTTTAGTAACTCAAAATTTGTACTTAAGTTCACACACACACATAAGAAGCCTTAAAAAATTGGACGAGACGTTGTCAAACTGGCCTATGCAGCCATCCACAGAAAAAGCCAGTAATTTCTAGTGAGAGGACGCAGACTCCTCAGGTTCTGAAGGATGACTGAAGAGGTGCAACCTAAAAGCTCTGTGGTCCTTGTACTCTGCCCCACAGAAGGCACACGGGTAGACCTTGTGGGTCTTCACGTGAAGCTGAAGGTCGCACACATTGTCGAATCTCTTGAAGCAGGTGAGGCACGAGAAGACCGTGTCCTCGTCAGCCATTCTAGGGGGCTGAGGCTTCTGGGGGAAACCCTCGTCCTCTGAGGAAGGGGGCGAAGGCGACTTTTTCGCTCCAGAGTCCCTCGGCTCCGTCGGCTCTTTCGTCGCCTTGTTGTTGTCGTTATTCTTCTTCTTGGTCTTTGAGGCAGAAGCGGGAGGGGTCCAGGTGTGCACCGAGGGAGGAGGGCTCTCGGCCGTGTGAAAAGGCAGGGTGTCCCCCCCACCCGGTTTGGAATGGTGTTGTTGGTTCGGGTGGTTCTTGGTCCTGGCTGCCATCCGCGTCTCTCGGATAATGATGTTCTCTTTGTCTTCGACGGCGTCCAGAAAACGGTAGCGATTCGTCTCCATCGACGGGGCCCTGAGTTTTATCGCTCTTCGAGAAAGAGTGATGGCTGTACCCGGTGTCCTGAGATTAGACTCCTCTTCTTGTAGCAGCTGGAGGGATAGGAAGCCTCGTCTTACTTGGTCAATTACAGGGAGTTATGGGGTCAACTACAGGTTTTCGTCGATCGAGAGGTGTCCTGTACCCAATATCCTGAGCTTAGAATCTTCCGTAGCGACTGGAGGGAGAGAAACGCTGGTCTTGTTGGAGCAAATACAAGGGGTTAAGGGGTTAACCAAGGTGTCCGTAGACCAAGGTTAGTGTCAGAAGTCTGCCTTGTGGTGATCACGGCCTAAAGTGATATTTACCGACAAAGACGTTGTACACAATACCATTCTCTGTACAACTGAGCAGCCCTTGTTATTTTTCTGCAGTGCGGTTCTTCTATTCAGCTGTTATGGGTTAAAAGCTATTGAAACTTTCAGAACTCTTTGCTTCGATACTTTGATGAGAAAAGCCTTGTAATAGTTTCCAAGCTCGGATACAATTGTTAGGAATATTGCGTCTAAATAGAACCGTATCATCAACGGAAATTGTTTCCTACTATAAACAACAACCTATTGGAGCGATTCCTAGACTCTGTAGGTCCTTTGCGTTAACAAAAGACTCAAAAACAGATGCTTCGCTGCTTAGGTAGAAGCGAATACGGAAATAAAGCCTTTCTAAAAGCAATCACTTTCACGGGAACAAATTTAGCATTTCACTATTATTATTTTTTTTATTGTATTAGTGACTTCCGGCGCAAAGGAAATAGCAACTGTTACGTCCTATTTCAGGACAAGCAGTTAGGCTTTTAGGGTAGTTAATGCAATGGACAAGTTTCATGTTTGGATTTAGTTTTCTGTAAAAGAAAACTATTGTGCCGGCTTTGCCTGTCCGTCCGCACTTTTCCTGTCCGCCCTGAGATCTTAAAAACTACTACTGAGGCTAAAGGGCTGCAAATTGCTATGTTGACCATCCACCCTCCAATCATCAAACATACCAAATTGCAGCCCTCTAGCCTCAGTAGTTTTTATTTTATTTAAGGTTAAAGTTCGCCATGATCGTGCGTCTGGCAACGATATAGGACAGGCCACCACAGGGCCCTTGGCTGAAAGCTTCATGGGCTGCGGCTCATACAGAAAATTTACTTGTGTTAAGTTAACTGATGATCATTTCAACGTGAATATCTTCGCCCAGCTCAAGCCAGCTCAAGAGAAACTATTGCTATTCTCTTTTTAAATGTGACAAAAATTGCTGGTGTCACATGTGTAGGTAACTGTAACAATTTAATTCGTAATGAGAGTTAAGATAGAATCTAGGAAAAACTAAAAGATTTTTTAAGAGAATTTGCGAATAATCACCGGATACAATGATGAGCGTTGGCTGGAATTTCAACAAGAAAAAATACCGAAAATGAAATATGAAATTCCTTTTGGTCTTATTAAAGCAATTTTATCCCAAAGAAAATAAAGATGATAAAAGTGAACTCGGGTTGGAAGTATTTGTTTAAATATTCAGTACAAGAAGTGCCCCGTAGTGGGGTAGTGCCACCAGTGCACCTCGCGGGGTACACTGTAAGCATTACTAAAGGTTCTTTGCAGCGTGCCTTTAGGCCCCTAGCTGCAACCCCTTCCGTTCTTTTTACTGTACCTCCTTTCATATTATCTTTCTTCCATCTGACTTTCCACCCTCTCTAACAATTGATTCATAGTGCAACTGCTTTGAGGTTTTCCTCCTGTTACACCTTTCAAACCTTCTTACCGTCAGCGCTGAATGACCTCATAGGTCCCATCGCTTGGCCTTTGACCTGAGTTCTACAGTCATATACAATCCAAATCGCGCGATTCTTCGGCAATGCGAAAACTTGAATTTACAGATTAAGCCAAACTTCCCGGAGCCTCCGAGTCAGTGGTCGAGTCAGTGGACCTACAACAGTTTTCCTGCCCATTAGGTCTTAATTACAGGTAATGGGGCGAACAATGGAGAATAATTGTGGCCTTCCGGTTAATCGGGCAGAAAACACGGTGTGTGATTGTCGTGGATTCCGGCATCGTTTGTTGCTGAATTGATCTAGATTGAGGTACGGGAGTTTAGCTTTATGCCCCTCTCTCTCTCTCTCTCTCTCTCTCTCTCTCTCTCTCTCTCTCTCTCTCTCTCTCATATATATATATACAGTATATATATATATATATATATATATATATATATATATATATATATATATATATATATATATATGTATATATATATATATATATATATATATATATATATAGAGAGAGAGAGAGAGAGAGAGAGAGAGAAAGAAGAAGAGAGAAAACAGACAGACAAGAGAAGAAAGAGAGAGAGAGAGAGAGATTCGTGGTCTGAAATATTAACTGAATTTCAATTTAAATATAATAAAGACAAAACGAAAAATATGAACAATTCAAGATATATATATATATATATATATATATATATATATATATATATATATATATATATATATATATATATATATATATATATATATATGTAATTGAATTCTTCATCTGTTTCGTTTTGTCTTTGAATTATCACATCTAGGTTGAAACTCGGTGAACATTCTCTCTCTCTCTCTCTCTCTCTCTCTCTCTCTCTCTCTCTCTCTCTCTCTCTCTCTCTCTCTCTCTCTCCTTGATCTAGAGCTGTCATCTCTGATAAACGAGGACACAAAACGAAAAATAATAACCCCATAGACCTCAAGTCTATGTTTCACCCACGTATCGTCCCGAGCAACTAACTCCTTGCAAAACTCCTTCATAGGATACAACCTCGGGAACCCGGAGTCCTAATCACAAACGACTCCCGATTCATTAGCGGATTAATTAGGGTCTCAAAGAGTTTCCCTAATGAGCCGCGATGATGCTACGAGGCTTCAGGTAAACTCATTATCAACAAAAGGAGACGATTCGTCATTTCAGACGAGGTCATTAATCATGTGATGGGAGATGATTATTTCGCATTTTGGGACGCGAGGAGATTTGATATAGGAAAGGTTAATTGATGTTACCTGTTTGAGTGTTTGTGAGTTGTGATTTACCTTTGCGTTCATTTACCGGTTTAAGTGTACATACGCGCACACATATATACTGTATATATATATGTATATATATATATATATATATATATATATATATATATATATATATATATATATATATATATATATATATATATATATATATATATATATATATATATATATATATATATATATATATTTATTACATATTTTATCAATTATTAAAGTTTTCTCTCTCTCTCTCACTCTCTCTCTTTTATCAATTACATTAATATGATGAGACTCTCTCTCTCTCTCTTTTCTCTGCTCTCTCTCTCTCTCTCTCTCTCTCTCTCTCTCTCTCTCTCTCTCTCTCTCTCTCTCTCTCTCTCTCTCTCTTCTATTTGGCTTTGTACTCACATAACTTCGTCATTTTTACATTCTCCTTTGTTCTCTTTTCCTCCTCCTCCTCCTCCTCCTCCTCCTCCTCCTCCTCCTCCTCCTCCTCCTCCTCCTCCTCCTCCTCCTCCTCCTCCTCCATCATTTTCTAACTCCCTGATAAAGAAGCTTTTTAAGATTTACAGTGCTAACACACTTCCTCCAGTCTCTGCCGTCCGCATTGCAGCTTGCAAGATGAATTCTCTTGTGCAGTGCAACAACAGACGCCATTGTTCTGCCACCTCTTTGTTCGTCTCTGGGCTAAAAACCTTCCTGAAGATGTTGCTTGCCTTTGTTAGCACTTGTCTGTGTTATATCACAGGGAATTTGTCAGTCGTTGTTGTATTACCATCATCATCATTACATTTTTAAGCTGGTCCGCTGGTATAGTGGTTGGAGTCGTGGGAATCCACTCAGATGTCACGAGTTCGCGTCTCCCCTAGGCGATGTAAAAATCACTGGCTCTGTATCGTGATCAGTTACTGCTGCAGTGTGGGAGGTTGAAACCTACATTCTTTGGAAACTAGAATTTCATGTCAGTGGCGCCTTTGGTGTGCTTGTTCCATTTGAATAGGTTTCATCTGCTGAAATAATAATAATAATAATAATAATAATAATAATAATAATAATAATAATAATAATAATAATAATAATATCTGCTTATTTATTAAGATTTATGGAAGTGTGGTAATGTGTTAATCAATGTTGAGGTTTAGTAAGCGTTCATAAATACGTATAATCGTGGTTTTTAATAACTTATAACGTTGCCAGAACACATAGAGGCGATGAATATATATATAGTAATTTATGTATATTAACAGAAGAGTGATATAAGTCTATTTAACATTTCAGTGAGAGAGAGAGAGAGAGAGAGAGAGAGAGAGAGAGAGAGAGAGAGAGAGAGAGAGAGAGGACTTTTAATTCAAGAGACCAGATTGTGGCTTAAAGGGATTGCAGTTAGAGACAATAGGCCTGCTTGGCACATAAATTAGACTTATTCTGTAATTTTCAATTTGTATGAATAATATTGTCTGTGAATATGGAATTCCATCCATGGCCTGCGAAGTATGTTTATAATAATGGGTCTGTAGTGTCCTTATTTGTTTAATTGTCACTCTTCCAAACCAGTGACCTTGACATTTCCAAAACAGTGACCTTGACGCTTCCAAACCAGTGACCTTGACACTTCCAAACCAGTGACCTTGACGCTTCCAGACCAGTGACCTTGACACTCCCAAACCAGTGATCTTGACGCTTCCAAACCAGTGACCTTGACACTTCCAAACCAGTGGCCTTGACGCTTCCAAACCAGCGACCTTGACATTTCCAAAACAGTGACCTTGACGCTTCCAAACCATTGACCTTGACACTTCCAAACCAGTGACCTTGACGCTTCCAGACCAGTGACCTTGACACTCCCAAACCAGTGATCTTGACGCTTCCAGACCAGTGACCTTGACACTCCCAAACCAGTGATCTTGACACTTCAAACTTCCAGTGATATTTCCAAACCATTGACCTTGACACTTCCAAACCAGTGACCTTGACACTTCCAAACCAGTGACCTTGACGCTTCCAAACCAGTGACCTTGACGCTTCCAAACCAGTGACCTTGACGCTTCCAAACCAGTGACCTTGATATTTCCAAACCATTGACCTTGACACTTCCAAACCAGTGACCTTACAAACCATTGACCTTGACACCAGTGGTGACCTTGACGCTTCCAAACCAGTGACCTTGACGCTTCCAAACCAGTGACCTTGATATTTCCAAACCATTGACCTTGACACTTCCAAACCAGTGACCTTGACACTTCCAAATCGGTGACCTTGACACTTCCAAATCGGTGACCTTGACGCTTCCAAACCAGTGATCTTGACACTTCCAAACCAGTGGCCTTGATGCTTCCAAACCAGTGACCTTGACGCTTCCAAACCAGTGACCTTGACACTGTGAGACTGAAAGAAGACAGAAAGGAAGAGAAAGTTGACCGGAAATGATAGGCAAAACTGACCTCAAGGAAGCATGTTAGTAAATGTTTGTTAAGGGAAAATATTCTTCCAGACGGACGCTACCGTAAAATGGATTTAAATATACTTATTTGAGTGTTAAGTATGTGTATTTGAGTGTATTAGGCTGTGTCTCAGGCCCCATCCTCTGTCAGTTGAAACTCTATTTCTTTATTTAGGTTTGGTTGTGTTAATTTACGATAGTTTTTAATGAGTAATATTTTAGCAATGTTACAGTAGGGGGAAGGGGGGAACGATTAGGTTGAGTGAGTTGTAAATTAAAAAAAAAAAAAACAGGAAAAGAATCAGAGGCAGAAAAACATTTCACGGGAAGAAATAATCGCTGAATTGACCAATCAGAATATTACCGATTTCCAGTGTAAATTTGGGGAGAGGTAATATCGTCCACTACTCTTGCAGGAAGATTACCTTCCTGCAGTTAACTAAATAAAAAAAAAATTAAGAAAAAACCTGGACCGCCATTTAAGTTGACTTGACCACAATGATCAAATCCCATCTTGATTCTCTTGCCGTGATTGGTCGTTCACCCCCTACCGACTTTTTTTTTCATGATCTTTTGCAATCTCACCCCCTTTCCATTCTGCAATTGATTTCTGTTGTTGTTGTCAGAGATTTATAAAATTTTCCTCGTTCATTTCCATTTTGGAAAGTGGTTGTTAGAGTACCATTCGTGTTTTTTTTTCGTCTGCGATAGAAAAAAAAGTTTTTTTTTTTTAATATCAAATTTTGTTGCCAACCTTGAGTTTTTGGTAATTTTTTTCCCAGTGTTGAGTTCTAGGAAAATTCTGATATAATCCTGTTTTTTGTATCACCTACCTCTCTCTCTCTCTCTCTCTCTCTCTCTCTCTCTCTCTCTCTCTCTCTCTCTCTCTCTCTCTCTCTCTCTCTCTCTCTCTCTCTCAGGAAAAAACGTTAGTTAAATCTCGATTTGGAAATTGTTTGGGTACTATTTTCTGTTTTTTCCCAGTGTTCTAGAAAAATTCTGATATATCCCTGTTTTTCGTATCGCCTCTCTCTCTCTCTCTCTCTCTCTCTCTCTCTCTCTCTCTCTCTCTCTCTCTCTCTCTCTCTCTCTCTCTCTCTCTCAGAGAAAAAGCGTAAATCTCGATTTGGAAATTGTTTGGGTACTATTTTTTGTTCTGGTAATTATTAAGCCAGACGATTTTACTCCTTCCCTCGAGAAATTCCTCAACCCAGCTCTCAGCTGCCTGAAAGGAAATCCTTGAAATAATGATTTCGTGAAGCGATATCTTAATTAGATACTAATTAGGCCCCGTCTTAATTCGGGAACTTTTCAGAACGATCCTCTCGGAGAATCTTATGTTTTTCGGTTCACGAAATAAGGTGGCATTGAGAATCTTATTTGTCTTTTTTTTTTTTTTTGAAAACTTTATTTTTATTACGTGGTGACCATAAACAACATCTACTTATTAAAGAATTTGGCGTAAACATCTTGTGGCTTTTCAGATGAGTTTTTTTCTTTTCTTTTTGTCAAATGATTTAATGAAGGAAAAGTCGATATTATTTTTAGAAATATCTGTGATGCAAAGGTTATGAGAGAATTCCTTCCCCTCAAATTGATTATTCTAATTAAGTACTTTTCAATATGGTTCTTTTATTAAACACCAATAATTTTTTTTTATTATATTTGATTTTAAAGATATCAGATGATAAAACCATCAGGGGTAATTCGTTTTAATGCCATTCACAATTTTTTTTACAAGAATTTTTAATCTGCGATTTAAACTCTGTTAATTTTCCAACCAATTTATTTAATAATTTTCTCATCCAAAATTTGTTGTGGGTTAAAATCGCTAATTCTTATCATTATAGAGATTTCACCTGAAAGGACACTTTAGCCTCCATTTTATCGAAAACCCATGATCTCTGAATCACTTAAAACCATTTTCTCATTGGCTTTCCATTCTTGTTTTTCATCTTCTTCGATCTCTGATATTGAAAAGAATTCTCTCACTCACGGCTGAGCTGATAATCGCCTTTGGATTGCATAAAGTCTTTCCTTAATATACCCCAAAGGGGAGGTAGTGCCGTCAGTGCACCTCATGCCGTGCACTGTAGGCATTTCTTAAGGTTCTTTGCAGCCTGCTTTCTTTAGGCCCCTAGTTGCAACCCCTTTCGTTCCTTTTACTGTACCTCCTTTCATGTTCTCTTTCTTCCATCTTACTTTTCACCCTCTCCTAACAATCGATTCATAGTGCAACTGCTTTGAGGTTTTCCTCCTGTTACACCTTTCAAACCTTTTACCGTCAGTTTCCGTTTCAGCGCTGAATGACCTCTTAGGTCCCAGTGCTTGGCCTTTGGCCTAAATTCGATATTCAATTCAATTCTCTTCTTTATATTTGGGACCTAAAACCCAAGTGGTTGAAAAAGTTTATAAAATGCAAAGTTATATTCATTAGGTTTTATTAGGTCTATATAGTTTTAAAAATTTTTTCTGAACTTGACAGTCATCAGGATATCTTGATCAATAAATGGACATATAACTTCATTAGAAAAGTTAAATAATTTATCAATAATATCAGCATAAATACATGATATATTCGATCAAGAAAACAGGAAAGTAATTTAATAAACATGAAAAATTATTAATAATATCTTCGGCATAAATGCATGCCAATGATAAACATTTAATTACTAGTCACTAATTCTAATTAGGCCAATAACGACGCTTTTCCCCAAAACATATAAAAAAAATACTCACCAAACATTTAAAAAAATAATTCTATTAATAACTGAAGCCTAAATAGATACCAGAAAATTATCAGGAGACGCAATTATCACATTCATTACGTCTAATTATACCGGGTGAATCCGGATAATGAATCCGGATAACAGCAGTTCGGTTAATCGAGTTAATTGCAGTCAATTAGCGGATTATTTGCCCGTGATGTGGAGCGAGGCAGAGACCCAGGTGAATCTTCGAATAAAAATATATACCTCTCGTAGGTTGAAAAATCCAAATTTGTCCCTTTTATTCAGGTATTACTGTGGTGACTGTCACTTATATCCAGGTATTTCTGTATTGTCTGCCACCTTTAACCAGGTATTACTGTACTGCCTGTCACCTTTTAACCAGTATTACTGTGGTGACTGTCCCTTTTATCCGGGTATTATTTTGGT
>NC_089763.1:35290277-35302777 GCF_040412425.1 Macrobrachium rosenbergii | reverse complement strand
TATGTTTGAGATTTTGATCAACATTTTGCAGAAAAAAATCTGAAAAGAAAAAGTGCGGACGGACAGACAAAGCCGGCACAATAGTTTTACAGAAAACTAAAAATCCTGTTAAACATTTCCAACGTTAATCACAATATTACCTCTTTCCCGGTTGTTTATGAAGAGAGGCATAAATCCGTTCAGTTGCTGGGGATGCTGCTACTGTAATCCCCTGTAATCCCCCTTCCCCCCCACCTCAGGTTCCGGTGCAATCCGGATGGTCCAGCAAGCATAAGGCCAGCTTAATCCTCCCATCAACAACAACAACAACAATATGGATTTATCTAGTCCTTCCCCGACAGAGCTTCCTTTGAGGGATTTCAATGTTTGTTTGAGGGATTTAGAGAGAGAGAGAGAGAGAGAGAGAGAGAGAGAGAGAGAGAGAGAGCCAGCCTGAAGGGAGGAGGGAGTCGCGAAAACAGTGTAATGTTTACAAGCAAAAGAAGAGAAGTTTTTTAATTTTTTTTTTTTTGATCCGGAATCAGTAGCTGTTTCACTGAAGCTCTGATAATTGTTTATGGAAAATGAACCTTATGTGAACAGAGCATAAGTACGAAAGTTTCTTGCGCGTGGTGTTCAATGTCTCATTATTTTTCTGGTCATTATTTTTCATAAACAGCTCTTTGTATTTTTGGAATAATTTTTCTATATATTTTTATAATTTTCCTTTGAGAATTTTTTTTTGTAATTGTGTGTACACAATTACAGCTTATTTTCCTATTTGAAATTTGTTACGATAAATAATTTTGTTATCCTTAAATTGTTACTCATTGTTTTATGCCACTATGAATTTTGTTTGCAAAAATAATTATTCTCTCCTTAGATATCAAATTACAGTTCATTCTCCACTCTATTCTCTCTGCTCTTAGACAGTCAATTAACAAACACACCGCGTGATTGGTTAACTAATGACAGTCAACCAATCACGCGGCCACTAGTCCCGAAGAGGGAAAGCCAATTGAAGATCTCATTTTGGGGAATTCAAAGGAGCCGTTCTAAAGGCTTCTTCTTCTTCTTCTTCTTCTTCTTCTTCTTCTTCTTCTTCTTCTTCTTCTTCTTCTCTTCTTCTTCTTCTCCTTTTTCTTCTTTTTCTCCTCCTCCTCCTCCTCCTCCTCCTCCTCCTCCTCCTCCTCCTTTCTTCTTCTTCTTCTTCTTCTTATCCCCTCCTCCTCCTCCTCCTCCTCCTCCTCCTCCTCCTCCTCCTCCTCCTCCTCCTCCTCCTCCTCCTCCTCCTCCTCCTCCTCCTCCTCCTCCTCCTCCTCCTCCTCCTTCTTCTTCTTTTCTTCTTCTTCTTCTTCTTCTTCTTCTTCTTCTTCTTTCTTCTCCTCCTCCTCCTCCTCCTCCTCCTCCTCCTCCTCCTCCTCCTCCTCCTCCTCCTTCTTCTTCTCTTCTTCCTCTTCTTCTTCTTCCGTTCGTGGTATTAAGTGGGGCCGGAGAAATGGTCAAAGGGATTTCGACCGGGGAAGGAAATGTATTTAAGTCTTCTCGTTAAACTCCTACGAGAATTTCTTCCCAGGACTGATTGACTGACAGGGAGTGAGATGTAAGTGATGGCAATATTCTTTTTCAGGTTTACGAAAAACAGAGGTCATTATTGATTGACTGCTTCTGGCAATATATTTTGTCTGCCTTCTTAATTGTCATTCGTATTGATTAAGCCTCTCTCTCTCTCTCTCTCTCTCTCTCTCTCTCTCTCTCTCTCTCTCTCTCTCTCTCTCTCTCTCTCTGAGGTATAAAAAAATGGAAAGACTTCCGTCTGCAATTGTATTCGTAAAATACTAACCTCTCTCTCTCTCTCTCTCTCTCTCTCTCTCTCTCTCTCTCTCTCTCTCTCTCTCTCTCTCTCTGTGTTGCTTGCTTTCGCTCTTTGAAGTATTAAAAAAGGAAAGACTGCCGTCTCCATCTTTATCCTTTTTGACTAACCTCTCTCTCTCTCTCTCTCTCTCTCTCTCTCTCTCTCTCTCTCTCTCTCTCTCTCTCTCTGTAGTAGACGTAGAGGGGGAAAAAGGAATGAAAGAAAAGTTAGACTAGCAACAGATACATCCATAGTATAACGCCTTTACTTTGATATATTCTATTGCTTGCATTACCCTATTGCAACTTATTAGTTTGATTCCTGGCATCAAGCAAGAACGGGAGAGAGAGAGAGAGAGAGAGAGAGAGAGAGAGAGAGAGAGAGAGAGAGAGAGAGAGAGAGAGAGAGAGAGAGCATAAATCAAAACGGATCTTGAACCAAGAAAAATCAGCCGTGTGAACATCCTGATCTTGGCCAACTTATAAATCCCTATATATCATGATCCTTCTTCCAAGTACATTTCCCCGGCGTAAAAATAAGTCTTTAGCTGCACCAGCCCTTTCCCCAAAGGGTGTTAGGGGCTCGTTAGGGCGTAGGGAAAAGGGAAATATAAAATCCAGCGTCCGCACTATTTACCCGAGAGAGCGAAAAGGTCTGGTTTCAAGGTATCAGTGCCTTCCCTGGGCGCAAATATTGAATTTGCCCTTTTGAAGGGAAGTTCCCCCTTGTTTGCCTGTTAATATTCATGTTTTACCGGAGCCACGAGGCGATTGCTGGATAAATACGCTAGAAATAGTAGGTCATTCTGCCTCTGTGGATTAGTGAGGGTGGGTATTTGGTGGCTTTCAAAGGAAGGTATAGAGGGCTTTACAAAGCTAACATCAAATGTACGTTTCATTAAAGTACAGTACACACTCTTTTCACTGATAAGGTCTGCTAGTGTGTTTGAAGTCTTTTTTTTTATGGTTGCATGCACGTACACGTATAGAAAGATACCAGTCGTTTAAACTAGGTATCAAAGGAAAATTTGTTAATTATATATATACAGTGTATGTGTATATATATATATATATATATATATATATATATATATATTATATATATATATATATATACATATATATATATATATTATATTTTATAGTTGAAATACCTATACATATAATTGCTTTTCAGTTGAAAGACCTGATCCTGATGAGTCAGAAATCTGTATTATTATATATATATATATATATATATATATATATATATATATATATATATATATATATATATATATATATATGAAGGTATAACTGAATCACGAAAATATGGAATGTGATGAATATATAAATATAAACGAAATCCACGAAGGAAAGAGGAACACTGGAATGCTGCGAGGCCTTTCGACTTATCGTCCTTTACTTAACAGAGTCTGCTAAGTAAAGGACGATAAGTCGAAAGACCTTGCAGCACTCCATTGTTTTCTTTCCTTCGTGGATTTTGTTTATATATTATATATATATATATATATATATATATATATATATATATATATATATATATATATATATATATATGTATGTGTGTACGCAAAAAGTCAAGTATACCTTAGTTTAACCAGACCACTGAGCTGATTAACAGCTTTCCTAGGGCTGGCCTGAAGGATTAGATTTATTTTACGTGGCTAAGAACCAATTGGTTACCTAGCAACGGGACCTACAGCTTATTGTGGAAAACGAACCACATTATGACGAGAAATTAGTTTCTACCAGAAATAAATTTCTAACATTGAATATGTATATATATATATAAATAATATATATATCTAATTATATATATTGAATATATATAAATATTTATATATATATATATATACATATATATATATATATATATATATATATTATGTATATATGCATATGTGTGTTTGTGTGTGTGTATAAACTTTACACAATATCACGGATTTCAGAACATCCTGACATCCCCCATAATAAAATCTTACATTATTTTCTGTCTGCAAATCCCCAGGATTTTAGCAGAGACCAGGAAGGTCGCGTTTCCCGCACCAACCGGAAAATCCCTTTATGATCGAACTGGTCACGAATCTGTATATTAAGGGAATCAGCGGAAATCCACGTCCCTGTTGACAGCAGATTACCCTAAACGTTCGACTTTGAAGGCTCTTTAATCCTTTATTATTATTATTATTATTATTATTATTATTATTATTATTATTATTATTATTATTATTATTATTATTATTACGCAGAAGGTGAGCCCTAATCATATGGAAGAAGCCCACCACAGGGACCATTCGCCTGGAATTCAAGCTTCAAAAGAATCCTTTATTATTATTATTATTATTATTATTATTATTATTATTATTATTATTATTATTATTATATGGAAGAACCTATTATTATTATTATTTATTATTATTTATTATTATTATTATTATTATTATTATAGCTTATTATGTTTCCCACCACAGGACGGCATTTAACTTATACAGATTATCATTCTTATGTTATTATTATTCTTATCTTTTTTATTATTATCAACCTGTAGCTGGTACATGGAAGGTTTCACCAAGGAATTCAAGCTACAAAAGATTTTATTATTTTATTAATTATTTTATTATTATTATTATTATTATTATTATTAAGAATATATTAATCAAATAGCCGTTTCCACAGCTATACAGATTCTTTTTTCTTCTTTATCTTTTTCAGCCTGTTGCTGGTATATCAGGTTTCCCAAGACATACAAAGATTTCTACTTAAATTTATTTCCTTATTAGAATTATTATAAATCAAATGCCGTATTTCTACTTATTATTATTATTATTATTATTATTATTATTATTATTATTATTATTATTATTATTATTATTAAAAAGATGAGCCCTATTCATATGGTACAACCCACGACAGGGCCACTGACCTTGAAATTCAAGCTTCCGAAGAATATGGTGTTCATTTGAAAGAAGTAACAGAAGGTGATAGGAAATACAGAAAGAAGAGATTATTTGTTTATAAAAGAAAAATTAATTAACAAATTATTGAATAAATGGATAAAAATGTAAGTAAACTAATTATTCGTATCTAGAGACCATAGGTCAAGCTCACTGATTCTATATATATTAATCCTATTGAACTATTATCGTCTCTTTTTCTAATATTTTTATCTTTTGTTTTCAACGACAACCCTAACTTCGGCTGTCTAACCAACGTGGGTTCGAATCCCTCTTGGGAAAGAGAATATCTCCATTTATTTCCTCTTGGATTTCAAGGCTTTCAGCGGAAAGTATATTGAGAAATATTTGGAAACAGAGAAATTAAGGGATCACTGTGATTGTAATGGTTAAATTTAAATGGTATGTCTTCATTTTTTATTTCTCTCATTTCTCATAATTTTGGTAAACACTTATTATAGAAATTATATTGTACAGTAAATAAGTAAACTTCCAATAGTTAAATTTAGCAGTGTTTAAATAGTTTTTCTTTATTTTATCTCTCATTTCTCATAAATTTGGTATATACTTATTATAGAAACTTGATATAGTTTATATAAGTAAACTTCAACAGCAAATTAACTATTTATTTCTAGAATTAAAACCATTGTCTTGTCTTCAATTTCTATGATCTGGGACATACACACACACACACACACACACACACACACACACACACACGCACGCACGCGCATGCGCCCGAGCAAGCAGGCAAGCAAATACGCAAGCAGACAATTTGCTTTGATGCCCCCCCAAAAAAAGAATTTAATTTCCTTTTCTTTAATCACTGAGCTATGCCGGAAAGTCATTAGCACCACTAATGAATTTCACCGGAAGGTCAAAAAATGTAATTACATGTAATTATTTTCTAAGACGAATTACCTTCGCGGAGAGTAACCTGGTTACTTCTGTTCCCGTTTTGGCGAGCGACGTTAATGAGAGAAATACCGAGTGGAAAGGGCTCTGTTTGTTTTGGCTAAATGTCTTTGTCTAATTCTGGTCATTTTCTCTCTTTTTTTTTTGTCATACGTTTTGTATCAGATCTGATTTAATTAGTCGCTGCTAATTTGTTGATTTATTTTTTTCCTCTTTTGGTCACTGATCCCTTCTTTATTGTATTTCCTGTTGCCTTTTGTTAATTCTTTCAAACGAACGCCTTGTTCTTTGGAAGTTTGAATTTCAAATCATTGGGCCCTGTGGGCTTGTTCCATATGAATAGGGTTAATAATAATAATAATAATAATAATAATAATAATAATAATAATAATAATAATAACCATTATTATAGGCTTGTATTATTTTGAAATCCTTAGTTATTATAAAGCACTGCAGGTTAGTTCTTGGCTATGTAATCCATATTTGGTTTAATATTTTGATTTTGAGGGTTTTAAATATGATCCTATGTAAGACTATCAAATTAAATCATTGATTTTGTATATTAAACATCCCATTTCCCTTTTTTCATGTTCTCCCCTAGCCTGCTCAATAAAAGTTCATGTTTGATGTATATGCAGTTTCTCTGACAAACTTATACATTCCCAATAGGCAGCTACTGTATGTCAAAGTGAGGAGCCAAAGTATATATTATATGTAGTTTTCTTGTTTTGCTATTTTCCCAGATTATTTAGGGATGTAGTGAACAGGAATAGTAGGGTGACCTCGTACCTGGAAAATCAGATTATCCTAAGGTTAGAGTTAAAGAAAAACAAGTAAAAACTGCACCGAAGTTTCTTCTGTACAACATATAATGCTGTATAAAATTATCACATACGAGTGATACGACCCATAGCGCCTCAGTTGCTCCCCAGATACAGTAAAGTGAGGGTGGGTCGCATGCCTCCGGAAAGCGCTTCCAGACGCATGATCCATAGCTAAATTTAACCTTAAATAAAAGAAAAACTACTGAGGCTAGAGGGCTGCAATTTGGTATGTTTGATGATTGGAGGGTGGATGATCAACGTACCAATTTGCATCCCTCGAGCCTCAGTAGTTTTTAAGATCTGAGGGGGGACAGAAAAAGTGCGGACAGAAAAAAGTGCGGACGGAATAAAATACGGACGGACAGACAAAGCCGGCACAATAGTTTCCTTTTACAGAGAACTAAAAAAAATGGAGGCTTGACTTCGTCTAAGTTACCTAAAACACCAAGATTAAATCGACTTTGTAATTCCTCGGACGCCATCTTTCCCCTCCTGGGCCTCAACAGATTGCAATCACTGTCCTATCAAGGACTCGATTTCGTTTCCCCTTTCCTCTTCCCCTTTCCTCTTCCCCGGAACCTTCTCTCGGTTGACATCCCCTCTGGTTTTCCCCACCCCCCTTTTGGGGGGGGGCGAGATCTGCAAAGTCATTCCCTGTTGCAGTTCCTCTCTGCAATTTTCTTTGAAGGTTTATTGTACTGTTAATTTCCATTGTCTTGAATTATTGTTTATGTTTACTAATAGTTTATTCTGTTGAGCGAAGGCTGGTCACGTGACTGACAAGAGGGGTCACATTCCTTTCTGTCACAGAAAAGGTCACAGTCCTTTCTCAGTCACCAAAAAAGGGCCACAGTGCTTTTTCAGTTACTGAAAAGAGGGGTCGCAGTCCCTTCTCAGTCACCTCAAGAGGGCCACAGTCCCTTCTCAGTCACTAATAAAAGGATCACAGTCCATTCTCAGTCACCAAAAAAAGGGTCACAGTCCTTTCTCAGTCACAAAAAAAAAAGGTTCACAGTCCGTTCTTAGTCACCAAAAAAGTATCACAGTCCCTTCTCAGTCACTGAAAGAGGGGTCACATTTCCGTCTCAGTCACAGAAAATAAGGCCACAGTCCTCTCTCAGTCACACACAAAAGGGTCACAGTCTCTTCTCAGTCACTGAAAAGAGGGTCAGAATCCATTTTTAGGTTACCAGTAAAATGGTCACTGTTCCTTCTCAGTTTGAAAGTTGTCAATCATGCGAAATAATCCACTGTCATCATTTTCACGTAAGAAAGAATTTTCTCAAAGCTACTATGTAAACCATTACAAACAAAACACCCGGAAGAATATCCACATCTTCATAAAAATAAAAAATACAAAATCCTGCGAAAATTCTTGACGAAAATATGAACAAAAATAAGAATCTAATCCAGGAGATCGAGGATCAGAGAATATTTCACAAGGAGGTTCGATACTGTTTGCGAGTATAAAATCTGACCCCCGAATTTTTGGGTACGCCACCTCTGACGAGGGTGTTACGTTTTTAGTCTTGTTTGCCTGGTCCTTTGCCGGTTTGTTAGCGGGACTGCGCAAAAAGTTATGGTCGGATTTTGACGAAAACTTCACAAAAAGGGGCCCTTGTAACTTAAAACAAGTGATAAGATTTTGGCAGAAATCTGGCTGTGGATGATACTCTATTTGAGGTTGTGAAGTGAGGTGGGGAAGGAGGTTTGAACCTACTGAGGTTTGTTTGGGGTTGGGAAGGGGTTTAGATTGCGCAACCTTTCCAGAGGATTGACGTGACAGAATATTCATTAAATTGGAGAAGCAAATCTACAGTTATGAATGGGTACAAATACATTTTAAAATAAGTCTCTACAGAGAGCCTTCGGGAATCAATTCGATGACTGAAAATAGGAATCGGACAGATTCCCGAAAGCTGTCTGTAGAGGTTTATTTGTAAATATATTTGTACCCATACATAATTGCGGATTCGTTTCTCCATTTCAAGACTCATGATACTTTTCAAATCATTAAATTTGCAATATATGTATATTTCTCTTTCAGTTCTCCAGCAGCTTAAGAAACAAGGCTGAATTATCATTTTGTCTTCGACGCACAACTAGATTAATCCTTTCAGCGTCTTTCTTAATCCTCTCCTTAATGGGATTGCTGCTTATATCTGCATTCATGCTTACGTCATTAAATCCCTCAAAGGAGGGATTGATTGTAGAATCTGAAGAAAATCCTCATAAATTCTCTTCTCTCAGTATGAAGGAACAGCTGTAAGAAAAGACGGGAAATTATATTTGCTTTCCTTTTGACGGATTTAAGATGAAGGGGAGAATACTTTTATTATTATTATTATTATTATTATTATTATTATTACACCTTCAGACTTAAAATAAGAGCGCTTATCTCTTGTAATCTTTGCAGATATGCTAATGTACCACTGCAACTACATAGGAATTATTATTATTATTATTATTTTATTATTATTATTATTATTTTTTGTGGTTAAACTTCGAAGCTTCAAACTACATTATACAAGAGCCCCATTTAGAGCGTATGTAACAAAAAATAAATTGCAACCCCAAGTCCCTTTTTATAAATATTACCACACTTAGAACGCATCACTTAAATCTACTTATGAAAATAAAGAATATAAAATAAATACTCATCTTCAATATTTTCACTAATTATTATCTAGATTTAAGCGCACCGGGCATTCCATAACTGAGTGAGTGTAAATATTGCTTCTTTGTATAAATATTTTGCGGACGTTTCATTTAGGCTTAATCACATTAGTGTATTTCGGGAGAGATTGAATGTAAATATTTTTCTAGCGTATTTTTTTGACCGACCACAAATATTAGGCGGTCTAATTGAAATTGAAATATATTCGTTTCATCAAAGCGAGTTTATCCCGACGCGAATTCCCGGAGATAAGCCAGGATGAAAAACATTCTTTGTTGTTTCGTAGATAAAAAACATTCTTTGTTATTTCATAGACAAACAATTCTTTATTTTATAGATGAAAAACATTCTTTGTTATTTTATAGATGAAAGCATTGTTTGTTATTTCATAGATAAAAGTATTGTTTGTTATTTAATAGATGAAATACATTCTTTGTTATTTCATAGAAAAAAATATTCTTTGTTATTTCATAGAAAAACATTTTTTGTTATTTCATAGATGAAAAACATTCATCACTATTTATAGATGAAAAAACATTCTTTGTTATTTCATAGATAAAAAACATTCTTTGTTGTTTGACAAATAAAAATTCTTTATTTTATAGATGAAAAACATTCTTTGTTATTTCGTAGTTAAAAACATTATTATTTTATAGATAAAAAAATTCTTTATTTTATTCTTTATTTTATAGATGAAAAAAAAACATTCTTTGTTATTTCATAGATGAAAAACATCCTTTGTTATTTTATAAAACAAAAATGTCGGCAGAGAGAAATACGCAGCGGTGTTATTTCAGCAGACAGATTTGAGCAATATAAGTGAAATAGTTTTTTTTTATTTTTACTAAATTTAATCAGTAATTATGGGATTCAGTACAGTTTTTAGATTTCTTAAATCTCTACTTCCTTGAATTCACGTAGATAGGCATTTTTATATATACAGTATATACATGGTCTTAATGTAGCATTCTCTCTCTCTCTCTCTCTCTCTCTCCCTCTCTCTATGTGTGTGTCTATCTCTCTTTTATACATACATACATATATACATGCATACATACATACATACATACATACATACATACATACATACCACACATACACACACGCAAACGTATATGTATATATACATATATATAATATACTGTATATATATGTATATAATATACTGTAAAATATATATATATATATATATATATATATATATATATATATATATATATATATATATATATATATATAAACATATATACTGTATGTATATATATATATATATATATATATATATATATATATATATATATATATATATATATATATATATATATGTATATATATATATATATATATATATATATATATATATATATATATATATATATATATATATATATTTTAATATTCACATTCATTCATAGCTACAGTACCATTATACCACAACCAAAAGAAAAGTCAATTCTGAACAAAGCCAAACCAAAAATATGAACGAACGAAGAAAGGAAAAGGTATTAAAAGTCACCCATAAAAATCCAAGTGTTAAAAGAGCAGAACAAATCCGGATAACTCCGAATAATCGAAAAGCGATTATTCCGGCTTCGACAGTAATCGCATCGCGTTTAAATACATTTGGCCAACGAATTTTTGCCCGCTAATTATTACTCATTAATAGGGTAAATTAGATAATTAGTCTGCGTTTCAGCTGTGAGTTATCGGCTACGGATCGAATTATGTGAATTATTGGAGGGTCGTTTTATTATTGGTGATTATTTCAAGTTTGGATGAAATTGTGTTATGTTTATCATTTGACTGAGGACTTAATGGGCGCTTGAAATATGAATTAATATTAAGATATATTACATAGATTGACTGAAATTGAATTACATCTGTAATGTAATTCCTCAGTAGAGAATCTCATTACCCACTCCAAAAAAAGTTAAGTATACCTTAGTTTAACCAGACCACTGAGCTGATTAACAGCTCTCCTAGGGCTGACCCGAAGGATTAGATTTATTTGACATGGCTGAGTACCAATTGGTTACCTAGCAACGTGACCTACAGCTTATTGTGGAATCCGAACCACATTATAGCGAAAAATGAATTTCTGTCACCAGTAACAGATTTCTCTAATTCTTCATTGGCCGGCGGGAGAATCGAACGCGGGCCCAGCAGAGTGCTAGCCGAGAACGATACCAACCCGTCCAGTGAGGAACTTTACCCACTCCAATTGTAGCGCTTATAATAAAGATATTACCTACTCCAAGTATAACGGTAATAATTAAGATATTCTTAGAATATAGAATATGAATTACATTTGTTGATTAAAATTGAATTACAACTGAAATGTAATTTCTCATTAAAGACCTTATACTCGCCTCAAAATAGTCTTGGAAATAAAGACTATAGGTGATAGATGTAAAGAAATATAGGCGTAAAGAATATTAAGCAAGTAAAAAATGCGCCGAAGTTTCTTCGGCGCAGTTGAGTTTTCTGTACAGCTTACAATGCTGTATGAGCCGCCGCGGCCCATGAAACTGTTAACCACGGCCGGATGGTGGCCTATGCTATATCGTTGCCAGACGCACGATTATGGCTAACTTTAACCTTCAATAAAATAAAAAGTGCTGAGAAGGCTAGAGGCCTGCAATTTGGTATGTTTGATGACTGGAGGGCGGATGACCAACATACCAGTTTGCAGCCCTCTAGCCTCAGCAGTTTTTAAGATCTAAGGGCGGACAAGTTAAGTATATCTTAGTTTAACCAGACCACTGAGCTGATTAACAGCTCTCCTAGGGCTGGACCGAAGGATTAGATTTATTTTTACGTGGCTAAGAACCAATTGGTTACCTAGCAACGGGACCTACAGCTTATTGTGGAATCCGAACCACATTATAGCGAGAAATGAATTTCTATCACCAGAAACAAATTCGTCTTGTTCTTCACTGGCCGGTCGGAGATTCGAACTCGCGACCAACAGAGTGGTAGCTGAGAACGGAACCCGCTCACCCAGCGAGGACCTCTAAGGGCGGACAAAAAAGTGCGGACGGACAGGCAAAGCCGGCACAATAGTTTTCTTTGACAGAAAACTAAAAAGTTAATTTTTATAGAAACGCGAAAACCACATTAAAATTCTCGTCATCATGACGATGCATTCGTACGATTTGATTGGCCTAAAATCAATTTGCAATGCCATTTGGGTGATGAATAGCGTTGCATATATGCATATAAATACCATCATGAAATTATCATGCGGTGAAATTGGACAAAATCTGTAAATCAGAACGGGAGCATTTTAATTCT
>NC_089763.1:35232777-35285277 GCF_040412425.1 Macrobrachium rosenbergii | reverse complement strand
GTTTTTATTGTATTTAAGGTTAAAATTAGCCACAATCGTGCTTCTGGCAACGCTACAGGACAGGCCAACACCGGGCCGTGGTTAAAGTTTCATGTGCAGCGGCTCATACAGCATTATATCGAGACCACCGAAAGATAGATCTATTTTCGGTGGCCTTGATTATACGCTGTACGGAAAACTTCGATTGCGTCGAAGAAACTTCGGCGCATCTCTTACTTGTTATAATCAAGAACAACGATCAAAATTATTATCAAATATATGTATTGACATTTACCACATTCTATCAATTTTGCATGAGCCGAGACCTTTGAAAGTTTTGGGGTCACAACGAGACCAGTGTGACTCAAACTTGTACCATCGGATTTCTTTAAATGCAGTTTCAATTTGCACTAAGAATATTTGTTTATATTTATGACTGTAAACTTAATAAGATTTTCTTTCGATAAAAGCGTATTTAATATCTCTTTATTATGTTGCTTTATCATACTTATATCATTGTAAACTAATTAGGATTTCCTTTCGATAAAAGCCTATTTAATATATCTCTACTATTTTATTTTTGCCTTAAATGTAAATCCTGGCTTCTCCCCCCCCCAAAAAAAAAAAAATCCTTTCATCTTGCCTATTTTTGGTCCGTCGAATATCTGTCAACACTCACACGGTATCTCTCTCTCTCTCTCTCTCTCTCTCTCTCTCTCTCTCTCTCTCTCTCTCTCTCTCTCTCTCTCTTCTTCGCTTTTCATTTTCGAGAGTCAAAGCCGAATTCCTTTCATGGTTTATGAAGCAAAAGTTTGAGAGAGAGAGAGAGAGAGAGAGAGAGAGAGAGAGGAGGGGTTAGCTCCCAGGTAGCTGTCGCTGTTTCCTTTCAAACAGATAACTTTGAGAAGGAACCTCAAAAGCGCCTGTGTGACTCCGCGCGTTTGCAAATGTTTTTTTCAAATGTTTTTTTCCCCTTTTCCCTTTTTGGCAATGTTTTTCTCCCTTGAGGTATTTTTAGAAGACTGACACTAGAAGTCTGACGTCTGGATTTGTTCAGAGCAACATAACTTGATATTGTTGATGGGAAGACGTCCTTGGAATTCTAGGCTGGATAAGTGAGATAATTTAATTTTTTTGGTGTTGCTTTTATTTTACAAATTCAAGGTCACTTTTTAAGTGAGTTTATCTTGTATTATGTCAGGAAGAAACACAAAGTTAGTTTTGAAGTTTTCTTATATAATTTTTTCAATTCACCTTTTTTTTATATATTCATTTTCCGTGGTAATGTTTGAAGTGACTGGCAGCGTGAAAGCTTTTGCCACATGCCAGTTCCTTCATTCATGATTATAGAAACAACTTACATTATATATACATAAAAATGTATATATATATATATATATATATATATATATATATATATATATTTTTATGCATACATATATTTATACACAAACACACACAATACACACACATATATATATATATATAAATATATATCTATCTTTATCTATCTATATATATATATATATATATATATATATATAAATATATATATATATATATATATATATATATATATATATATATATATTTTTATGCATACATATATTTATACACAAACACACACGCCACACACACATATATAAATATATATCTATCTGTCTATCTATCTATCTATCTATATATATATATATATATATATATATTATATATATATATATATTATATATATATATATATATATATTTTTTTTTTGCATACTTATATTTATACACACAAACACACACAACACACACATATATATATAAATATATATCTATCTGTCTATATATATATATATATATATATATATATATATATATATAAATATATATATATATATATATATATATATATATATATATATATATATATATATATATATATATATATATATATATATATATATATATATATAGCCACAACAGCCTCATGGTTCCCTAATTTTCTAGCTTTATCTGTATAAGTTTATCACTACAAGTCTGTGGATTATGAACCTGGAAAATGTACCTGGTATTAGTTGGCTGTGGTGACATACAGTAAATGTAGAAGATAAAATAATGCTAGTAAATTAAGCAGTAACCTCAGTGACTAAGAATCAGAGGGTTAACCCCTACTGGATATCCCCCCAACCCCTCTAACCTCCCCCCCCTCAGTAGGAAGCCACGTCTATGTTTGTGTTTACAGTTTGAATAATCAGAAGTATTTGCGCTACAAAGAAACAAAAAATAGAAAAACATCATTCGCCATAACAAGGGCCATCGAGATCTCCCATTTCCCCGAATTATCATCTTGGAAGAAGAAGAAGGAGAGGAGGAGGAGGAGGAGGAGGAGGAAGGAGAAGAAGGAGAAGTAGAAGGAGAAGGAGAAGAAAGGGGGAGGAGGAGAAGAAGAAGGAGAAGAAAGGGGAAGAAGAAGACGAGGAAGGAGAAGGGGAAGAAAGGTGAAGAAGAAGGAGAAGAAGTAGAGGGAGGAGGAGAAGAAAAAGTAGAAGGCATGGAGGAAGGAAAAGAAGGAGAAGGAGAAGAAAGGGGAAGAAGAAGAGGAAGGAGAAGAAGAAGATGAAGAGGAAGGAGAAGAAGAATAAGAAGAAGATGAGAAGAAGAAGGAGAGAAAAACGTTATTGACATCTGGAGTACGTCTCTCTCACTCGAACTCATCTCTCATATCCGAGCATTTTTTCCCCGAATACCGGAGAACACTTCATCCCAAATATACAGAAGACTGTTTTCCTCAGGTATTACTCCTCGGCTGGAGATCTTACCAATACGACAAGACTGGAGGATGAATAATGAATTATGAGTTTGGTGAGTGTCTCCATCGAGAACTCTTGCTGGTAGTATTCGCATAAATCGAATGGTTTCCATTGTCTCTCTTATAAATCTGTGACCATCACCCTGTAGTCTTTTAGCATACTTCTCGTCTGGAGATCTTGCCAATACGACAAGATTGGAGGATGAACAATGAATAATAATTAGATAAATATCTCCGTCGAGTATTGTTGGTCATGGTGTTTCGTGCAACTTTGCCTGTCCAGCAAGATCGAATGGTTTTCATTGTCTCTCTTCTAAATCTGCGACCATCACTCAGCGGTCTTTTGGCCACATTGGTAGAGATTTATAATTGCAAATAACTATCCAGTCTACTTTTACGTGACTTCAGAATATGGACTATTTTCTTCCCAACCCAAATTTAACCACAGAGGAACGGATTACAGAAGCAAGAAGGAACTTCCAACGCCTGGCAGTCGAAGGAAAGAAACATTTGCTGAACCAAATACTCCTAAGAGAGACTACAGGTTTCCACAGAATAAATATGAGAAGAAGTAGCCTGACAGGTATGAAGGTTGCTTGCGCTTGTATGCATGAGTAATGCAAATAGACTTTGAAAACCTATTTAGGGGAAAAAGACTTCAAAAGACATTAGAATATTTATAGAGTCCTATATTCTGAAATTCTAATCTATTCTTCAGTATTAAATCATGTTAAACTTCCGTTTCTCCAGGAGGAATAGCGAAAGGACTTAATAAATCAAATCCTCTCAAAGAGTTTAAGATTTATCTCGCAATTTCCTGGAAATGTTTCGCACCTCTGACGAAATATGATAGATTAAAGAAAAATGATGACGTATCGAGGTGCAGGGAATTTTCGCACTGATTATATTAACGCTTTCGGCGCTTTCGGACGCAGGGTCGAATTTTAGGGTTTTATAAAAATCTATGCTTTTCTCCGGGGAAGGAGCCCGAGTTCGATTCCTGCGGGAGACAGGGGGATGGGGGCGGGGGTGGCTTTTGGCTGGTTCTGATAAATCTCATTGTGCCACTAATGACCTAGGGGAGTAAGTAGATGCCTCTTAGATAGTCGACTGTGGAGGGTCGCTGACGAATTGGCGAATGGCATGAGGTTAGTAATCTTATTGCATTATATGTATAATATAAATATATATATGTAATATATATATATATATATATATATATATATATATATATATATATATATGTATATATATATATATATATATATATATATATATATATATATATATATTATATATATATATATATATATATCTTCAACTCTCGCTTACTAGACAAGAGTTCTGACCTCCCTGAAATCGGCCAGGAAAAAAAAAAAAAGGGAAGAAACACAGTAAGTAATCTGCCCAAGATGACAGCCCCTCTGGCGATTCCAGACATTTCCCAGGATTCATTCCATGTTCCAGCTGTGACTGGAATCCCTCGCAATGGTTTCCAGCTGCGCAAAACAGATAGCAACTGTTTCCACACAATTAACGAGGACAGAATCTTGGAGCATTTTCTTTATTCATGTGAGTATAAGAAATTCTATTTATATCATTGCCTGTAAGTATCTCTGGCTTGGAAAGAGAAACCCACAAGATTCTTGTGTATAACTTGTTTACTGGTAAATATTCACATATTACTTTGATCAGTTAGGACCTGAAAGTACTCGAGATCAAAGTAATATGTAAATATTTACCAGTAAACAAGTTATACACAAGAATCTTGTGGGTTTCTCTTTCCATCTTCAGAAGAAAACTGAAAGAAGTTTTTGTTTGGTTTATCTCTGGTTTGTTTATATATATATATATATATATATATATATATATATATATATATATATATATATATATATATATATATATTTTATTAAGAGTTGGTTTCAGGGTGTTTGAGAAAGTTAGAGCTGTGAAAAGTTTTGATGTTTTACCACTGTTAGAAGCTAACATAACCAAATGTTAATTTGAAAGATTCAAGCGAGAACCCCTTTCATTTCTTTTACTGTACCTCCTTTCATATTCTCTTTCTTCCGTCTTACTTCCCACTCTCTCCTAACAATTTTTTAATAGTGCAACTGCTTTGAGGTTTTTTTCCTGTCACGCCTTTTAAACTTTCTGTCAGTTTCCGTTTCAGCGCTGACTGACCTCATTGGTCCCAGTGCTTAGCCTTTGGCCTAAATTTTATACTCAATTCAATATTGTAAAAATACATGTTTGAGAAATGAACGAAATAGAATTTAAAAAATGGACACAATCATTCAAAGAAGCTTCGTGAGATCCGCATAGAAAACTCAGCCACGGTTATATTCATTTTTTTTTCTGGTAGATAATTATATATGTTCAGTCGGACATTTGAAAAACTACAATCCTTTCGTAGCCTATAAAAACAAGTGAAAAATGCGCCGAAGTTTCTTCGGAGCAATCGAGCTTTCTGTATTGCCGCTACAGTGTATAATCAAGGCCACCGAAAATAGATGTATCTTTCGGTGGTCTCGGTATAATGCTGTATGAGCCGTGACCCATGAAACTTTAACCACCGCCCGGTGGTGGCCTATTCTATATCGTTGCCAGACGCACAATTATAACTACCTTTAAACTTAAATAGAATAAAAACTACTGAGGCTAGAGGGCTGCAATTTGGTATGCTTGACAATTGGAGGGTGGATGCTCAAGATACAAATTTGCAGCCCTCTAGCCACAGTAGTTTTTAAGATCTGAGGGCGGACAGAATAAGTTCGGACGGACAGTTATATAGAAAACTGAAAACATTCTACCCTCGTCCTAAGACGTTCTGTCTGAGCCTCTGAAAAATAAAATGCGTGCTTCAGCCCAGGCAAGAAGAAAGAGGAAAAGCAAAGAGGAGAGGGAGGGGAAGAAAGAAAGTTAGGGAACAATGTGAGAAATAACAATGAAAAGTAGAAACTGGTGTAACAAAAGCTCTCTTGGTCGTGTAATGAACTTCAAACATGCTAGATCTTCAAGACGTTTCTTTGAGTTTGCAAAACCGAGGTGTTTTTGGACGTGCGCGGAAATATAACGCTTGTGTGTGTGTGTATATATATATATATATATATATATATATATATATATATATATATATATATAAATATATATATACTGTATATATATATTTATATATATACTGTATATATGTATATATATATACTGTATTTATGTATGTATGTATATGTATACATGTATATAAATATATAAATATTATATATGTAAACATACATTTATATATACTCATGTACATATATATATACATATATATATATATATATATATATATATATATATATATATATATATATATATATATATATATAATCTACTATATATATCACTTTTACCAGACACATATACCATATATATATATATATATATATGTATGTATGTATACTTAAAATGGGACCTTACATGTTAAAAACATGAAAGAAATCTGTTTAGACTGACCACTTCCTAACTATGGGATAGGAATATTAAATGCAAAATACATTTCAGTAAAGTTTTTTTATTTTATTTTAATGAATATCTGGAGTAAATTTATACATTACATACAAATGAAAGTCATTAACATTTGACATGAAAAACAATTTTTTCTTTTCTGATGACTCAGCTTTTGTACACTCGTGACAATGGTCTTTCCCGTCTGACCTATATGTGAGGTTCGTATTGAGAGAGCTCCTTTTGATTTCATCGTGCGCGTAGTAAAAGGAACATCATATGTTAATATATGTGTAGGAGAAGGGTTCATACAGAAGTGACTACAGTGCAGTACTTGTGGCATTAATACTCATAGTAAAAAGTTAAGTATATCTTAGTTTAACCAGACCACTGAGCTGATTAACAGCTCTCCTAGTAGTACTGGCAGACGTATCGATCTAATCATCTACAGCAAATTTTGCATATAAATATTTAGGAATGAATTTTTTCACATTGCATCCAGGTGAAGGCAATTTTCTATTAATATGATGAAGTAAGCCTCATATATATATATAATATATATATATATATATATATATATATATATATATATATATATATATATATGTATATGTGTGTGTGTATGTATGTTTAAATATATATATATATGAATATATATGTGTGTGTGTATGTATGTATAAATATATGAATTGTAGTCACTTATACTTGACTGTGTAACATTCACAAATCATAAGCCACAAACATACGCGCACACACACTCGCTCATATACAAAGTCTCTCTCTCTCTCTCTCTCTCTCTCTCTCTCTCTCTCTCTCTCTCTCTCTCTCTCTCTGCCCCCCAGAGTATCCGAAAATTTCATTAATTCGGGACCCCCGTCCTTCAATCTAAACTTGGCCGAGAAGCGAAATGGGATTTGTAGCGTCTCGGCGAAATCTCACGAAACAAGACGTATCTGGCTTTTACTTTAATTTGGTTCGTTTAGAGTTGAGGTCCTTGAGTTAGTGCACTCGAGGTGGAGGATACAGGATCCTGGAGGAAGCCTCTATCGGTAGATTCAGTGGTTACGTGAAGCGGTTTGGTTATTTTTGGACATGAAGATGAAAGGTAGGTATTATTAGGTGGGAAGGGTGCATAAAACCTTTCAGTTTATTTTTGCAGTTATAAAAGTAGATTGTTATGAAGTTATATGATTCATTTTTCATAAAAGGATGACAAGCCTTCCTCGTTCAACTTAATATAGGTTATTTCCATACTAGTTAATGAAAACATATTAATTGTTCGTAATTGAAATGTATTCGGGTGGGAAAATGGTGTCAGGTATTCTATATTCTAATTCTGAATATATGAATGATATGTATATTATATATACTTATATTTATATAATACCTACTTAAATATATGTATATACATAATATCCATATATATATTATATAAAAATGTATACATACATACATATATATATATATATATATATATATATATATATATATATATATATATATATATCAAATAATATAATATAAATAAATGCTATGCATTTACAGATTCTTTTCATAATTTAACTACATGAAAAAAGCTGTTTAACATTCAAAGGTAATAAATTCTTCATCATAATTTGAGAGAGAGAGAGAGAGAGAGAGAGAGAGAGAGAGAGAGAGAACCCAGGAAAATCAGAAAGGTCAATACATACTTAAACTGAAATGAACATTTCACTCAACAGAAAACTATCCAGATATCACCCCATTACTCATTATGCATCATTACATCTTTCCCAAAATTAATCAGATCTCATTTTGGCAATATGACCCCCTCAACCCCCTCCCCTCCCCTCCCCTCCCCCCAGCCACTATATCCGGATACGGGAGAACATAAGAACGTTAGAAACAATTTTCCGGTTATAATCACGGGCGTGATTAACGTCCAAGGCAGTTATGGAGCGATTAATCTGGCTGGAACGTAACGGGATACGGGAGATTAACATAGAGCTGAGTATTAAAAAAATAAATAAATAATCAAAAATAAACAGTCAGATTACAGAAACTAATTAATTCAGTGTCCTTCCGTAGGTGGGAGAGGATTCATCTTTTTTTTTTTTTTTTTTTCTAACACCGGAGGGAATCCATTTCTGTCTTAATTGCATGGCATGTTCTTGGGTTAAGTATCCGGGGAAACAGGTGGTACGAGAGAGAGAGAGAGAGAGAGAGAGAGAGAGAGAGAGAGAGAGAGAGATTAGGAAACATAAACATTCAGATTACGAATAGAACCTCCAGAGAGAAAGAGAGAGAGAGAGAGAGAGAGAGAGATTAACATATCAGATTACGAGAGAGAGAACTAATAAGATTAAACATTCAAATAACGAATAAAACCTTCACTGAGAACACACACACACACACAGAGAGAGAGAGAGAGAACATATCAGATTACGAGAGAGAGAGAATAAGCGTTAACATATAAGATTACAAATAAAACCTGCACTGAGAGAGAAAGAGAGAGAGAGAGAGACTAAGAAACGTTAACATATAAGATTACATTAAAACCTCCAGTGAGAGAGAGAGAGAGAATAAGAGATATAAGATTACTAGATTAACCTCCAGAGAGAGAGAGAGAGAGAGAAAGAGGATTAAGATACATATTTCAATTTACCCTTTAGCAAGCTTTTTCTGCATAAACTGTCAGCGACTTAACAATCCTTTTGATGTGACATTGAAGTAAAATGAGTTTTTCTCTTAAGAGGAAAAAAATATATTACTAAGTAATTTTAAATTTACTTGTTAGGGAAAATGAACGTTTTTCTCTCAGATAAAAAATATAAAAATCAATCGTTAACTCCTCCCGACGCGCCAGAAAAGGAAGACTATTTTTTTTATGAATTTACAGAAAAAAAATCTTCGTTGGTTTTTAAATCGTTTTTATTTACTTTTAATTGAAAATCAATTCTCTTCCATCGATAATAAAGAACGATGAGTTCTTTTACTACAGGACTCCTGATAGTCATTTTTCCATTTTCAGTTCATCTTTCATTAAAAATCAGTGTTTTCCTTCATATATTAACAATAAAATGCCGTATTTTCCCTTCACAAACCAGGAACGTGAAAGAGAAATTTTTATCAGTTTAGAAATTTCATCTTCACGTTTCGTGAAACGGGTTTGACTTATCGCTGAGACAAAAACGAAGAAGAAGAAGAAGAAGAAGAAAAATATAAAAGAAAAAGAGGAGGAAGAAGAAGAAGAAGAAGAAGAAGAAGTATAAGACGAAAAGGAAGGAGAGGAAAAAGAAAAAAATAAAAATAAAAAGGAAGAAGAAGAGGAAGAAGAAAAAAAAGAAGAAGAAGGAGGGGAAAAGAAAAAATATAAACAAAAAGGAGAAGAAGAAGAAGAAGAAGAAGAAGGAGAGGAAAAATATAAAAGAAGAAAGAAAGTATAAGACGAAGAAGGAGAGGAAAAGAAAAATATAAAAGAAAAAAAGAAGAAGAAGAAGAAAATTAAAAATCTAAAAGAAAAAGGAAGACGAAGAAAGGAGAGAAGAAGAAGGAGAACGAGAGGGAAAAAGAAAAAAAATAGAAAAGAAAAAAAGAACAAGAAGAAGGAAGGGCAGGAGATGAAGAAAGGCCAGAAAGAAGAAGAAGAAGAAGAAGAAGAAAAAAAAGAGAGAACTCATTAAGCAGACATCAGAGAAATCTCATTACTGTTGTCGTTTCCCTGGATGGAGTTGTCCTTCGCCTTTTGTGGGGGCTAATTCTATTTTCATCCCTCCTGCAGCCACGTCAGGATTAGGGTGAGGCGAAGTTTCGTCCTGAAGGATTCTGACTCTCACAGTGAAGAATCTTAGGGCGTTTCTGGTCCTGCTTTTAAAATTGCTTATTATTATTATTATTATCATGAAAGGGCTGATTCCTTCGTTATTTTTATTATTATTATTATTATTATTATTATTATTATTATTATTATTATTATTATTACAAATACTATACTGAAAACAAAGAATTATTATTATTATTATTATTAAATATTATTATTATTATTACAAATACTGTACTGAAAATAAAGAATTATTATTATTAATTATTATTATTATTATTATTATTATTATTATTATGGTAAATACTGAAAATAAAGTATTATTATTATTACAAATACTGTACTGAAAATAAAGAATTATTATTATTATTATTATTATTATTATTATTATTATTATTATTATAAATACTGAAAATAAAGTATTATTATTATTATTATTTTATTATTATTATTATTATTATTATTTTTATGAGAAATACACGAAGCTAAATTCTTGAGGCATTTCTGGTCGTGCTTTAAAATTGCTTAATATCATCATAAAAGGACTGAAAATTTATTATTATTATTATTATTATTATTATTATTATTATTATTATTATTATTATTATTATTATTATTATTATTATTATTATGAGAACTTCGGAAAATTGAAAATTCTTCCTTTACGATTCAGACAAAAAAAACCTTCAGTTTTTCTAGTTGTGCTTTAAAGCTTGTTAACTATCATAAAAGCATGGGATCATTTATTATTATTATTATTATTATTATTATTATTATTATTATTATTAAAGAATTACTTCAGAAGAATAGCAGCAAAGCAATTGTAATATTGTCCTTGTTAATAAGTTAACTATTCATCCTTAATTTTAGAACATGAGTAGTCCAATAATGTAATTAAGTACATAACCAAAAAAATAAATAAACAAATAAATAAATAAATAAATAAATAAAAAATGATTTCGTTCAGTTTTGCAGAACGAAACCAAAGTTGGGGCAAATAACTCCGACGCCAGTATGGTTGAAAGTTTAATTGGCTCAGCCGAACTTCCAGATGAAATTGGTTTATAACGTTCGAGTTGATAGACAATATATATCCGGACGCTATATTATTTTGCAGGGCAGTTCTCTGTGTAAAGCTATTTGGGTCGCGTCGACAAACACTCGCGTGAGGACAAGGAAATGTGGATATTTTTTTTTTTTCATAAACTGCTGACGCGGTAAAATTGCGAGTTCAGTGTGGGTAACACTGGAATTATTTCTCTGAGGTGTGTGTGTGTGTGTGAGTGTGTGAGTGCGCGTGTTTATGTACATGTGTATTTATTTGGAATACTCAGTCAAGTGTCAAAATAACCTGTCTGTTTTAGAACAAATTTTACCTATAAGTTTCTTTCGAAATACATCATGAAAATTTTATGTTACTTTGCACTGTTCAATATATACAACTTGGAAATGCATCCAGGGTTAACAGTTAATTTTTAATCGTTTATCGAGAAATTATTTATTTTATATAATCGTTATATGTAGTATATATATGTATATGTATTATATATATATATATGTATATATATATATATACATATATATATATATATATATATATATGTATATATATATATATATATATATATATATATATATATATATATATATATACATACATATATATAACCAAAGATCTGTCGTATATTTTCAAACTCTCAAGTGCCCACCTCTTCATAATTTTTCTATCGATAAAAAATGAGGTCATTCATAAACATTTTCATCAGCGGAAAATAAGATAACGTAATTATATGACGCCCACAAAACTTGATTAATATGACGTTCGCTGTTCATTTTATGGTTATCATAAAAAATTTCAAATATGAAATACTTCATGATAATACTTTACCGGAATCCTGCTTTTCACTTTAAGGGAACCTGTCGATACATCCTTTGAAAAAAAATCTGTCCTAAAAATGTATATATGAAGGAAATGAATAAAACTGGTGTCAGTGAATTTTTTTTAAGGTACATTACCGGAAAGCTTTGGAATAACTCTCGTCTGCATGTCTCTAGATTTTGAAAATACGATGAAGCATATTCAAGGCCGGCGCATTATCATACTAATTCTCATTCATTTTATGTTTCTTGAAAACCCTAGAACATCATTCTAACTCAGCAATGAATTATTATCAAGCTATATTTATTTTCTACTATAATTTCTTCGTTCACTTGTTTTTTCTCAAAAGGCTGTATTTAGTAAAAAAAAATTCATGAATATCATTCATTAAAATCTTTCAATCTGTGAACGTATTCAATAAACAAACTGTTACTGACTTTGTCGCAAAAGTGAACGAAATTAAAATGCACCAGTTAGTTTATTTCACTGTAAGATCTCTTTTTTCATTTTTTCATTTTAATTCTAATCTTTGTATAAGTTTTCCAATCTCTATGGTCACGGATATTCGCTGTTTGGAGCATGAGAGAATTCTCAATTAAGGTAACATCACATGTGTGACGTATTAATTTGCAGATAAGGAAAAACGAAACGACATGCAGCAATAAAATATCAAATTTAATAAAAAAAAAAATAAAAATTCATCATGGAACTTTACCACGAATCTAAAATGTCACATTCCTCTCTCTCTCTCTCTCTCTCTCTCTCTCTCTCTCTCTCTCTCTCTCTCTCTCTCTCTCTCTCTCTCTCTCTCTCTCTTCTAACGTTTTAATTTAGCAGATGAACATTGCGTGGGCTTATGGCTACACTCACGCAATCATCCTATTACAGTTTCCACTTTGCTTGGTATGTTGACAATATCTCGTGATTACCGAGCAGCCATTGACAAGGATATTGGCAAATGGGTGGAAGCTCCAGCTCTTAATTCGATTGCTGATTCTGTTGTGCTGTTAAACCTTCTATGGAATGAGCTGTTTGCTCGGTATATATATATATATATATATATATATATATATATATATATATATATATATATATATATATATATATATATATATATATATATATATATATATATATATATATATATATATATATATATATATACTGTATATAATTAACACAATCACGTGTGGAACAGAAATATTGAAAGACCTGGGGTCGATTCTGATGTGAGTCAGAAATTTATAATATATATATATATATATATATATATATATATATATATATATATATATATATATATATATATGCACACACATTTATACATATATATAATCTTGATTTTAAAGAAAATCATTCTAAAGATCGATTCAGTCTTCCTCTCAGCTAGTTGTGAAGAATACTAAACTCAAAATTGCTTATTTACAAGAATATATTTTCCAAACTTACAGATTTATCAACACATAGCCTACTGCATCCACGAGAACTTTTGTATTTAGTGGAGAATTTCGAATGGTCACTGATTTCATAATGTTATAATTCATGTTTGAAGTTTTTTCAAATAATTATCTAACAATTATTTGATTTTCCGTACAATAAAAATTCCCTACCGCAATATTATTTGTAAATAAATGAACAAAACCCAATAAATAGTTCATATTTCTGTGATATTCGTTTAACAAACTCTGTTCCCGGAGGGGGTTAGTGCCGTCAGTGCACCTCATGCGGCGCACTGTAGGCATTACTCAAGGTTCTTTGCAGCGTGCCTTCGGCTCCTAGCTGCAACCCCTTTCGTTCCTTTTACCGTACTTCCTTTCATATTCTCTTTCTTCCATCCTACTTTCCACCGTCTCGTAACAATTGTTTCACTGTGCAACTGCTTTGAGGTTTTCCTCCTGTTACACCTTTCAGACCTTTTACTTATTGTCAATTTCCGTTTCAGCGCTGAATGACCTCATAGGTCCCACTGCTTGGCCTTTGGCCTAAATTCTATATCCAGTTCAGTTTTGTATTCAAACAAATTCTGTTGAAACTTCCTGTTTTAACAAAAAAAAATTGTTTTTCTTGCCCTGAGTTCTATGCTCATTCGACCATTTAACAGATAGTTCTCTGTAAATGAGCTAATTGAACAGGCACTTCTCTGTAAATAAACTAATTTAAGAGACAGTTCACTGTAAATAAGCTCATTTAACAGACACTTCTCTGTAAATGAACTAATTGAACAGTTCTCTGTAAATAAGCTAATTTAACAGACGCTTCTCTGTAAATAAACTAATTCAACAGACAGTTCTCTGTAAATAAGCTAACTACTGTCTGCACAGTTGCAGTCGTTGGGTACTACCGCTCTTAACCCGCCGTGTTTTAAGATCTCTGTTTTCAAAGTTCGTTGGAAGGCGTGTCCTAAAACAAGCACCTCTACCATCTACCTACCCTCTCAGTGACGTTTTGACTTCCAGTGTGTTCGGTCGTGTTCAAGGGTGGACGTGATTTTATTCGATTCGTTTTTAAGGTAGAGTGGTTTTGCATGTTCTGAATACTACTTGGATTCAATTGGGCCAACTTTATACGGAATATTTATTAATATCATTAATTTGTGTAGCATTAATCGAGGTTACACAACAGAACTTGCATGACTATGAGTACTTTGCGTTGCATAAACTCAGGCTTCAGTGTGTAGAGTTTTCATTAATATCTTGCGTAGCATACACTAAAGCTACATTGTGCACAATTTTCATGTGAGTACTTTGTGTAGCACACACTGAGGGCACAGAGTACAGAATTTTGTGTAGCATGAACCGAGACGACAGTGTACAGAATTTTCGTCAATATTTTGTATAGCATAAACTGAGGCTACAGTGTACAGAATTTTCATTATGTGAAAGCCATTATTATTCCCCGTTTTCATTTTTTTGAAAGTGTCAACTGTATTTTGCATTCTGTGTGAATTGTACCGTACGCGATGAAGTTAGTGTACAGAATTTTTATGAAAACTTTGGAGATCATTTCGACGCCCCTTTTTCAAATCTCGTCGCAGCGGACGAATGTATTCCACACGAATGAAGGCCTGATTTTGTTTTAAAACTGAATTTGTAGTGCTAAGAGTTTTCATGAATACATGGCAAGTATTATTATTAGGTTTCATCGCCAGCATCGTTCAACCAAACTCTCAAAAGCACGAAGTTTTTGTAAGACTGTTTTTCACTTTTCTCAGCCATGGACATATACTGAAAATAATGGAACAAAAATGTTAATATAATATTCTGGTTCACAAGAATATGGGCGATAATAGTTCATTCTCTCAGCTAGCTCTGTACTTTACTCCAGGCCAGAACTGTTTTTCCGTGTGGGCCTTGAAAAAGCAAACTTAGCCATTTAAATTACCATCCTTATTTTAAGTTGTACACACAAAAACTGACTACAGCATTCTGTATTTATCCTTCGTTTTAATTTTGTAATTTTTCATGAATAGTTAGACTTTTATGCTTAATATTTAGGAGCTTGTTAGTGAATAGTTTCTTCCGCCCCTAGTAAACTGGTAACTTCCAGATAAACAGTTAAACGATAGAAAAAAACCCAGCGAAATCTGGTTTTATTTCTGTTTTCCCTGGATTCATAATTGTTTTGCAGATTTCATTAATTTAATGCCATCCTGACCATTTTGCTTCACTAAATAGGTTTAAATATCTGTTTACTGATAACACATCCTTCTGACTGACATCCCCCATTCCAGTGTTGCCACATCACCCATAATCATGCCATGAGATTTGGCATATCACGCGTCTCCTCTTCTTTAAAGTTGAAATTGGGAAAGATGGTCGTACACTAAGCGAAGAATTCCTCTCCCTTCCCCTTCGTCATTTAAGCACTTTTTTTTTATTCACCGCCCTTCACACTACCCATTCTCCCTTCTTAATTTTTTATATATATTTTAATTGAGGGTTTCCGTCTCGTTACGTTGATATCCCAAGAATTAAAGTCTTGTGTAAATGAATTTAAGTTGTATAAAAGGGTCAGTTATGAGGAAATTCAAGTGCTGGTAATATATATATATATATATATATATATATATATATATATATATATATATATATATATAATATAATATATATATATATATATATATATATATATACATATATATATATAATATATATATATATATATACATATATATATATAATAATATATATATATATATATATATATATATATATATATATATATATACATGTATGTATATATATATAATACACATACATATATATATATACATATATATATACATTGTACACATACAGTATATATATATACATATATGTATATATATTTGTATATATATGTATATATATATATATATATATATTATCTTTTTTTCTTTACGTATGATTGCTGATTTCAAGGTTAACGTTTTGTTATGAATGTAATTTCAGCTTGGCTAGAATTTCATTAAATATGAGGTACATAATACTGGCATTTAATCCGTTAAAAAATCTCTTTCAAGGTAACTTTATTGTACAATTTAAAAATTATATATTGTACACGCAATTGTGGTTTAATCTCATAAGTAGGTTTTGACAATGCAACTGCAGTTTTCTACCATTTCAAAATGTGAATAATTGTTTGACAGTAAGTAAATTTTGTTTTGCAGAATTTCAAAAACATCCATTATAAATAAGGATGATCCTTAATGCTATTAAAACTATTTTTCAATAAACTATTGTCCTTATAAAGTAAAAAAAAAATTACGGTAATCTAAGAGAGGTTTGTTAGTCTCAAAGGTCGGTCGAAAAGTTACTGTACCTGCAATCTATATACTTATAAAGGGGCTAGTTGAGGGAGAGGCTAAGTTTCGAATGAAAAAAGTAGCTGTATTTGTTGTAAAAAAAATCAATATCTAATGGGGAAAAATGTTTATCCTGTGCTGTAGATAGTTGATTGGGAAGAGGGGGGGGAACCTGGGAAGGAGGAGGAGGACGAGGAGGAGATAGGAAAGGGGTAGGTCTTACCTCGACTGGGCTACATGTCTAAAAACGTAAAGGTTAATATGTATTATGCGTACACATTCAATCGCTGTAAACCCACCTGATCGCAAGAGCTTATTGTATCAGTTCTCCCAGAACGTTGGACTTAAAAAAAAAAAGTAAAAGCATTTAAAGAATCTTTAGGGTGTATAATGATGTTTGTAAACAACCAGGGGCCTTGTGGACATCAAATGAAAGTGGTCATATGTCTTATATTGTCTGTGGTGCCCATTACCTTCATTTATGTACTGGTACATTGTTTCAAACTTCTTGGATCACATAGCCTAACCTAACCCATCCTAGCTCGGCATCGGCATCCAGTCACTATACACTGACGTTCCATGAATATGCACATTTTCTAATGTGATACATGTTTCTCCAGTAACACATTTTGCCTTTATTTGCAGGGCTACATAGCTACCACTTAACTTTTTATTATGGATCCTGCATTTTCGTGCGAGTTTTGTGGCGTTTACATGGGGGATGAAGACAAGGAGCCTCGAGTCCTCTGTTGTGGTCATACTTTCTGTACCCCTTGCGTCTGCGATTTCTTCAGGGGGGGCAAATACAAATGCCCATCGTGCACTCGTCAACACCATCCAGAAAATACAGATGCCATACCTGTCAATCACTCCCTCTTGAAAATGATCAAAGCAGAGAAGTCTCCTGGTGATAAAAAGCCTAAAAGCTCTGTTTCTTCAACTGGGCTATCTAAGAAGGATGGTCCTGTGAGTGACCCTGAAACTAAGACTAATTTGCAAATGGTAATCCCTGGTTCATCTGAGGAACCACTCCACCACGCTGGAAAATGCGATAAACACGACGCTTACTGCACGTTTTGGTGTAAAATGTGTAAGGAATGGATATGCCACGACTGCACCATCATAGGCCACCCACCAGTGCAGTGCGACATCCGCTCCTTCAGCCAAGCCGTTGAGGAAATGAAAGTCGAGGAGGACCTCAGCATCAAGAGAACTGTCGAGCTGTTTGACACCCATGCCGAAAAATACCATGAGAAGCAGTGGGCCCTGAAGGCACTGAGAGAGAAGCACCGAGTCCTGATCAAGGAGCTGCAGAGGCTCTTGTCGAAACACCAGAGGGCGAAGAGGGACATAGAGAGACAGGCGGAGTCCATCAAGAGTTGCCTCGCTGACGGACTGACGAGTCTGTTGACGCTGCTCGAGTCACAAGGGCAACTGCTGGAGGCTCAGACGCTAAAGGAAGTTCTTGAGGCCCGTCACCAAGCCCAGATATGCCAGAGCAAGATCTTGACCTGGCATGACCCCTCAATTCTGGTTGAGAGTGAGGAGATGTATTACTCTGAGGAGGTAAGAGGTGGTATCCACTTTCTCAATAGATGAGCACTTTTTAAAGAGCTCTATCTAAGTTTGGTATTCTACATTGCTATAAATAGCAGCATAATTAGTAAAACTGTAGTACATAAGTCACCAACACTTCTGGTTCATGAAGAAAAGATACCATAATCTTTCTAATTTTTTGTTAATACCTTCATCTTATATTGCAGTACGTTCTTTTATATTATTCATAACCGTGAATTCATACAACCTAGAAGATATATGAAGTAAATTTTTTCAGCTGCAAAGTTCGACATCAACTGCCTTGGCTGTTCTGAGACACACCTTGTCTTCTCCAGATAACTCAAGTATCAAATCCCTGTCGAGTGATTTCACTACTTTGTCCACTGAGGTAAGTGACGATGATTTTACATCTTCATTCAATGTATCTTTATTACAGAAAATTACTTATTTTTTTTATAAAGGCTATTTATTCAAGTAACCTGTTAGTCATGGTACTCACTGGTGGTAATAATTGTAATAAAAAATGCCTTTTCTTTTTGAGACTATTTTATTTCTAAATGTGAGCATTTTCTTTACACATCTCAATCACGAATATATTTTATCAAGTGACTTTCTTTACTTTCTGTTTCAGGATGAAGCAGAAGTAGCGAGGAACATTAAATGCTTGATGGAAAGCCCAGAATGGAAGAGAATTATTGAAAAGAGGGAGAATGATGACCTTGCCACTGATAACTCTTGGTGGCACAGCCTGTTGAAAGGCTCTGGCAAGACTGACACAAGGAAGGACGAAGTGGACAGGGGCCTTGATAACTCTTACAACAAAACAAGTGACCAACAACTGAAAGTCAAGTCTCCGTCTCCTAGAAAACGTGATGTACTCGTTGAATGTTCTATTGACTCGTGTAAAGAGGACACAGACAACGATTGTCGATGCTCACTTCCCCATAAGCAGCATCTGGCGTACAATGACCTGAAGGGTCTTGTGTATCCTTCCAGAAGTACGCATCCTGTGGTCAAAAGAAGAGCCTCTCTCTCGCCAAAGCTAGACCAGATATCGGAAAACGAGGAACTAGTTGAAGGGCTGATCAAGGCACCTGAGAAATATGTGGAGGAAAAAGGCTTGGACTACCCACAGATTCCAGCAAGAAGAAGAATTGGGTTTACAGAAGGCGATGGCAAGCAGACTGATAGTGGGGAAGGTCTACAACAGGCTGATGTTACTATTCAGTCAATAGATGGCATTCCATTTACTGGAATCAACACGAAAACTCCAGAGACCTCTTTAACTGCAGTTGCTGAGGCAGAACCAACCTACCCTGAGCAGGAGGGAAGTTCCCGTGAGAATTCTCTCCTAGAAGACTCTAGAAATGAACTTCATCTATTTTACTACGCGAATGGTGGTTTTGAAAACGCCTCTGAAACTGACTTTGGAAGACATGAAAGTGGGATGGACAAGGGACGTGATAGAAAGTCTGATTCTGGGAAGGACGTAGTTGGCAACCCTGCATCAGCTGGAAATGACAGCACTGGCAACCCAGCATTAGCTGGCAATACTAGCATTGGCAACTCTGTATCAGCTGGAAATGACAGCATTGACAACTCTGTATCAGCTGGAAGTGGCAACGATGGCAACACTGCTTCAGGAAGAGTCATTGTGGTTGCTGGTGAAGCAGACGAAGATGATGATAATGGCTACGGTACTCATTATGATGATTACTTTAATAATGATGGTGGTTATGAATGTGACACAGCCCTTTCCTCAGTGAGTGAAGAGAGAGAAAATGGAACAGAGCAAACTGAAAGAAAACGTCCAAATAAGAAATACGAAACTCATGGAAGCAGGCTCCTTGTGGAGGGTGGAAACGAGGGCGACTCCTCAAGTATAGACAAGAACAACATTTTTATTGGAAGCATAACACCAAGTGGTGAAGTGGAGGGAGACAAAGGTAGCAATGACGAAGACACTTTTGTTAGGGAAGGAGTAACAAAAATTCCTCCATCAGGTCACAAAGCAGATTCTAAAGATTTTTCAGTTAAACACCATTTGGTAACACCAAAAGACAGGGAACTAGAAAACCCTTCTGCAACTGACTGCAAAGGTGAGGAAACTACAGAAGGAATAGTTATGCCCCATAGTGAGACAGAAGTGGTGCGAGAAATTCCTCCATTAGGTCACAAAGAAGATTCTAAAGATTCTTCCATTAAACAAGAACAAAGTGAGCTTGAAATAGCTGACTGTGCACTGGAAGACAACGGAGAAAAGGTAAATAAAGCCACTGCCAAAAATAAAAGCAGGATTAGCGACAGATGTCGTGTGACGTAGGATTACCCGTGGTCTTTCATTTGTATCTGAGAATGATTGAGAGTTAGAGCCGGATGTATGTGGTGCACTCTACGAATGAAAGGATCTTCAATTTTCTTAGAACGAAAATGACTTGTACAGGGATTGGAAAGCTTTTATTCTGCCCCATTGAGGACACAGGTGATTCTGCCCTATTAAGGACACAAGTGATTCTGCCCTATTAAGGACACACGTGATTCTGCCCTGTCAAGGGCACACGTGATTCTGCCCTGTCAAGGAGACACGTGATTCTGCCCTTTCAAGGACACGTGATTCTGCCCTTTCAAGGATACGTGATTCTGCCCTTTCAAGGACACGTGGTTCTGCCCTGTCAAGGAGACACGTGGTTCCGCCCTGTCAAGGACACACGTAATTCTGTCCTGTTAAGGACACGTGTGATGCTGCCCTTTCAAGTGTGATGCTGCTCTGTCAAGGACACGTGTGATGCTGCTCTGTCAAGGACACGTGTGATGCTGCCCTGTCAAGGACACGTGTGATGCTGCCCTGTCAAGGACACACGTGATGCTGTCTGTCAAGGACACGTGTGATGCTGTCCTGTCAAGGACACATGTGATGCTGTCCTGTCAAGGACATGAATGTTTTTACATAGATTGATTTTGTTTTTATGTCATTTATAGAATTTTACTCAGATTTTAATATATATACTGTTATTGAAGTATTTTTTCATTCCCGGAGGCAAACCTATTACAATAAAGTTTTCAGAGGGAAGCACTCTCTTGAATGAATGGAATAAATACAATAGGAATGCAAACGTTTTGCAATCATCAATATGCCAGAGGAATCCGCTTAAAATGTACTAGCTTTGATTGATTGATTGACGGTTATCCTTCAAACATAAATGGAACTTATTAATCGTACTCCATAATTGTTTTAAATTTCAAATCTCGACAAAGGAAGACCCCCGTAGTGGGGTAGTGCCGTAAGTGCACCTCATGCGGTGCACTGTAGGCATTACTTAAGGTTCTTTGCAGCGTGTCTTCGGCCCCTAGCTGCAACCCCTTTCATTCCTTTTACTGTACCTCCTTTCATTTTCTTCATCTTACTTTCTACCCTCTCCTGACAATTATTGATTCATAGTGCAACTGCTTTGAGGTTTTCCTCCTGTTACACCTTTCAAACCTTTTACTGTCAATTTCCGTTTCAGAGCTAAATGACCTCATAGGTCCCAGTGCTTGGCCTTTGGCCTAAATTCTGTATTCTATTCAATTCAGCACAAGTATAAATATTCATAAGCTGGTGCTTGTCCTTTGCTTGCTTTTTGAGTTATTAGTTATCATGGAATGGAATTTTTCACCAATAATAATAATAATAATAATAATAATAATAATAATAATAATAATAATAATAATAATAATATCGGGCCGTATACCTGGAATATACAAATACAATACACACAGTCTAGATACATAACATGATATGGGTGGAGATGTTGAAATATAACTAGAAATATGAATACATTAGTCAAATGTCTTTGTATCATAAAAAGTGAAACACGTACGATATCGAGATCAATGTAAATATTAATATAGTACTCTAAATTCCATCTGGTTACGCTAAAAATAATCACGAATTTGTACGATACTGAAATAAATGTAAATATCACCATAGGACTCTAAGCAGCCTTCTATGATTAAACTAAAAATACCTCAAATTTAAATGGCCTTTTCACAATCCTATAACTCAGAACTTAAGTATAAAAATCATTGTTACATCACCTTCAAATTTGAAGGCCACTCACTGGTCACAATTCACGAACTGTCGAATCTGAAGGAAATTGATCAGTGAAGCAGTTAAACCACTTCGCGTTCAAGGCAAATTCAAAGATGGGCTTCCAACGGGGGGAGGAGGGGTGAGGGGTATTGTGAAATCAGAAGCAAATTCACCACTTAAGCAACAGACCACTTTGCGTTTAAGGTAAACTCAAAAGACGAGATTCCGAAGGGTGGGGTGTGGGGGTAAAACTGTTTTATGCATATTTGCTCTTGGCGTTTGGGCATGAGAGCATATTAGCACAGAAAACGCGAGGGTTGTCTTGACTCTGAGGAGATGGTTATATAGACACTTCTTGAAGGGAAGATGAGGGGACAGATTTATTATTATTATTATTATTATTATTATTATAGCGTCATGTACATTTTTTAGAAATGATCAAATGTAATTGTAAAAAATTTTATTACACTTCAAATGCTGGTAATTATTATTACTATATTATCAATATGATTATTATTATTATTATTATTATTATTATTATTATTATTATTATTATTATTATTATTATTATTATTATTATTATTATGTTTTTGTTATCGGTGCCATATAAAATTTCACAAATCCAAATGGGTAATTTATGTCCAATTATATTAAAAATTCTTATAACGTCCTAAATGTTGCTTTATTTTATTATTATTATTATTATTATTATTATTATTATTATTATTATTATTATTATTATTATTATTATTATTTTACTCGCATTTACTCTCTCCTTATTTCCTTCAAGCCTGGGCTAGAAAAGGGCAGCAGGGTGGTATCCATCCTATGAGCCTTTCCTCCGAAAATAGTTGCCAAAAGTGCTACTTGACCTCAGAAGAGAAAGAACACTTATTTTAAGTTTCTTTTCCTTTTTTTTTCAAGGAGCGGAGCAGAAACCAGGCAGGAACTCTTGTGTATTTTTAAGCAACCTTTGTTCTAGCCGGGAAGGAGAAAATAATTACTTGAAGACTAGGTGTTCGTGCCCAAGAAAATGAAAGAGGGGGCCAGATTATTCTCTCATGTTCTTTTTGGGGGCTGGGGAAAGGAAAGGTTCCCAGCGTAATCATTCTTTTTCTCTATTTTCCTTGGTTTTTGGGGCTAATTAGGGAGGCCTTAAGAGAACTTGTGTGTTTCGTATATGAGAATGAATGTATAGTTTTATGTTTGCATGTGAGTTTTTTATAATTTTATATATATATATAGATTGTGAATGTACTGTATATAATACATATATATACATATATATGAACCTATACACATATATATATATATATATATATATATATATATATATATATATATATATATATATATATATATATAGTGTATAGGTTCATATATATGTATTATGTATATTCACAATCTATATAATTATATATATATACATATATGAATGTATATATATGTACAGTATGTACTGTGTGTATGTATATATTTAACATGCATACACAGTAAGAAAGATACATTCACATAGCATATTGATAAATTTTGATGTATACACGCACATATGCTTATACTGTACATACATCTTTATCTTTGTGTCTATCTATCTATCTATACATAATACATACGCTTTCTCCCTTTATATAGAATGGCTTTAGAAGATGGCAAACCCACTTCCCATTTTCATAAAAAAAAACTTAGGATGGGGGGTATCTAGCGCTATGGCATCGTCCACCTCATCCGTCACTTCGATCAAACTCATCATCTCTGTCAGAATCGCCTCCTGATTTCCATTTCCTCTCGTTATCTCCTCCTACTCATTTGTGAGCATGAAATTTATGAGTATCAGAGTCGCATTTATCCGCTGCATGAGTTGACAAGAAGCTGTCTCGCATTCATAACGACTTATACGCGTTATGAGGAATTACAGCGACGCCCCGGTCCAATCTGTCATAATCCCCTCGTTTCGGTAATGAGAAAGCTCGGATCATCATCATCATCATCATCATCTCTTAATGGCATTGATGCTTCTTTTTTTCTTCCTCCTTTTTCTTGCAAGGAAACTGTCGCATTGATGCACCTCAACGACGGGCGGGAGAGAGGGACGCAAGAAGGGAGAGAGATAAAGAGGGAAGGATGGAAAAGAAGGATAATAAACGGGTCGAGAATGAATATTGCAAGGAAGGGGAAACGTGTGAATGCAGATTCTGCGATAAGTGGAACTTTGGGGAATGATGATACCGCAAAGAGAGAGAGAGAGAGAGAGAGAGAGAGAGAGAGCAGTTGGACAGAAGGAAATATATATGTATATTTCGCGCTGGGGAGGACTCGAGTGAATGGGTGACTATGGAGAGAAATTCTCTTGTAACATTTTCTTCCTGTTACTGTTCCCTGTTAGGGGGGGATTTTTCCCCTGTTAAAGAAAGACTCCTCCCCTATTCAGGGAAGATGTCTTTCCTGGTAGGGGAGGACTTGTCCCCTTTTAGAGGAGGACTTCTTCCCTGTTAGGAGAGGACTTCTTCCCTGATCGAAAAGGACCTCTATATCTTTATGGGAGAATTTTCCCTTATTAGGGGAGGACTTCTCAAGCGTTGTTAGGGCTTATTCCCTTGTTATAAGGGAAGGCTTCCTCCTTGTTAGGGGAAAATTCCTTTCCTGTTAGGGGGAGGACTTTTCCCTTGTTAGGGGGGGACTTTTACCTTGTTAGGGGGAGGACTTTTCTCTTGTTAGGGGAGGACTTATCCCTTGTTAGGGGGAGGACTTCTCCCTTGTTAGGGGGAGGCCTTTTCCTAGAAAGTATGAAACACCAAATATTCCCCATGAAATCATAATTTAGATGTCGATGAGAGAGAGAGAGAGAGAGAGATTTGGAAGCCGAAAAAAACCCTCTCACCTAATAATTAAATCAAAGACAATACACAACAAATGAAAGTGTCATCTTCGAAAAAATAACCGTTAGTCACAATGCTTCATGAAATATGAAGGAGTAATTTGAATGATTAATTGACAAGCTTAGAGAAATTGGCCAAAATAAATGCGAGATGGAAAAAATAAATTATATAAACCCCGAGGCAATAAATGTCACGGAGATAATGAGATAGAATGGGGAATAAATGAAGGTAGGTAATAAAAAAAAAATTATGGGTCACAGATTGATGAAATTTAAAACAGCTTTATTTGCGATGTAAGAATTGATATATGGTCTACATTTTATGATCAAAGATGTGCTTATCGTGATGTTTGGCATAAAAAAATAAACTAAAACAGTATATATTTTGAACTATATCCACCAAGTGTATGTGATAATAATATGTATATATGTATATATATATATATACATATATATATATATATATATATATAATATATATATATATATATATATATATATATATATATATATATATATATATATATATATATATATATATATATATATATATATATATATATATATATATATATATATATATATATATATATGTATGTGTGTGTGTGTATGTATGTACGTATGTATAATTATTAGTTAAATATTCAGCAGATTTTATTATATCTTAAAGTTACAATTTTTTCCCCAAATCCCAAAAATTCTCACAATGAATTCTCTCTCAAAATGCGACAATATTCCCATCGCCAAACCGTACCTGGAATAATTATAATAATTACAATAATTAAACTGGAATAATCCAAAGCAATTACTTAAATTTACCTTCCCGCCAAAGCGACGCAAAACGACGAAACTGAAAGGCCCCCAAATCAAGCATTTTGCCATTATTCAAATAATAATGCATTGCCGTTGTTTCGACTTTTGCGGTGTCATTTATCACGGCCAGCCATCTCAATCACGGTCGGCAATCAATCACGCTTGGGGGTTTCATGGGCCGTCGCATTTATCTTTCCCCAGTTGTGGGGCGGAGTCAAATGGATCGTGAAATAACGCTAGAAGATCGATAAATAGCGTGACTGGATCGTTAAATAACGCGATAAGATGGTTGAATAACGTGACTGGATCGTTAAATAACGCGAGAGGGTCTTTAAATAAAGCGAGAGGATCGTTAAATAACGTCTGGATCGTTAAATAACGCGAGAGAATCTTTAAATAACGCGAGAGGATCGATAAACAACGCGTGAGGATCGTTAAATAACGCGAGAGGATTGTGAAACAATGCGTGACGATCGTTAAATAATGCGTGACGATCGTTAAATAACGTTACTGGATCGTTAAATAACGCGTGAGGATCGTTAAATAATGCCAGAGGATCGTTAAATAACGCGAGGGGATCGTTAAGCGACGTGGATAGATTGTTAGATAATGCAGAGTGATCGTTAGATGGCGTGTAGGGATAAGCAGGTGAGGTGAAAGGATAAGGAAATAATGCGACAAGATCGTTAATAACGCAAAAGGATCGTTGAAATATGAATATCGCGAGAGGATCATACAGTGACGCGGAGTGATCGTTATATGGTGCAAGTGGATCATTAAATAACGCGAGAGGGTCGTTAGATAACGCAGGAGGATCGTTGAATAACGCGAGAGGATCGTTGAAAACGAAGAAGGATCGTTGAATAACGCGAGAGGATTGTTGAAAACGAAGAAGGATCGTTGAATAACGCGAGAGGATTGTTGAAAACGAAGAAGGATCGTTGAATAACGCGAGAGAATCGTTGAAAACGGAAAAGGATCATAAAAAACGCGTTAGGATCGTGGAATAACGCAAAAGGATCGCGAATTGGCACCAATGGATCGTTGAATAACGCAAAAGGATCGTAAAATAATGTGAAGTGATTGCTAAACAAAGAGTAAGGATCTTCGAATAATGCAAAAGGATCGTCACATAAGCTCTTTTCAGTAAATCTTGTCCAGTGCATTTATACTGTGTACTTCCATCCATGTCCAGAATGGTACAAACAACAGACACAGAGGTCAATTAGAATTACTTTTCTGAGAAATCAAAGTTAAGTTGACGCTGTTAATGACGAGAGCCTCCAGTCAGAGAGAGAGAGAGAGAGAGAGAGAGAAGAGAGAAAGAGAGAAATATCCCTGCTGTAAGGGTGTCAGTTAAAATCTGGGTATTATTTTACTTGACTATAACATGTTCTTCAGATTTAGAGAGAGAGAGAGAGAGAGATCCTTGCTGTAGTGGTGTCAGTTAAAACCTTGGTATTATTTAAGTTTTGACAATATCATGTTCTTCAGATTTATCCCTTACCGTAGAGAGAGAGAGAGAGAGAGAGAGAGAGAGAGAGAGAGAGAGAGAGAGAGAGAGAGAGAGAGAGAGAGAAATATCCTTGCTGTATGGGGATCTGTTAAAACCTGGTCATTATTCAAGTCCTGACAATAACATGTTCTTCAGATTTATCCCTTACCAGAGAGAGAGAGAGAGAGAGAGAGAGAGAGAGAGAGAGAGAGAGAGATCCTTGCGATAGGTGTGTCAGTTAAAACCTGGGTATTATTCAAGTCTTATCAATAACATGTTCTTCAGATTTAGAGAGAGAGAGAGAGAGAGAGAGAGAGAGAGAAATGTCCTTGCTGTAGGTGTTAGAACCTAGGTATTATTTAAAACCTTTAGCAATTGTTTTTCAGATTTATCCCTAACAGAGAGACAGAGAGGGAAATATCCTTGCTGTACTGTAGATGTGTCAGTTTAAGCCTGGGTATTATTCCAGTTTTAACGATAATATGTTCATCGGATTTATCCCTCACCTGAGAGAGAGAGAGAGAGAGAGAGAGAGAGAGAGAGAGAGAGAGAGAGAGAGAGAGAGAGAGAAATATCCTTGTGTACGTGTGTCAGTTAAAACCTGGGTATTGTTCTAGTTTTAACAATAACATGTTCTTCAGATTTATCCCTTACCACAGAGAGAGAGAGAGAGAGAGAGAGAGAGAGAGAGAGAGAGAGAGAGAGAGAGAGAGAGATTAATTATCACGAGGGAGGGGTGGGGTTTGGGAAATGTCAAGCCAGAGATATTTCCTGAAACCGCGTAATCTGATCTGGAAATCCGTCTCTTCTCTTCCAGCTGAACGGGGATTAATTTTATCTTTCCGCTCAGGAGGACGGGAGGAAATCTCCTCCTCCTCCTCCTCCTCCGAGTTTTACAGACGAAGGCTTTCTTGAGTTTCGAGTTGTTTGAGTTTGACTTTCGAAGAAAGAGAGTTTGAGGTTATAGGAGAGAGTTCGTGTATTCTTCGAGGCGGTTGGTTTGTGAGTTAAACTCGTGTACTGCAGATATGACTGAAATGTGTGTGTATGTATATATATGTATATATATATATATATATATATATATATATATATATATATATATATATATATATATATATATATATATATATATATATTATAAAAAAACACTCTTGTTAGCAATGAATGTAACTAGACAGTGCATTGACTTTGGTTAACTTGTAAATCAGTAAATTACAGGATAATGTTAATACTATATATATATATATATATATATATATATATATATATATATATATATATATATATATATATATATATATATACATACATACATACATACATACACATACATACTATATATGCATACACGCATACATACTACATAATATATTTCGATTCAACCTCAGTCGCTCCAAACGCAGCGTCAAAACTCCGTAAAGGTCTAAAAAGTAAAGATTTCACTGAGCGTTCTGGAAGACTAAAGTAAACAGCTTTTGCCGGCTAATACCCTCCATCAGTTCCTGTTTGATGGCGGACCTAATATCGCTGGTAAAATTAATAGCCTGTCGAGATGGATCGTCTTTGCTGTTGCTCTCTTGCCAGTGGAAGGCTTTTGAAGGCTGCGTCAGCAGCAGATTTGGATCCAGTCTCTCTCTCTCTCTCTCTCTCTCTCTCTCTCTCTCTCTCTATATATATATATATATATATATATATATATATATATATATATATATATATATTTAAAACCTCTTAGTACTATGTATATATGTATATGTATGTTATATATACTTACACACATATATATATAGTTATATATATATAGTATGTATATATATATATATATATATATATATATATATATATATATATATATATATATATATATATATATATATATATATATATATATATATATATATATATATATATTGACAGTGGGTTAATGTAATGAAGGAGATTTATTATTATTATTATTATTATTATTATTATTATTATTATTATTATTATTATTATTATTATTATTATATCTAATTAAAAATTTTAGGGTTCCTTACCGAAGTAATATTAGCAACAGATTTTGCACTGCAGAAAAAAAAAACATCAGCGTCATCACACGGAGAGATTGTTCAAGCCATTTCCCAATTTCCCAAATGACCGCCACATTCAAATGATTAATCACATTTCCCAAAAAGTCACAGTTAACCTTCCGTTTCCTTAAACGGGCAAGTCATGTTTTATACATGTTATTTCACGCGTCGACGAATATCTTCTGAAGAGTGCCGCCGCGTTTTGGAGGGAGTTAATGCCTAGTTGACCTCATATCAGTCTTGTTTATTTCTGTCTTTGATGCTCAAGCAAGCATAAAATAACTTGTAATAACTTATCTAACTTTCTTTTTTTTTATGGAGTTATGAGGTTGAGGTATATTTTTTTGATGAATATGTCATCATAATCGTGCTTCTTAACTGAATTGAATATAGAATTTAGGCCAAGGGCCAGTCACTGGGACCTGTGAGGTCATTCAGCGCTGAAACGGAAACTGTCAGTAAAAGGTTTGAAAGGTGTGACAGGTAGAAAACCTCAAAGCAGTTGCACTATGAATCAATTGTTAGGGGGATGGAAAGCATGGATGAAAGAGAATATGAAAGGAGGTCCAGTAAGGCAGGGGTTGCGCTGCCAAAGAAGAATCTTAAGTAATGCCTACAGTGCACCGCATGAGGTGCACTGACAGCACTACCCCCCTACGGGGGTGCATCTTAACCTTTGCTTTCCTCGTAGAAATAACTTATTTTATAAGAAGAAGAAGAAGAATAAGATTCATAAACGTCTTATTCATATGCATATAAAATTATTCCGAATTCTGACATGATATTTTGAGCAAATATTCGATTTGTCCCCTAATATGGCGTGACAGGTGTAAATCCGATCATGAATCGTGCTTTTATCTGTCCAACAAAGGGATAAGATAGCCTACAGCATATTCATATTCATTATGAGCAAAAAGCCACAATAATGTAAATGAAACTCTGTATTTTTCAAAACACAAAACCATCGAAAGCTGTCCCACCCCCCTTTTTTAACCCTTTTTTGTATTTTGAAAAATACAGTCTCTCATTTACGTTATTGTGGCTTTTTACTCATTATTTCAGGTCACAATATAGTGATGTGCACCATAAATTCATATTCATCCTGTTTATTTTCCGAGACCCTCATCACGGTCCATCTTGCGGGGCTGTTTGATTTGTAATTTGTAGTTTAAAGTTTCCTAAATTTTATATTGCAACACATTAAATTTTTATTTATTTATTTAGGTATTTATTTTTTTATTTATTCGTTTATAAAAGAAGCACTGCTCCATCCAACAGCATATGAACACTCAATAATTTCTCCCATTCCTCCGTCTTCGTTATTCGGCGTCAAACCACTTGCAAATAATTTCGGTCCCCAATCAAACATGCAGATGTAACCGAATGAAATTATTGCACCCAGGGGACGACGCAAAATCATTTCAATCATAGATTCAGTCGTTTCTCAGAATACCAACTCTGGATTTCCCCGTAGGGGGTAGTGTCGTCAGTGGACCTCGTGCGGTGCGCTGTAGGCATTACTTAAGGTTCTTTGCAGCGCGCCTTCGGCCCCCAGCTGCGACCCCTTTCGTTCCTTTTACTGTACCTCCTTTCATATTCTCTTTCTTCCGTCTCACTCTCCACCCTCTCCTAACAATTGATTCATAGTGCAACTGCGAGGTTTTCCTCCTGTTACACCTTTCAGACCTTTTACTGTCAATTTCCGTTTCAGCACTGAATGACCACATAGGTCCCAGTGCTTATAAATTCTATATTCAATTCAATTCACAAAACATTCACTTATCACTCTATTAAACAGAGACAATTGACAAAATTAAATTTACCCAGTTGTGCAAAACAGCAAACATCCCCTAATAAGTTTGTACAGCAGGTTCTATAAACAGCAACAAATTCCGCTGAAAATGTATATATTTACCTCTGATTAAATGATCTCTGATGACATATTTAGATTCATCAAAACCAATTTTCGCTTTCATCAAATCCCTTTCAAACCGGTAGGATTGAGAGCTTTGATCTTGAAATTGATTTCCTGGTATAGAAATAAATATGGGGGTAAATGTCAGGCTATATTTATAGAAGTGGGACGGGAACTGTTTGCTCCATATATTTGAACGGAGCCAAATTACGGGGAGTGGTACTGCGTGAAAGTCAGTACAGCTGGTCGATAAAGGCTAAAAGCACTTTGTGTTGGCTTCATTTCACATTGCTATGAAGGTCAGTATTGTTTAAGCTACTTTTTTCTAGTTTTCTGTAAAGGAAAACTATTGTGCCGGCTGTGTCTGTCCGTACGCACTTTATTCTGTCCGCCCTCAGATCTTAAAACCTATTGAGGCTAAACGGCTGCAAAGTGGTATGTTGTCATCCACCCTCCATTCATCAAACATAGCAAATTTCAGCCCTCTAGCCTCATTAGTTTTTATTTTTTTTTAAGGTTAAAGTTAGCCATAACGTGCTTCTGTTCCATATGAATAAGGTCATCTTCTGAATAATAATAATAATAATAATAATAATAATAATAATAATAATAATAATAATAATAATAATAATAATAATAATAATAATAATATATCCTTTGGAAGCTTGAATTTCAAGTCAGTGGCCCCTTTGGTGGGCTTGTTCCATATGAATAGGGTTCATCCTTTGAATAATAATAATAATAATAATAATAATAATAATAATAATAATAATAATAATAATAATAATAGCATTTGTCCAAAGTTCACCAGTGATGAGGAGTACAGAGGCATTCGAAATATATGGTTGCAACGTTGCATGTTGCGTTTTATGGGCCACGGGCCTTTCATCTTCAAATTAATCCTATTTGAACAAATTATGCTTTTTCCTCTTTGGTGAAAATGAAATACAGTTTCAAATGCACCTCAAAATACCACAACTAAATGTCATAACTTGTATATGAAAGCTGTTTATATATTTCTGTAAGTCTGCTTACCAATTTTTCTGTGATGTACCATAAATACCTTACCTGTAGTTTTGATATAACGCCATTTGTAACAGTTGCTGTGGCCTGTGTGAGTCAGTTGGTAGCGCCCTTGCCTTTCCTTTAATGTACCATAGATACCTTACTGTACTTTGGATATGACGCCACTCATAACAGCTGCTATTGCCTTTGTGGGTCGGTTGGTAGCGCCTTTGCCTTTCATTTAAAAATCGTTGGTTCGATCCTGATGTGAGGTATAACAGTTACTTTTGATATAAAGCCAGTTGTAAGAAGTAATAGATTATAATCTCGTCTTTTAGCAGTTTATTGTTTGAAGGTTCCTTCACACTGCTCTTCACCTATCTTTTCGGCATTCTGATCAAAGCTATTTTGTTTTCTCCGAATGCACTCGTCACGGTGTGATTAAATTTGTTCCTCTCAAACTCCAAAGTAATTTTCACCTACATTTTTAGTTTTCTGAAAAGAAAACTACTGTGCCTGCTTTGTCCGTCCGTCCACACTTTTTTCTGTCCGCCATCAGATCTTCAAAACTACAGAGGCTAGAGGGCTGCAAATTGGTATGTTGATCATCAACCCTCCGATCATCAAACATAACAAATTGTAGCCCTCTAGCCTCAGTAGTTTTTATTTTATTTAAAGTTAAAGTTAGCCATAACCGTGCCTCTGGCACCGCAACAACACAAGCCACCACGGCCGGCTGAGAGTTTCCTGGGCCGCGGCTCATACAGCATTATACCGAGACCACCGAAAGACGGATCTATTTTCGGTGGCCTTGATTATACGCTGTGCAGAAATCGCGATTGCGCCGAAGAAACTTCGGCGAATTTTTTACTTGTTTTTTAGGGGGATGACCTTCACCTTGACATACATCCACAAACATTCCCTGACTTCGAACTTTCCTTTAGAAAGTCAGAATCTCTTGTAGATCTCTTGTAGGAAAATATAATTATTGCATTCAAAAGGTCGAAAGTTCAATATAATAATACTGAATTGAAGTACAGGGACAGGGAGAAAGCAAAGATAAAAAAAACGTCTGCATAAAAAAAAGCATAAAATTTTACAGACGCACCTGCCTAGTGCATAAAAAGCGGAAAAATTATATTCTGTTTTGCCCAAAAAATGTACGGAATTTCCATTAACTGAAATTCATTTTTTCCAGCACTTTGAACCCAGTGTCAAAAATTTCGAAAAAAAAATGATTATGAAAGTTTAACTTGTCAAAGTTTTAAATTATTCCCGGTTTTGTACAACATTTGTTCACTGTACGATGCGTATGACAGTCTCCATCAATCTTTGTTCTTTTATAATTTTAATAATTACAAATTAATTTATATTGCATGCATTAACTCGCTTAACGTCGATTACTCCAGACCGCTAGAGTTTGTCCCAAGTTTCACTGAGGCTTATTATCACACAGGGCTAAATTTATTTGTATACTTCCTCATTCAGCTGTCTTTAGAAACTCAACTTAGTTTTTTCACTGTTTTTATGCCATATAGACAAATTGTTATCAATTAACATACTCTGTTCAGAGAGAGAGAGAGAGAGAGAGAGAGAGAGAGAGAGAGAGAGAGAGAGAGAGAGAAACTTTTTAATTTTTTTTTCAAATAGGACAGTCTGACTTATGGAAATATCCTTACTGTAGATGTGTACAAATTAAAACCTGAGTATTATTCAACTTTTAACAATAACATATTTTTCAGATTTATCCCTTGCTAGAGAGAGAGAGAGAGAGAAAGAACTTGTTGCTTTTTTCAAATAGGACAATCTGACTTATGGAAATATCCTTACCGTAGGTGTGTACAAATTAAAACCTGAGTATTATTTAACTTAACAATGACGTATTCTTTAGATTTATCCCTTGTCACAGAGAGAGAGAGAGAGAGAGAGAGAGAGAGAGAGAGAGAGAGAGAGAGAGAGAGAGAGAGAGAGAATCAGATGACTTCTTGCTTGCTTTTAATTATTTCTGCCATTTCCAATCCACTTCCCTCTTTCCCGGAACTGTGAATGTAAACAAAAATCGCGGGCGGCCCTTGATTAAGAGTAAACATCCCGGATAACCACTTTTCTGCAGCATTTAACTGCATATCATTTACATGGCTAGGAGGTATTCGGGCCAGTAATGACTCTCTATTTATATTAGATAATGACCAGCGACAATCTGCACGAAACAAACCAGGAAATGGAACTGGAACGGGCAATAAATGTTTGTAAGTCGTTCGGGCGTTCGGACTCGCGAAATCGAACAAGCCATGCATGAGCAATGCGCATATTTTTGCAAGGTCCCGACCGTCGTTTGTTTATTTATTTTGTTGTTCGTTCTTGTGGAAAATTGGTTATAATTTTTCTAGCATTTATTAGAGGGAGTTTTTCTCTAATGTTTATGTTGTAGGTTATAATGTTTTCTGGCATTCAGCAGGAGAGCTTTCCCGAATGTTTATGTTAGCGATCAGATGCACCACTGTAGAAAATTATGGTTTTTCGGTGCATCAAAGATGGCGTCTGTTGTTGTATGGGAATTTTTGAAGCCTATCTATTTTGTGCATGATCACTATGAACTGCTGGACAAATACAGCAATTCCACTGCTTTTAAGCGAAATAAATCAACTGTCCGACCTCATTCACATCCACTGAAAAAGACTAACGTAAAATGCGTAAACGAATTTCACCCAAGAAATTTCTACTTTCCCCCGAAAAGAGAGTAGGGGCTATTTCGTTCCTAAACCCGCCTTTTCGACTTTCATTTTTTTCCCTCTCTTTATTTTCTTTCTCCCGTTCTTTTATCTCCCATTTTGTCTCTCATCTGTTGCACCTGAGTTACGTTACAGTAATTTTCGTTCCTGTTTGTTCTCGTCTGGTGGAGCGGTGAAGGTAATGGGAGCATTCTGTTTGTACAGTGTTTTTTTTTTATTTCGACTTTGGAAAAATAGCATTTGTTAGAAATGTCAGCAGCGAGGAATCCACGTGTCGGTACTCGAGGCAACACACACACATATATTTATATATATTTTTTATATTTATATTTATGTACAAATATATATATATATATATATATATATATATATATATATATATAATATATTTATATATGAATGTATTTATATATATATATATATATATATATATATATATATATATATATACATACATACATACATACATACACATGCTTCTGTCACCTCGAAAATGTGTTGAAATAACACGAAAGCGGTTGGTACTCCTTCTTTTATTGTTCCTGTGGCCTTAGCTGATATACATACATATAAATTTATGTATAACTGAATCAAGAAAATATGGAACGTGATGTATATATATAAATAAAGACAAAATCCACGAAGGAAAGAGAAACAGTGTAGTACTGCAAGGCCTTTCGACTTCTGGTCCTTTACTTAGCAGACAAGAAGTCGAAAGGCCTTGCAGCACTCCACTGTTTCTCTTTCCTTCGTGGATTTTGTCTTTGTATAAAATTTTGTTGGTTCAGGTATATTTTTCTTTTTATTTACCTCGACGAGGGCTTAGGCTCAAGAGACTGTCTGCTAACCTTCCCCTTATTAGCAAGGAATTTTAGGATGAGGTTGCTAGGCCCATGACTATCTTCACCTTAGCTGCAGCCCACAGCAGTCGACTTACATACTTCGCTACTTAGGTCAACGAATACTGAGTCGAGTTGTTCCATTTCGACGACTGTATCTATCTATCTATCTATCTATCTATCTATCTATCTATCTATCTGACTATCTGTAACAGTAATCTATCTATCTAACTATCTATAACAGAAATCTATCTATCTATCTATCTATCTATAACAGTAATCTATCTATCTATTAATTTATTACCGATAAGAGGAAAGATATTACAGAGGTTCTATAATATAACGTATCTATTTATTTAATATTATAGATTTGAGAGAAGGTGTTGCAGTTTCTATAATATACTTATACTTATCTATTTATCTATATATTATGGATAAGAGGAAAGGTATCACAGACGTTTATGTGATATACATATCTACTTATCTATTTATTTGTTATAGATAAGAGAATAGGTCTTACAGGGATTATATAAATGTTTATCTATTTGTTTATTTACTATAGGTAAGGGGAAAGGCATCACCGTGTCTGTACTTATCTATTTATTTATTATAGATAAGAGAAAATGCATCACAGTCGTTTCTGTAATTTACATATACATTTACATGTTTATTTTAGATAAGGGGGAAGGTATTACAGGGTTCAAAGAAACAGCTTTTTGAGAAGTTCAGAGTTGCCTTCCAGTAACTACTGCCCTTGTTTAATCTTTTCCACACGTGTAGAGGTTTTATTCACACCTGTCCGTTCCGGGAAATTCTTGTCATACATACATATATATATATATATATATATATATATATATATATATATATATATATATATATATATATATATATATATATATATATATATATTTATGTATACAGCCACTAAGAAAAGAGTGAAATAATGAGATGGTAAGTACTTTCGTCTCATTACCAAGACCAGGTCAAAGCAACTAAAGCTATACAGAGATAAGGACGTATATATATGGTGTGTATAAGTCCTAAGGGAATACACAAAGGTTGGGAGATCAAAAAAAGGGTCAACAGATTAACAGATTAATCTATTGACCGTTTTGTGATCTCCCAATCCTTTTGTATTCCCTTAGGACTTATCCTCACCATATATATAAACCCTTGTCTCTGTATGTCTTTAGATGCTGTGACCAGGTCTTGGTAATAAGACGAAAAGTATCTTATTGTTTCCCTTCGTGGCTTTAACCTTGTTCATATAATCGTCACGTTTTTACCTTTTCGTGATTTAAAATCAAATATATATATATATGTGTATATATATATGTATATTATATATATATATATATATATATATATATATATATATATATATATATATATATATATATATATATATATATATATATATATATATATATATATATATATATATATATATATATCTTTTCCCCATGCGTGGAGGACGAATAATCCATTTGGGTTATTGCAGTCACGTTTCGTAACGATATTAATTTCCTTTGTTCCTGTCATCTTTTTGTATCGAAAAATCATTATTGCGTTTTCTTCAAATACTTAAAAGAATGAATTTGATTATGTTGTTATTCAGATACCGTATTTTCATAAGATTTAGATAAATGGTCGAAGAGTTATATTGAAAATAATGAATAAGTTGATTAATACAAAAGTTTTTTGAAATAACATCGTAAGAATTAAGGAAATGTTTAGTAATTTGTGTTTATGGAAGAATCTAAAGTAAAATAAAAAGTATATAAGTAAATATACAAGAAGATAAACAAATAAATAATTAATCAATTAATTAATTAATTATTTAGATATTTAAATGATTAATTATTTATAAGATAAATAAATAAATATTATTTTTCTAAGCTCTCCCTTCATCGCCTTCTTCTTGTCCAAAGGAAAAATAAATATAAAATAATAAAAAGAAATAAATAAATCAGTTAACTAATGAATGATCTAATTAAGTGATTAATTATTTAACATCGAGACTACGGTCTACCCCAAAGCCAAATCAAAGTCCTTCAAAAGAAGGCATCGTGCTTACCCCATACAATAAATGGGAAAAAGCACGTTAAAAGAAGAAGAAGAAGAAGAAGAATATGAATAAATTAATAAATAAATATTTTTCCCAAGTTCTTCCTTCACCGTCTGCTCCTTATGGCCAAACTTCGTTCTCAAGGCGGCACAAATAAACTCCTTTATTGTCGCTGTAGTTGCTATTGTTATTGTTAATGTTGTTAGTTATGATAAAGTTCCTGAAAAACACTCGGAAAATGGCGTATGATGAGCCAATAATAAATTTGATAGCCCATAAAGGGAAAATGACTAACTGGTCACCCATCCTGCCTCTCCTCCCACCAACTGAAGGCAAACCTCTACCCCCTCCCCCACCCCATGACCATATGTTCTCTGTGTTAATCTTGTCTTTATGGGACTCGAAAGACATATGACGCCCTATATATTATAGCGAGAGGACTTTCGTGAATTGGTAATGTTTTTGTAATGCTGGAAACCCCTATTTTTATTTATTATTCTTGTTTATTGTGAAGTATGAAAATAATTCTTGCAATATGGTTGTAAACATTTGTTATGTTATACCAAAGGGTTTAGTTTTTATTCCACGTTTAGAAATTACCCTTTTTCAGTTTTCTGTAAAAGAAAACTATTGTGCCGGCTTTGTCTGTCCGTCCGCACTTTTTTCTGTTCGCATTGTTTTCTGTCCGCACTTTTTCTGTCCGCCCTCAGATCTTAAAAATGTTAATATTCCTAAGCTTAACCTTTTATGCCCGATTCCCATATTTGCACGATGATTTCTTTAGGGCTGAATTTACTAACATTGTACAAAAATACTTTGGTGCATTGAATGATAAACTTCTTCCTATTGTCAGTTCCTCGTTGGACAAGTCGGTAGAGTTCTCGACTAGCACTCTGCTAGGCCCGAGTTCGAGTCTTCGGCCGGCCAGTGAAGAATTAGAGGAATTTATTTCTGGTGATAGAAATTCATTTCTCGTTGTAATGTGGTTCGGATTCCACGATAAGCTGTAGGTCCCGTTGCTAGGTAACCAATTGGTTCTTAGCCACGTAAAATAAATCTAATCCTATGGGCCAGTCCTAGGAGAGCTGTTAATCAGCTCAGTGGTCTGGTTAAACTAAGGTATACTTAACTTTTTTTGTCTTCATCAAACAGCTTGTTCCGCAGTTTAACACCCGGTCCACCTCCACGCCCTTGTAACTTTCTTAACCATTGTTTTTTTATACTTTCTTATAGTTTTTGTATACCTCATGCCATGGTAGTCGACCCCCGTGCTCCTCAAATATTTCTTAACTTTGTAATTTTTTTTTGTATTTTTATCTGAACTTTTAATGAACAGATGTGCTTTTAATTTCTTGTGTAAGTTTGTCAGTCTTTGATATAATTTTACGTATGTGTGAAGTTTTGGTTTTCATTTTAATTAGTGTTTAAACGATTTTTTAGACAACTTGCAAATTCTTATAATTTATATTGGTCGATATTTGTTGTACAGAACCTGGTGATGCATTCAGCTGAATGCGAAACGAGTCGGAATAAATTGTAGTACTTCGCCATGTTCGTTCCTGATCCTGCTCCTGTGTGTAATTATATGTATATATATATATATATATATATATATATATATATATATATATATATATATATATATATATATATATATCTAGGTATGATAATATATGTATGTATGAATGTATGTTTTATATATATATATATATATATATATATATATATATATATATATATATATATATATATATACATACATACATATCTAGGTATGATGATATATGTATATAATATATATATATATATATATATATATATATATATATATATATATATATATATATATATATATATATATATACACACACACACACGCAAATGCGTGCGCACGTAATCACCTCATTTCAACATTTCTCTCCCCTCCCCTCCCCTTCCAACTCCTCCCATCCCCAAAATCCGTATACCTGCATTTCCATCTGTTGTGTTCGTTACCACCAGAACACGTGATTTTGTTTTCATTATTTTTCACGAAGTAAATTATGTTTTTATTATAAATGTTATTGTATTGTAACTTTTATAACTGTAAACAAATTTAAATTGTTTGTTTTGAAATTATTGATATAATAATGATTCATTGTATCATTATTGTTTTGGACGGTACATATCCGTCCGCACACTGTAACAGAACAACAAGACGCTATGTCCGGAGATTACGGGCTGCTCTGTGAGCAAGAGCCCGTGCTGGCATAAGGCCAGCTTAATCAGTAACAACAAATGTCCAGATTATACACTTTGAAGAGGTCACGACGAGTGACGGAACAGCTGTGATTTTGTGATTTTTAGTAAATGGAACAGAGTTAATCTTCGTTTTTTTTTTTTTTGTCCATCAACTGAATTTGGAAGAACGGAGGAGATTCAGAAAATAATGTCAAACTAATAAGAAGTTGATCGACAATCAAAAAGCCATAGAATTCAACGAAATTTGCATATATATATATATATATATATATATATATATATATATATATATATATATATATATATATATATATATATATATATATATATATATATATATATATATATATATATGTGTGTGTGTGTGTGTGTGTGTGTGTGTGTGTGTGTGTGTGTGTGTATGTTTGTGTTATTTATATAAGTAGATACACCATTTGAGACAAAGTGTATTTAATATTACCCTGTAAGTAATTTGTGAATTACTTATGATCTATCTCAGAATTTACAAACCTAAATAAGAGTACCTTTTTTTTTTAACTCACAACTTTATTTCATCTCTCCTTTCTATTCTAATTGGGTATTGTCTCGCTCGTTACCCAAACTCAAAATACCCCCTTTCTTTGCCATCCCCGTGGCTCTTTTAAGAGAAGGATGCTTAGGATAATATACCAGATCCTTCTGTTCTGTGAAGACTTGAAGCCAAGTAACATCTGATTCGAGGAGGGGTGCCACGCACCTCCGCTCACCACGGCATCTGACGGGCAACTGAGACAGATCGCACCCTGACTGTCGAATTGGTTCAAATTGGCGCTTGCCCAGCGATTTCGAGTCGATAACTCGCCCCAGAAGGTGTTGCAGATTGTCGATCTGTCGAATACTCTTAAATATCAGGGCATTGTTGCAAAGAGAGGCGAAGGTTAATAGGATGTTGTTATGTAAACAGATATACCAAGTGTTATTAGGATGTCTATACGCTGGATGTACGAGTTTCTCTTGATGTAGATTTGTAAATGAACTTAGCTACGTGGAGTGCCGATGTAGACAGGTGCGCATGCGCGAGATGGGATGGTGTGTCAACGCGACATACTCTGGCAAGCGACATTTGCCTTGAGAAACAAATGATGTACGACAGATATATAGAGAAGCAAAGACTGAAAAGCGACAGATATCTAGTGAAACTAAGACTAAAAAGCGACAGATATCTAGAGAAACAAAGACTAAAAAAGCGACAGATATCTAAATAAACAAAGACTAAAAAGCGACAGATATCTAAAGAAACAAAGACTGAAAAGAGACAGATATCTAATGAAACAGACTAAATAGCAACAGATGTATAAAGAAACAGACAAAAAGCGACAGATATCTAGAGAAACAAAGACTAAAAAAGCGACAGATATCTAAAGCAACAAAGACTAAATAGCGACAGATATCTAAAGAAACAGACAAAAAAGCGAGAAAGACTAAATAGTGACAAATATCTAAAGAAACAGACTAAAAAGCGACAGATATCTAGAGAAACAAAGACTAAAAAAGCGACAGATATCTAAATAAACAGACTAAAAAGCGACAGATGTCTAAAGAAACAAAGACTGAAAAGAGACAGATATCAAATGAAACAGACTAAAAAGCAACAGATATCTGAAGAAACAAAGACTAAAAAGCGACAGATATCTTGTTATCTGTCGACGGAAATATAAAGAAACAGGGAGATTAGAGTGAAATGGCTTGCTGTAAGTGCACAGACAGACAGACAGACTTATAGACAGACACAGACAGGCAGATAGGCAGACATACAGACAGGCAGATAGACAGACAAACAGACAGACAGACAGGTGTGGTCAAATGACATTCAAATGTCTCAAATATCGCATTTATAGAAGCGTCTTCTCTATTAAAATTAGTCCAAAGTTACTGCCATTAATTTGTTATGATTTTGGACGTAATATTCTGCCAATATAGGAACTTCGCACTAACTCCTGAAGTATGCAGTTTGATTCTCTTCTCTGGCAGTTGCTCCATCCTAATAACTTCAGGATATATTCTCACTATTTCCAAAGTTCTTCATTTTTCCTTGGAGAAGACAAACTCATCTCAAGTTAAGATCGTTATTCAGTTTCCCAGAGGAATCATTAACAAAAGTAATATTCAATCAGACTAGATTGAACAACCGACAGTGTTCATCAACGTAATTCCGAAAGACAGGAAAGGGCGAATTCACAACATTATGGAAATTCATCGCCATTCCTAGAGAATGTCATTAAAACTTCGCCCATTTTTACGAATTCGCTGGTAAATATTCTCTCTCTCCCCACAAACGTCTGATTCCCAAACAAAAAGAAGTTGTTAATGATCATAACTGCTTCTCGACCTCCTCCTCCTCCTCCTCCTCCTCCTCCTCCTCCTCCTCCTCCTCTCTCTCCTTCTTCCTTCTCTACCTAACCCTCCTCCCTCCTCCTCCTCTACCTAACTGCTTCTCCCCTCCCCTCCTCTCTCCTCATCCTCCTCCTCCTCTCCTTTCCCCTTCCTCCTCCTCATCCTCCTCCTCCTCATCCTCCTCCTCCTCCTCCTACTCCTTCCTCTTCCTTTCCCCCCTCCTCCTCCTCCTCCTCCTCCTCCTCCTCCTCTCCTCCTCCTCCTCACTCCCCTCCTCCTCCTCCTCCTCCTCCTCCTCCTCCTCCTCCTCCTCCTCCTCCTCCTTTTCCCCTTCTTCTTTCTCCTCCTCCTCCTCCTCCTCCTCCTCCTCCTCCTCCTCCTCCTCCTCCTCCTCCTCCTCCAGTCGTTAATTCGGACTAATTGCCCAAGTTTTGTAAATTGCCAAAGTTCAGGAATTAGATCCCTGGCCCCGTCGCGCCATCTGTAATTCTCCTTGACAGCTCTAATTCGTGATTGAAAACCATTTGGTTTTTATTCCTCTTTTTTGTTGTTATTCAGTAAAAGTTTGTTGTTCCTGTGTTTATAGACTCTCTGGGAATGTGTACTGTGGTGATGTGTTCCTTGGTAGCCCTGGTCGTGATTGGGAAGCGGTTACTAACTTTAGAGAATTTTTACCTTGATTAGAAAGGAATTTTCAGGTATGTAGTCTATTTAGATATATGATGAGTCAGGAAGACCTTTGTTTATGTATATGTATATAAATATATGTATATGTATTTATGTATATATACATATATTTATATACGTATATATATGTATGTATTTATATACATATACATATGTATATATCATATATGTATGTATGTTTTCATGAACAGTTTCTTGTTTTTCTCTGAGCTACCCTTTGGAAGAGGAAAATATTTAGTGTAAGAACACTTTCATTTTTTAGTTATAAGTAAACTCCCTTACCTTTTTTTCATTACAGAGGGGTTCAGTTCATCTGGGATTCCTTTGAAGCTCATAAAAAAATTACTAAAACATAAATATTTTCGACTGCAAATGTCAAGGATGAGTAAAACAACCTTGGTATTAGTATGTTATTTTATTCATGTTCTTTGTCAGTGGTCTGATATGCTTTGAGTCAGACTTGATGCCGCCAACGTTAATTGAGACTGAGATATTCTCAGTCTCTCAGCCGTTTGGATAATTTTCCTGTTAAACTGCTTTTATTATGAATCGTGGAAACAAACACTTTACGTAAAAACTTCAAAGAAAAAATAAAATATAAGTTAAATATAAAAATAAAGACAAAATCCACGAAGGAAAGAGAAACAATGGATTGCTGCAAAGCCTTTCGACTTATGTAGCAGAGTTATATATTCATCACGTTCCATATTTTCGTGATTCATTTATACAAGTTAAATATGTATATATATATGTATTATATATACATACATATATGTATATATATGCATTATATATACATATACATATTGTTTTCTTTTAGTGTCATGGAAACAGACAAATCATTGAAACTCCTCAAAGGGAAAATCGAGATAGGTTAAACGAAGAAAATATGAAAATGAATAGAAAAAATAATTATCATCCCTTCTGAAAATTTTATAATAGCGCCTTGTCTTAAGACAACGAAAAACTGTAGAAGACAATCGATAAAGAACAATGAGAAAGATGGAGAGAAGAAAAGAATTTTTTTTTCATTAAGTTAAAATTAACAGTTTCCTCTCTCTTTATAAAACCTCGCAATATCTCTGTGTCTTAAGACAACGAAAAATCAGCAAAGACAACGGGAAATAGGAGAAGAAAAAGAAGACAATATATTATGAGAGATTATGCAATAAGGCCAAATCGCATTACTAGAAACACTACAAAATTAATCCTCATATTTTGATTCAGCAACGAACATTTTGGGATCAAGAACGAACCCCCTCCCAATTCTGGACCTTCACGCGCTTCTTAACCCTAACAAATCCGGCCAGGAACAATATTATGCTCATTATTTTGATTCTGTATTTATAAAAATGGTTTTCTCTTCTCTACAAACTACTGCCCCTCTTCATCTAATATTTACACACATATTGACGGCAACACCGCCACGATATATTCATGTCATTTTTATATATAATCTTATACACTTAGTTTTCGTCATCGTACTGACTTTGGTTAATAGACAAATAATTTATGTGAACTGATATGCAACACATGCATGTGTACATAAGTCGAAGTATGTGCATGTATATATGTATATGTATATATATAAATATATATGTATATATATATACATATATGTATATACATACATGTACAATTATATATAATGTATATATATACATATATATACATATACATATATATAATTATATATATAATGTATATATATACATATACATATATATATACATATATGTATAACCTGTCATCTCGGCAGTATATTTTCCCTTAATCCTTCCGCGAGAAATATCTAGGGCACTTGAATGCAGGTACTGTAGAATTCAAGGAATTAGCTGTTACATCTCAAGCACCATTCAATATTGTTATTAATCATTATTATTTATTTTTTTTTCATTCTAAAACGATTCAGAAACTCGGTGTTAGATGCTGTTTGCTTATTGTCAAATACCATTGGTTTTTGAATCGTGGTTTTAGATTGTCAAATACCATTCTTGGTTTTGAATCGTATATATATATATTTATATATATATATATATATATATATTAAGAATAAGGACATAGAAAGGTTTAGGATACTAAACGAATTCGTCTGATGATTCTGAAAAAATATTAATTATTGTTATTATTATTATTATTATTATTATTATTATTATTATTATTATTATTATTATTGTTATTATTAATTACTTTGTAAGCATCTTTGTGCTACGCTTTACTAGATTTAAAATAAAAAAATCGTATTAAGATTTTTTTCTAAACTAAATCATAAATAGTTTACTAGAATTATGGACTTTATTCACCGTCAATTTCATAATTTCAGCTGATTTTTTTTTTATTTTGCGGATCTAATCAAAGCAGATGCTAGGATCTTCATGTTATGAATATTATATTAGTCATTATTTGAATTAAAAGAATTTGTAGGGAATAAGTTAAATAATTTTTTAGCTGTTGAATTTACAGTTCATGATTTTTTCTTCCTTATTAATTTTTTCGTCTTTTGAATTTACTCTTAAATATTTATTGTATATATATAAGTATATATATGTATAGATATAAATATATCTATATATACATATATACTATATATATGTATAAATTTATATATATATATATATATATATATATATATATATATATATATATATATGTATATATGTATATATATATATATATATATATATATTTATATATATAAATATATAAATATATACATATATACTATATATATGTATAAATTTATATGTATATATATATATTATGTAATGTACGTATATATATACATACATACATATATATATATATATATATATATATATATATATATATATATATATATATACACATATATATATATTTTAAAACATATATATATATATATATATATATATATATAGAAATGAAAATATATTTAAAACATTCTATTCTGAATTCATATGAAAAATATTTACAGGAATGTATTGGAATCATATTGCTGTCCTGAGACCAGGAAGAAATTCGAGAAAAAATTCCAACTTGAATGAAAAGTGTGAGGGCCATTTGCAACAGGAAAGCGAAAAACAAATAATTCACAGAAATGGCAGGAATTGAGTTTCTCTTCTATAAATTTCCTCTCAGGATTTCTAGGTAACCGCCGCCTCTAGATAAATTCCAGTTGTCATATTGTATTTCACGTTATAGACAAAAATACTATCTTTACAGCGAATGCCATCAGTCGTATTTCTTACAAACCATATGGTCAGTAGATTTATGTACAGGTATGCACAATCTTTTTCTAATAAGGGTATTTTTTTCATCAAGGTACGTCAAAAGCACCATCATATTTCTCATGCTAATTACTTTTCTAAAACTGTCTTTGTGATATTCTTATGATACTCTCCCTTTCCTTCCTACTTTACGTCACTTAGTTATTTAATACTGACTTCATGGTAATGTCTGTAATAAAAATGGTTCAGTTTCATGTCACATTCCAGTATTGTTCATGTCACATTCCAGTATTGTTGTTAGCAAGCCAAAAGATGAAAAGAGGAACACTTGTTCATCATTTCTGAAATCACCCAGCTCTGGTACTCGTCCCACTTAGAAACCAGCTCATAGATTGTTAAATTATTCTGTCACAGACACTTACAAAAAGTGTGCTTGGAAATTTTTTTTTATTTTACGAAGACTTCCAAAGCAGATGTGGTTAGACCTCTCTTCCAGAAGACTTTCATCGAATGTACTGTGAAAAAGTTTTTCTCCAACACTTCCCGCACATACGTTGAAGGAGTTAGGGCATTTCACTTCAATATACCCTTATAACTTACAAATATCTTCCAGGAGACTGGAATGTTTTCCAGAATCAGGACACAACTTCTGACAGTTCCAGGCGATTTCCAAAAAAGGTCTAATTCAAGTCTACCTTCCAGACTTACTTTCCAAAGATTTTCAAGGCGTCCAGTATGCCAGCACTACTCAGAACTGGAGCCTACACACCAACACACCAAACATTTTCACAAACACTTCCAGGCTGATAAAGTTTGTCAGAATCAGGACCTCAGCAACTGCTACTTGCAGTTCAGAAACTTCTTCCAGGCAAGTTCTAGCAGATTTTCGGTTCCAGGGCCCTGACTCTTTGCAGTTCCAAAGTTCCTTCCAGGCATGGTCCAACAGAGCTTAGGTTCTAGGGATCTGACACTTGGCAGTTCAAATATTCCTTCCAGGCAAGGTCTAACAGAGTTTAGGTTCCACGCCCTGACACTTGCACCTTTACAAACTCCTTACAGGGAAGGTCCATAGAGTTAAGGTCCCAGTTCCTTGACACACTTACAACTTCACTAAATCTTTCCAGGCAAGTTCCAGTAGGGTTTAGGTTCCAGGGCCCTGACACTTGCAGTTTCACAAACTCCTTCCAGGCAAGTTTCAGTGGATTTTAGGTTCCAGGTCCCTGCCGCTTGCAGCTTCAAAAGCTCTTTCCAGGCAACGCCCACTAATTTAGGTTCCAGGATTCTGACACTAGGCAGTTCCAAAATCCCTTCCAGGCAAGTTCCAGTAAAGTCTAGGTTCCAGGGTCCTGGCACTTGAAGCTTCGCAAACTCCTTCTAGGCAAGTTCCAGTAGAGCTCAGGTTCCAGGGCCCTGACGTTTGCAGCTTCACAAACTCCCTCCAGGCAAGGTCCAGTAGAACTCAGGTTGCAGGGCCCTGACCCTTTGCAGTCTCACAAACTCCTTCCAGGCAAGGTCCAGTAGAGTCTAGGATCCAGGACCTCTGCTTTCCAGGAGACCCAGCATCACACTACAACAGCGTCCTCGTGTTCCCCCCATCGGCCCTTCTCCGTGACGACGGAGGTCGACACGGGACCAGGATTCTCCGCCGAAGAGGAGGAGGAGGAGGAGGAGAAGATCGACATCATCGACATGGACACTTCGGCGCTGGCTGTGGTGTCGACGGGACGAGGATGTCGGTGATGAGAGGGTCGATTTCGACGACGGCGACGCAGCCGGTGGAGGTTCGTCCCCACCAGGAGTATGATGATGGCCGCGTAGAAGACGACGATGACCTGGAATGATGGAAAGATGAATTATTCTGTCAAACGAAGGATGACTTTCAAGATATTCTGTATGGATGGAAAGATGAATTAATCTGTCAAATGAAGGATGACTGTCAAATAATTCTGGAAGGATGAGAAGATGGAAAGGTGCATTATTTTGTCAAATGAAGGATGGCTGTCAAATATCTGAAAGGATGGGAAGATGGAAAGATGAATTGTTCTGTCAAATGAGGAAAGACTGTCAAATAATTCTGGAAGGATGGAATAATGGAAAGATGAATTATTCTGTCAAACGAAGGATGACTGTCAAAAAATTCTGGAAAGAAAGATGAATTATTCTGTCAAATGAAGGATGACTGTCAGGAAATTCTGGAAGGATGGAAAAATGAATTATTCTGTCAAATGAAGGATGACTGTCAGGAAATTCTGGAAGGATGGAAAGATGAATTATTCTGTCAAATTAAGGATGACTGTCCAGAAATTCTGGAAGGGTGGAAGGACGAATTATTCTGTCAAATGAAGGATGACTGTCAAGAAATTCTGGAAGGGTGGAAGGACGAATTATTCTGTCAAATGAAGGATGACTGTCAAGAAATTCTGGAAGGATGGAAAGATGAATTATTCTGTCAAGTGAAAAATGACTCAAGAAACTCTTGAAGGACGGAATGCGTATATAGGCCTATGTGGGATTATGTTAAATTCTTTAACATGTAATTTACATGTAATTTTAATTGTTTCCTAATTAATACAGATGACACCTGGTAATCAAACAAAGTATGCATTTACCCTTTCTAAAACTGCAGTAGCCTCAACAGCACACACATCTCGAATCATTTTTCGAAATCTCGAGTGTAAGGAAACTAAACAATTCCTGCCTTACATCTCTCTCAAAACAAACCACGAGTATAAAAATTAAGAAAAAAAAAAAAAGAATTTCGCCAAGTGGGCCCGAGAAGAGCACTCGAAGTACACCACAGCGAGTCTTTTAACACGCTCGAAATTTTCAGCATTTGTTTACGAGAGAGGGAATCTGGTGCGGCTGTACGCTTGAACACGTTCCGGGGGATTCGAGTGTGAGGTCTCGTGAGAGAGGCTGCATGCAGCTTTGGCTCTCTGCTGCTTGCTGCCTCTCTTGGGATTCCTTCGCAGCGCATTTGCTCTCTCTCTCTCTCTCTCTCTCTCTCTCTCTCTCTCTCTCTCTCTCTCTATATATATATATATATATATATATATATATATATATATATATATATATATATATATATATAAATCACACTCACACACATATATATCATATATTCTGTATGTACGTCTGTCTGGAGAGAGAGAGAGAGAGAGAGAGAGAGAGAGAGAGAGAGAGAGAGAGAGAGAGAGAGAGAGAGCTGTTTTTACCCTTTGTACAAAGGCTCTCGAGAGAGGATGGAAGACATTAGGCAGTGTCACATTCATACTTTAGCTGCTCTCTCTCTCTCTCTCTCTCTCTCTCTCTACATATATTATATATATACATATGTATATATATATACAGTATATATATATATATATATATATATATATATATATATATATATATATATATATATATATATATATATATATATATATATATATATATATATACGCATATGTATGCTTCTGTGTGCCAATATCAACATGAAAATAGTCACATAAATAACTAAATAAATAAATCAATTTCGTATAAATGAAACTGAGAGAGAGAGAGAGAGAATATATATATATATATATATATATATATATATATATATATATATATATATATATACATATATATATATACACATCTAAATACATCTTCCTCTTACAGCGACGTAAACAGCAGCGTCGGTGGCGATCTCTGGCGGGAGAGTCGGGTGATACGACGCAGCCCTCATCCCTGAGATGATCTGCTTCATTCCGCGCTCAGACAGTTGGTGACCTCCGATGACCTGTGCCCCGCCCACCCCCTCCGTCACATCAACGCACCTGAGGGGAGGGAAGAGAGAGAGAGAGGTCAGAAGGTCAGTGGTTGGAGTTTCAGGTGAAGGGAGTAGGTACTGAATTGACGGTTGGTTTGTGTTGTATTTTAAGTGGAAGTGGTTGTATGAACTTTTGAGTTTCAGTTGCTGAATGTTGATTTGATTTATGTTGTAAATATACACACACAAATGTATGCAAATATACACATATATATATTCTTATATATAAAAGTGTTTGTATGTTAGTGCTCTATAGAAATCCGAACCGCTTGACCGATCTAGACAAAATTTGGTACATGGTCATCATTTGGCCCAACTTAGATAATAGGGTAGGTTTCAAACCCGTACCCCCTTCCCCATCCCCCCTTCCCTTTATAACTTATGTGGTAAATAAACTCTACGGGTTTATTCTACCTAATTTCATGCGTAAATAAACTCTGCTATCTTTTTATTTTCTCATTAATATACAGTAGAAGTATATTATTGAAAATGCTTGTTTTTCCCTTGATTAATAATTCTGTATCAAGGTTTAGACAATCAGCTCAGTAATACCTGGATAAAAGGGACAGTCACTACAGTAATCCTTGGATAATAGGGACTGACAGTACAGTAATACCTGCAAATGGGACAGCCACCACAGTATACATATATATATATATATATATATATATATATATATATATATATATATATATTTATATATATATATATATATATATATATATATATATATGTATATATATATTTATATTTATATATAGATACATATATATATATGTATATGTACATATAATTATATATATATGTATATATATGCATATATACTCTATATACATATATATATGTATAAATATATACATATATATGCATGAGTATACTCACTCTACTAACATGCAAAATCTTATCAAACTCCTTCCATACAAATTCCTCCCACGAACTCACAAGGACAAATGCATATCCCCCCCTCAAAAAAAAAAAAAAAAAATCCACGACATTTCCTCCAAACCCTAAACACGCGTAAGATAATTAAAACAAAAATGAAATAAAAAAAGTAAGTCACTGATCGTCTCTCTTTAATCTTTTCCAACTCGATCTTCTGCCGATTTCGGAAAGACTTTTGCAGCTGCTAAGGAGAATTAATTGGGAACTCGGCACGTGTCTTGAGAGATGAATTTGAACTTCTTTTTTCTATATTTTTTAAGGGAAAAAAATTTAATCTTTTTTTTTTTAAGGGAAAAATTAATCTTTATTTTTTTAAGGAGAAAATTTCATGTCTTTTTTATAAGGGAAAAATTTAATCTTCTTTATTTCTTAAGGGAAAAATTTGATCTTTATTTTTTAAGGGAAAAAATTTAATTTTTATTTTTTCAAGGGAAAAAAATTTCATCTATTTTTTAAGGGAAAAACTAAAAACGTACAAATCATTTTGCTTATTTTTGCATGTTTCTCCACATTTATCACCTCCATTCTTTAAATCCACATTTCAGTTCCATAAAGGATTGACAAAATGTAAATACAACATTATGTCCCTGTCTCTATTTGCATTACAACCAGTATTCGTGACTTCTGCAAACTAAGCCAGGCGCGTTCATCGCGCTAATGCGCTGGCTTAAAACTGCTTCCTCCTCAAAGGAGCAAATTAGCACTGTTAAACAACGCTCGCCTCTGTGAGGAAAGGAAACGAGAGGTTGAAGAAGCTAAAGACAGATAAATAAATATGTAATTTACACTCTTGATACAGGTTTAGGATTGGCTACTGTTTGTCTTTTAAAATTTCTTGTGTTTGCTAAGTCAATAAACTGGGAAATTAAATATAATTAAAAAACTGTGTTTTTTAAGGGTAAAAGTTCATATGTTTGCCAAGTCAAAAAATAATCCTGGGAAACGAAATATAATGAGAAAAAGAATATAATGAAATTATCATCGATTTTACTGGGTAGAAAATTATTTTATGTCCATTTTTTCCTGGAAAAATCAAATTGCCAGATCTTAAGAGCAAAAGCAACCCAGCAGGACACGATAATTG
>NC_089763.1:35222777-35227777 GCF_040412425.1 Macrobrachium rosenbergii | reverse complement strand
CTAGCGCCATTTGCAACCTTTTTACTCTTTTTTTTTTGGCTAACACCATTTGCAACCTTGACTCTTTATTTGGCTAGCGCCATTTGCAACCTTTTACTCTTTTTTTTGGCTAACACCATTTGCAACCTTGACTTTTATTTGGCTAGCGCCATTTGCAACCTTTTACTCTTTTTTTTTTTAAACACCATTTGCAACCTTGACTTTTTTTTTGGCTAGCGCCATTTGCAACCTTTTTACTCTTTTTTTTGGCTAACACCATTTGCAACCTTTTGACTCTTTATTTGGCTAGCGCCATTTGCAACCTTTTTACTTGCAACACCATTTGCAACCTTTTGACTCTTTATTTGGCTAGCACCATTTGCAGCCTTTTTTACTTTTTTTTGGCTAATACCATTTGCAACCTTTTTACTCTTTTTTTTGGCTAACACCATTTGCAACCTTTCGACTCTTTTTTTTTTTTTTTTTGGCTAACACCATTTGTAACCTTTTGACTCTTTATTTGGCTAGCACCATTTGCAACCTTTTTACTCTTTTTTTGGCTAATACCATTTGCAACCTTTTTACTCTTTTTTTGGCTAACACCATTTGCAACCTTTCGACTCTTTTTTTTTTATTTTGGCTAACACCATTTGCAACCTTTTTACTCTTTATTTGGCTAGCACCATTTGCAACCTTTTCACTATCTTCTTTTTTTTGGCTAGCACCATTTAAAGCCTTTTTACTCTTTATTTTTACTATTTGCAATATTTTTACCCCTTTTTTTTTTTACTGTTTGGTAGGTTTTCACTTTTTTTTACCAGTTGGGTGCACAAGTCAATTACAGATCCATAGTTTTTTTTATTTTTATGTTATTATTGTGTTCATTCAGTGGCAGATGTCATGAAAGAAATACGTAATCTTGATTTTGCAGAACATTGTACTTAAGTAAAATTGATAAAATACAGTATTTTATCAGTAGTATTATTATTCAATCATTATAGAAACTTTGTACTTATTTCTAGATTATTTTCGTAATTATTTTCTTAATCATTCTTGAGTACCTTTTCCTGCCTGTAAATTTTCTTCCCATTTAGGTAGAATTTAACTTTTTCTCTAATTATATCTAACACTTTTTTTTTCCTACATATTTACTTTCCTTACAATTATCCATTAGTTTGCATTTTTGTGTCACTGAATTTATCACATATATACACACAAACCCCACGTCAGTTGAGATCACCTAATCATCTTTCCTTTGCCATGTATTGCAAATATTTGTCTTCATCTGGTAATTGACGCATTTCACATAATTATTTACAAGATTATAAAGCATAATCATTAATATGACAGGAGCTGATATTGCTTAAAAATACCCGTAATCTCTTTTGCTGCCACAATAAATTTCATGAATAATTTATTTGCATATTTACATATGCATATTTACTTATATAAATAAATCCTTGTTTATGATATTTAATTTTCATAAACATGTTAAGAGTCTCAAGTTTATTTTTTCAACTGTTAGATAAAACACAATAACCTCGTTACTTTTTTTTATTGTAGATTATTTCTTTAAACTTGAACAGAGCCTGGTCATTAAATAATTAATGGTTATTTAAATATTAAATAGAAAAAATGGCATTGAAAATAACCTAGGTACTTTTTTTATTATTGATTATTTCTTTAAAAACTTGAACAGAGCCTGATCATACAGTAATGAATGGATTTCAATATTAAATAGAAAAAGTGGTACTGAAAATAACCTAGATACTTTTTATTATAGATAATTCCTTCAAACTCGAACCAGAGCCTTAATATGCAATAACGAATGGTTATTTAAATATCTAAATAGAAAAAATGGCATTGAGAATAACTTAGTTACTTTTTTTTATAGATAATTCCTTCAAACTCGAACCAGAACCTTAATATGCAATAACGAACGGTTATTTAAATATCTAAATAGAAAAAAATGACATTGAAAATAACGACAAACCTCAACTTTAAGAGGTACAAGTTAGGACCACCTTCCCAGCCAAAGAAAAAGGTCCCATGACCTTTAACATAAAAAAAAAGAATGAAAAAGAGAAAACAATAACGCACCGACGGTCCAGCTGGGAAGTGATCAATATTTCGCGACCCCAGCCCAAGCTGAAATTTTAACGGTCCAACTTGCCAGCCTTTTGGCCAATGGAATCTATTTTGTGCTTCCCCAGGGAGCCTCATTTTTTTTTTACAATTTGGTTGTAGTTGTCGGGTTGTTCTTCTATTCGTCTTCGTTTTTAATAGGCTCTCATTCATTCTTTTTTAATTTTGTGGGTTGTTGTTTTTCATTGTCTTGATTTTTTGGGTCATTCTTCATTCTGTGTTCATTTTATGAGTCGTTGTTCATTCTGTCTAGATTCTAAAGTTTATTCATAATTCTGTCTTCATTTTATTGGTTATTCATTATTCTCTCTGCATTGTATGGGGTTTTCTTCATTTTGTCCTCATTTTATTGGTTATTATTAATTTTGTCTTCATTGTATGGGTTATTCTTCATTTTGTTTTCATTGTATGGGTTATTCTTCATTCTGTCTCCACTTTATTGGTTATTCTTCATTTTATCTTCACTGTATGGGTTATTCTTCGTTTTGTTTTCATTGAATGGGTTCTTCTTCATTCTGGCTTCATTTTACTGTTTATTCTTCATTTTATCTTCATTGTATGGGTTATTCTTCATTTTATCTTCATTATATGGGTTATTCTTCATTCTGTCTTCATTTTATAGGTTATTCTTCATTCTCTCTTCATTATATGGGATTTTGTTTTCTTCATTTTGACTCCATATGAAGGCTCATTCTTCATTTCGTCCTCATTCTATTTTATGGTCATTCTTCATTCTGTCTTCATTTTATAGGTTATATATTCTTCATTTTGTCTTCATTGTATGGCTTATTCTTAATTTTGTCTTCATTTTTTAGGCTATTATTCATTTTATTGTGTTTATTTGGCTACAAAAGGGCTGGTGAAAGTAAACAGAGTTTAATCCTAACGTCTTATAGTCCAAAGGATTTAATCCCGAATTCGAGGATCAATTCTTTCATTCATCTTTGTCCTTATTGTCTATGAAACGTCAATGTTCTACCATCAATTATATTTCAAAATACCAGTAACATAAATAACCTTTTTTATTTCCTTCTTATTATGAATATATAACCAGTGACCACGAACATCTATAATAAAACAAGTAAAAAATGCGCCGAAGTTTCTTCGGCGCAATCGAGTTTTCTGTACAGCGTATAATCAAGGCCACCGAAAATAGATCTAGCTTTCGGTGGTGCTGGTATAATGCTGTATAAGCCGCGGCCCATGAAACTTTAACCACGGCCAGGTGGTGGCCTGGCCTCATCGTTGCCAGATGCACGATTATGGCTGACTTTAACCTTAAATAAAATAAAAACTACTGAGGCTAGAGGGCTGCAATTTGGTGTGTTTGATGATTGAAGGGTGGATGACCAACATACCAATTTTCAGCCCTCTAGCCTCAGTAGTTTTTAAGATCTGAGGACGGACAGAAAAAAGTGCGGACGGACAGACAAAACCGGCACAATAGTTTTCTTTTTAGAAAACTAAAACAGTAAAATCTCTTGCTTTCAAAAGAAAACTGAAAAATAGAAAAGATTTAACCAGTACAAGACTCTAAATATTCTCGTCACGAATCCTTGCGTGAGATTCGTCTATACTTTTCTGACCGAGGAAATTAAAAACAAAGTGGATTTCAGTAACTTTCAAAATACGGTATTATTAGTTTTCTGTAAAAGAAAGCTATCGAGATGGCTTTGTCTGTCCGTCCGCATTTTTTTCTATTCGCTCTTCTTTCTGTCCGCACTTCTCTCTGTCCGCACTTTTCTGTCCGCACTTTTCTGTCCGCCCTCAGGTTTCATTGAAGGCGTCATGCCCCATATAATTTCATCTACAAATGACTGATCGATTTATTAACTGCGCATTTCGTTCATGAATCTCTACTTTAATAGAAAAATGATAGAATGTACTATTTAAATATAAAGAAAGATAAAATAAAATTAGTTTGTATTTGTGACGTCCATTTGTGCATTGAAAACTGCAGTACTCGGCGAGTCCAAAGACTGAAAACGAAACCTTGGTAATCGGTCCGGTTACAAAACTTTTTACTCTCTCCGAAATCAATATCTCCTTCCCACGAACCGAACAGGCGTGTAACTCTATTATTACCTCACATGCAATGACAATAAAACCAGGGGTAGACGGACCTTCAAAATGATTTACAGCGGTAGTGAACCGGCTAAGGAATCTCATGCTAAAAGCTACTAAAATGAACGACCGTAATGAATGGAGCTATAAAATTCAGAGTGCGTTGCCAATGGCCGTCATAAAACTGCCGTGAAGACTTAGCCCAAGCCAATTATGAACGGGTTGGAACAAATCTGCATGTTGCCATTAGCCGAGCAATCAATTTCAGATGTCAAGTGAGAGTTTTAGCAATTTCATTATGCTTTTACCCCCCAGGTGGAGAAAACTGGAGATAATGTTACTCTGAGCTCAAGTAGTCAGTTAGCATTTAAACTGCTCCTTGTTTAGCAGACAGAAAGGAGCAATGGTGGAAATATATGACGTGAGAGAATTGTATCAGGTCACAGTTTGATTATTTTTGTAACTAGACTTTTTATTTTTTGGAAAACCGCTGTAGATGACCACACGACTAAAATAATAATTTTATAATTGTTGATTCTTTAAGTATCACTAATCCTGGTTTTGCTGCTGTAGCAGCCGCTAAATAGGAATGATTTAATCTTTGCAAGTTGAATTAATGTTGCTCAGTCTTAGGTTATTTTCGATCCACTGCTCTACTAAGAGCTATTTTTCATGTTCTCATTTACTATGGATTGTCTTTGGTTATTCCCTTATTTACAAGGGCCATTTTCTCTTCTCGCGCTAAAATATCGTCAGAAAGACCAGTAATCTTCCTTTCAAGTCCATCTGATTTTCTTCAACGTTTCACCCAT
>NC_089763.1:35200277-35217777 GCF_040412425.1 Macrobrachium rosenbergii | reverse complement strand
TATATATATATATATATATATATATATGATTAATGACGCACTACATAATTGAACTTTCAACAAAATTCCTTCCACTAAGTTCATATTATTATTATTATTATTATTATTATTATTATTATTATTATTATTATTATTATTATTATAGATTAAACCTATTCACATGAAATAGGCACACCAAGGGGCCATTGACTTGAAACTCAAGCTCCCAAAGAATGTTGGTTTCAACCTCCCACTGCAGACCCCACACTGCACCAGTAACTGATCATGATACCGAGCCATTGTTTTTCACCGCCCTGTGGGAGACTCGAACCAGCCACGCTATCCACCTTACCAGCGGACCAACGTCTACAATAAATCAGCATTTCGAGATTTTGGTACTCGCCACAAATACTTATTATAGAATTTATCGCACCAATTGTGCTACTTGGTTCAAAGCAAATATGATTTTGTTATGGAGCTAAATCGAGGTATTCATTATCATTAAAACCTTACCCATGGTTTGTACACAGTCTGGCTATGTTGTGTCTTTTCAGATGACTTGCGCCCGTTCTCATGCTGCGACTGCGCCTTCCTGGAAAGAGTTGAAATAGTATTATTTTCGCGTACTACCCAGGAGAGAGAGAGAGAGAGAGAGAGAGAGAGAGAGAGAGAGAGAGAGAGAGAGAGAGAGAATCTCTCACTGATTCATGTGATGTTAAGTTTAAGAACATGATCAAAATATTTGTTCATAGTAATGTCTGGGTATAAAGAGAGAAAGAAGAGAGAGAGAGAGAGAGAGAGAGAGAGAGAGAGAGAGAGAGAGAGAGAGAGAGAGAGAGAAATTGATATACGTATTTCTGGAATTTTGGCGTGAAAGACAGGGATGATTATGACATGAATTAGTAAATACCCCCTTATATATATATATATATATATATATATATATATATATATATATATATATATATATATACATATATATATATATATATATATATATATATATATATATATATATATATACATACATATTTGTATTTATATAATACACATACATATATATATATATATATATATATATATATATATATATATATATATATATATATATATATATATATATATAGAGAGAGAGAGAGAGAGAGAGAGAGAGAGAGAGAGAGAGAGAGAGAGATTTTACTGATTAAGCAGACTTTGACCTCGAATCCAAGATGATAACGCAATCTTTTTTAACGCACAACATGTGTATAAAGAGAGAGAGAGAAAGAGAGAGAGAATGACCTGCTGCTGCTGCTGATTCCTGACGAGACCTCGGTCTAAAGACCCCGGTGATTTATGAAGCTTCGACAAAGAGCCTGGACTTGGGAGCTCCTGAATCATTCAGAACCTCTGGAGAGGAGAAAATACGAAAAACAGCAAAAAAAAAAAAAAAAAAAAATTCAAAAATAAAAGTAAAAGAGCACCTGATCTCATTACATGGGTTTTAAAGCCTCGCGTGGATGCAGGGGAAGAGAGAGAGAGAGAGAGAGAGAGAGAGAGAGAGAGAGAGAGAGAGAGAGAGAGAGAGAGAGAGAATGAAAGGAAGGATGATATTTTTAGAATGGAAGTGTGTGCGTTTGCGTGTTGTGATAGTGTATTTGCGTACAGTAGCTCATTATTGTATTGTATCGTCTTAATTATCTTATTTACTGATTATTTGTTATGTGTAAATATTCTGGTAACGTCGTGTGATAATTGCTGCGTACATTTTTTCCGAAATACTTCATAATTAACCGGACTGACACGACACTTCCCTCGAAAGGATTTTCTGAAGCGGAAGATGGTTTAATGAGGAGTAATTCATTTACATTCCCCTTCAGCGGACACTCACTTACACACACACACACACACATATATATATATATATATATATATGTATATACATTAATATGTCTTTTTCCCCACTTAGGTGTGGGGCAGTTGGAAGCGCCCTTGCCTTTCATTTGAGGGCCCTGGGTTCGATCCCTGTGTAAGGTAGAATTTTATTGACATAGAGTGTCTTAAAAATGTAGGGCAGTCCTTAAAAAGATAAGACTGGCTTCATATTGGGGTCATATTTTCCATTTAGTACATCGGAATATTTAATTAATCTTAACATAATTTAATTAAATGTAATGCAGTTTCAGTGCATTAAGCCTTCATTAAAATCCCTTCATATTTCACAATTTCATTTTATCCATTAAATCCAGTCGATGTTCTTCAACAGGTTCAGTCCATTTGCCCTTTTTTTTTTTTTTTATTTCGTTCCCCTGTCGTCGTGGAAATTCTGCTTTCAACCTCTGAGATATTATTCGCTGTTCTCGAATGTTGTAGTTCAGAGAATTCAGGTACACGTGGCTACTCCCACGAAGAATGGGGATGGTGTCCTCTCTCTCTCTCTCTCTCTCTCTCTCTCTCTCTCTCTCTCTCTCTCTCAAGACAGCATTCTCACTCTCTCTCTCTTTCATTCTTTCTTAAGATTGCATTCTAGACAAATTATACTTTCTCTCTTTCACTCTTAAGGTAACATTCTAGATAAACTGTATTCTCTCTCTCTCTCTCTCTCTCTCTCTCTCTCTCTCTCTCTCTCTCTCTCAAGACAGCATTCTCTCTCTCTCTCTCTTTCGTTCTTTCTTAAGATTGCATTCTAGACAAATTGTACTTTCTCTTTCTCTCTTTCATTCTTAAGGTGACATTCTAGATAAACTGTATTCTCTCTCTCTCTCTCTCTCTCTCTCTCTCTCTCTCTCTCTCTCTCTCTCTCTCTCTCTCTCTCTCTCTCTCTCTCTCGTTCTTAAGTTTGCATTCTAGATAAATTATACTTTCTCTTTCCCTCTTTATTTGTAAAGGTAACATTCTAGATAAATTGTATTTCTCTCTCTCTCTTTGGAGCTTGAAAAGCAGTTTCAATTCGCCTCCCAGATAAAGGGAACAGGCAGCCTGTATGATTTTATTTGATTATTTCTCTTATTTTATCCAAAACGAAGAAGGATTTTCAAATAGGTTTTAGTCTGATTAAAGTCAATAACCATTGCCTGAATGTTGGTAAAAATAAATTTACATACTGACAATAATTCACCAGTGACCATTTGGTCCAGGACTTTCCTGACAGCTAAATAGTTTAGCTAAAGGAGACTGCCAACTTTTTTTTTTTTGTATTCTCCTCAGTGTTAAGCATAAACAAATTTGAGACGAACGCAGATGCACACACACTCACACACACACGGACACACATGCAATATATATGTTTGTGTGTGTTTGTATTTTTGTGTTTATACTGTTCAACAACCATACATTTTCTGTCGCGTTTGACGTCATCATTCATTCTCCCAATTTCCAATGTCACAATCAATACGCAGTGAGTATGAATTCATTCATAATGCTTTCATTGAATCAATATCACAATTAAATCATTCGCCATAACCCCCCCCCCTCAATTGCATTCAGATTCTGGTTAAACCCCGAGTCTTAATTGCAATCACAGATCGGTTTTCCGATCATCAGTGTAATTGGTTTGACTGTCAATATGAATTATCGTCAGCTATTAAATTTATGATCCCTTTGTTGGAATTGGTTCCCTGGTTAAAGGAAGGGACGTTTCGTCGCTGTCGACTGTTACCTTTTATGGTAATTGATAGGATATTGACTTCTTTCGAAAGCCTCTCTCTCTCTCTCTCTCTCTCTCTCTCTCTCTCTCTCTCTCTCTCTCTCTCTCTCTCTCTCTCTCTCTCTCTGAGGTTACGGGAAGGGACGTTTCGTCTCTGCGGAGTGAAAAGTTTTATGATAATTTATAGGATTATTGACTTTCTCTCTCTCTCTCTCTCTCTCTCTCTCTCTCTCTCTCTCTCTCTCTCTCTCTCTCTCTGACGTTACAGGAAGGAATGTTTCGTCTCTGCAGAGTGAAAAGTTTTCTGATAATTTATAGGATTATTGACCTCTCTCTCTCTCTCTCTCTCTCTCTCTCTCTCTCTCTCTCTCTCTCTCTCTCTCTGAGGTTACAGGAAGGGACGTTTCATCTCTGTCGACTGTTACATTTTATGATAATTTATGGGATATTGACTTCTCTCTCTCTCTCTCTCTCTCTCTCTCTCTCTCTCTCTCTCTCTCTCTCTCTCTCTCTCTCTCTCTCTCTTAAACAAACAGTGTCGATATAAAAAAAACGTTTTTCACAAGTTGTATTTAATGTATCATCTTTCTTCAAAAGTTCCTTCTTAAATGAAATACGATATTAAAAGTAAGCCGGATAGATTATCAGATTTTGAATTAATTTGAAACTGGAATATATTTAGCTCAATTAAAATAGCAACTTTCTGTCCATATCCTACTTTAATTGTTAGAAAATTAAACTTTTATTTAAGCCAACGAATTATCCTTTTTATGAAAAATTCCTCACGATATTTAAAATGAACTCTGAAATTCTCTAGTGAAATTAACTTCAAGGAAAATAAATAACGTTCAATTAAAGATTAAATTGATTTTTATACTGCAGAGATAAAAACTATTCTTCATTATTAAATAAATTTCTTGTGCAACTCTGATGTAACAAGTAAAAAATGCGCCGACGTTTCTTCGGCGCAATCGAGTTTCCTATACATCGTATAATCAAGGCCACCGCAAACAGATATATCTTTCGGTGGTCTCGATATAATGCTGTATGAGCCGCGTCCCATAAAATTTTAACCACGGGCCGGTGGTGGCCTATCCTATTTCGTTGCCAGAACCTAAATTAAAAACTACTCAGGCTGATGTTTGATGATTGGAGGGTGGATGATCAACATAAATTTGATCCTCTAGCCTGAAATCTGAGGCGGACAGAAAAAGTGCAGACAGAATAAAGTGCGGACAGAATAAAGTGCGGATGGAATAAAGTGCGGACAGAATAAAGTGCGCACGGACAGACAAAGCCGGCACAATAGTTTTCTTTTACAGAAAACTAAAAATGCATAAAAACGATGAAAATCACCCTAGAATGATACTGGATGAAAAAATGTCGAAAGTATTATTATTATTATTATTATTATTATTATTATTATTATTTATTATTAGTATTATTGTTGTTGTTTTAATATTATTGGTATATATCGGGAGAAAACCTTCTTTTAGGCAGGTAATGTTAAATGAAATTGCTGCATCAGCTGCATTTAATTTGTATAGAGTCTTTTTTATTTTTCTAATTATTACTTTTTCTCTGCTACTGCATCGGGCGAGTAACGTTCCGATGTTATTCATCTTCAGGAGGGAAATAGTCGAATTTCAGGGATTCCATATCCGTGTATTTAAATATGGAGGACATAATCCGTAGAGTTTTCTACAATGTATGTTTGTCAATTAGAGTATATAATTATTTCGCCAACGCTTCTCCCAGTTCCAACTGGGTATGATCACGGCTTAGGGTAAGAGTAGAGTGATGTTGATGTTGATGCCACGCCCCTACCCCGCCTGTCAGCGAGACTGCAGCAGCGTGACTTTCATGCTTGAAAAGTTGACTTGAAAAAACTCTCACCAGCCAATAGGAGACAAGCTCCCCGCCCCGGCCAATCAAAATTCAGCAAGAGGCCTATCCCCTGCTGACCCCCGATTATATATTGAGTAGACAAGTCCATCAACATCAATCTACTCCTGCCCGAAGCCGTGATCATACCCAGTTGGAACTGGGAGAAACGTTGGCGAAGTAATTGTGGACTTAAATTGACAAATACATACATTGTCGAAAACTCTACGGATTATGTCTTCCATATTTCAATACACGGATATGTGGAATCTCGGAATTTCGGCTATTTCCCGATGCAATAGCAGAGAAAAAGCAATAATTTGAAAAACAGAGAAGACTCTATACAAATTAAATGCAGTTGATGCAGCAATTTCATTTATTATTATTATTATTTTTATTATTATTATTATTATTATTATTATTATTATTATTATTATTATTATTATTATTATTATTATGATAATTTTTCCTAAACTTTAATTAAGATATTCTTGAGTGTCCCAGAATGGTGACATGATTAATTAGTATATAAATAATTCATGTTCAAAGGTTTTGTGATTACCGCTCGCTAACAATTCTGCTTTCCCGGTCATTTTCAAGTTATAAAGTAGAATTTTTTTTTTTTATTTTACCATTGTGTTTTCAAGTTTATACCTAGATGATGATGCTTTGTTTTGAATTAATGCCCAAAATAGAAAAAAACTTAAAATTTTGAGGAATAAAAGCTGATCTCTTATCAACTTTGTATATATACACACATACATGCATACATATATATATATACATATATTTATGTGTATATGTATATATATACTGTATATATATGTATATATATACTGTACATAATGTTTGTGTGTGTGTGTATGTGTTTATACTCCTCCATGCATACAAATAATACCATGAGCATTTGATTTCCATGTATCTTCCCTGAGGTGACCTTCATAAAAAAAAGGACATTAATTAACCAAAGACTGAAGCTGACCATCCAGCTCAGTCGCAGCCTGAGAACAGACTGACAGGAACTTCAGCCACTTCCAAATCGATGAGACGATCATAAAGTCGATCAAAAGAACTCGTAATTAGCGCTGTCATGCAGTAATTGCCGTAGACTCATTTCTCTCCCTAATAGGTAATTAACTGGCTCGGCATTCATAAATATTTCAGCTAATTGAGTCGTCCTGTATTTTGCCATTTTTTTTTATGTTTGACGTCGGGTTTTCGCCCTGTTGGAGGAAGGCAGTTGAAAGGATTCGGAAGTGGCGGTCGGCGCGCTCTCTCTCTCTCTCTCTCTCTCTCTCTCTCTCTCTCTCTCTCTCTCTCTCTCTCTCTTTTCTCTTTCTCTCTCTCTTTCCATCTCTCTTTTTTTTCTCTCTCTCTCCCCATCCTCCTCTCTCTCTCTCTCTCTCTCTCTCTCTCTCTCTCTCTCTCTCTCTCTCTCTCTCTCTCTCTCTCCCCTTACTCTCCTCTCTCTCTCTCTCTCTCTCTCTCTCTCTCTCTCCTCCCTCTCCTGTTCCCCTTCTCTCTCTCCCTCTCTCTCTCTCTCCTCTCTCTCTCCTCCTCTCTCTCTCTCTCTCTCTCTCTCTCTCTCTCTCTCCCCTGCGATCGATCCCACGACCGGGCAAGGGAAGGAATCATACGGAAGCATTTTCGTAGAAATCCAGAACGACTCTGTTTTCTTAATAAGTGAATTGTGCACCCAGTTGTTATTCGATTTTAGTGTCGTAGTTTTACCGAGAGGGCCTCGACGAGGTAATCCTCACCTCAGCGAAGTGAACCATTCACCAGGTATGTTGTTTGTTTCGTTTGTTTATCCCATCGACCATTTATAAATTTATATTTATGTTAATGAATTTGTGGTAAAGTTTAGATGTAGGGAAGATGGATTTTCAATTTTCAGTTGCAAATTTGGTGTTTTATTTATATAACTCTTTATATTGTTTCTCTGTTTTTTCATATATATATATGTATATATACTCAGACATATATTTATATATACAAATATATATATATTATATATATATATATATATATTATATATATATATATATATATATATATATATATATATATATATATATATATATATATATATATATATATATATATATATATATATATATATATATATATATATATATAGATTTAACTTTTGTAAATCGCCTCCATATATCTCACATTCATTTATTGTTCAGAAATCCAGCTGATAGCTGGATTAACTTTCAATTGTGTACATACGTTTTAATCGTTAGCTTTTGAAAATTTCATATTGTGCACGACATTACCAATTCTGCTTCGTTTTAATTAATACTGAATGAAATCCCTCCCCATCACTAAGGTGTCACTTGTGATCTGTCTTAATTAGAACTCCCAGTCTTAATTGCAATCCTAGGTAGGATTGAAAATGATCGTTACAAAGTTTTTTTTTTTTGTTTTGTTTCGGCAATTATATGTTTTAACCCTTACGTTGTTATCGCTCCGGATATTAACGAAAGGGAGATGACGTCTCGTAAAGCGTAACGTTATAGAATTTTGAAGTATTTTAATATAAAATAGATATTTTTTTTATTATGTTATATATAGTATATTTTGGAGACGACCTAGGTTTTGGCAATAATTTTACCCGTATAAAAAAGTGAAATTATGAAATATGAAATTTTAATATATCCAGATTTTGTTGTATATTTCATATTGGAAATTTTTATACATATACTCGTTATTGATTATCTTTTCCCAAAAAATTTTGATATCGATTTTATTATTTTAAACTGTTTTAGATCAGAGATCATAGTTTTCGAATTCAGGTCGTTGAACATCTGAAAATAATAGAGAAAATAATAAAAATAATAAAGAAGAAGTGAAATTTATTACAAATCAGTCCCTGAGGCTTTAAAATACTTAGCACTGATAAAAAGATAAGAAATGAAAGTTAAAGAATCAACGAAAGAAAAGGAAATAAAATAAATTACAGATTAGTGAATGCGTTTAAGTGGCACCAATAAAACGAAATGAGACAACAGATTACGAGAGTAAAAGAAGAAAGATGAAATTGGAATCTCTTATTGATCAGTGCTTGTGTTTTCCAAATCCTGGTCACTGATGCTGAGGATAGATTGACACCAACTCCCTTGCTTAATCAGGTGGATTGAAGGGAGAGCGAACGAGAAGTTTTAATTAACATTGTCATTTCGTAATTGCAGTGCATTACGTCGTCTGTAATGTCTCTTCGTATTCTCTTCTTCTAGAGAATTGCCCTCTCTCTCTCTCTCTCTCTCTCTCTCTCTCTCTCTCTCTCTCTCTCTCTCTCTCTCTCTCTCTCTCTCTCTTATTCTCTCTCTTCTTTCTTAGAAGAATCTGCCCTCTCTCTCTCTCTCTCTCTCTCTCTCTCTCTCTCTCTCTCTCTCTCTCTTTTAAGATAACATCTGGACAAGTTCTCTCTCTCTCTCTCTCTCTCTCTCTCTCTCTCTCATTCTTAAGATTTTAGCTCTCTCTTTCTTATAAGAATCTTAGCCCTCTCTTATCTGCTCTCTGATCTCTCTCTCTCTCTCTCTCTCTCTCTCTCTCTCTCTCTCTCTCTCTCTCTCTCTTAATTTTTTTAAGATAACATTCTCTCTCTCTCTCTCTCTCATTCTTAAGATAACATTCTGACAAGACATTCTTAAGATAACATTCTGGACTCTCTCTCTCTCTCTCTCTCTCTCTCTCTCTCTCTCTCTCTCTCTCTCAAGATAACATTCTGAACAAGTTCTCTCTCTCTCTCTCTCTCTCTCTCTCTCTCTCTCTCTCTCTCTTCTCTCTCTCTCTCTCTCTCTCTCTCTCTCTCTCTCTCTCTCTCTCTCTCTCTCTCTCTCTCTCTCTCTCTCTCAAATTAACACATAAATGTCCCCTTAAACAACAGCATGGAAAAACGCCGTGTCTTTTGTTTCAGAAATTTTATTTTTCCATAAATGGAATTTCCTCGAGTACTTTAAAAACAAAGGCAAAATAATCATTCACTTGCCATTGATTAATTAGTCCAGGACATTCGTGACAGCTGTCAGCAGTTAATCATTTAACTGGCAGCGAACTGACGGAGTTAATCAGGCGAGGATGTGGAAGTTGCGCGGTGAGCGATTGTTCTTTGTTGACAGTTCGGTTTTCCTACTGTTCATGCTTAAGTTGATTCGTGTATGACTGTAGTGTATATAAGTGTGTATGCATAGATATGTATAGATACATATCTATATAGATATACATATACATATACATATATATATATCTGTATAGATATAAACAAATATGTGTAAAATATATATATGTATGTATACTATATGTGTATATATATTATATATATATATATATACAGTATATATATAAAGAAAAAATCCACGAAGGAAAGAGAAACAATGGAGTGCTGCAAGGCCTTTCGACTTATCGTCCTTTACTAAGCAGCTGTCTGCCAAGTAAAGGATGACAAGTCGAAAGGCCTTACAGGACTCCATTGTTTCTCTTTCTTTCGTGGATTTTGTCTTTATATTTATATATATTCATCACGTTCCATATTTTCGCGATTCAGTTATACACACACAGATACACACACACACACACACACACACACACATATATATATATATATATATATATATATATATATATATATATATATATATATATATATATATATATATATATATATATATATATATATGTGTGTGTTGCATCTGTTAAGTTTGGAAGTTTAGAAGAAAATTTCCTTTAGAATGTATAGAACTGCATTTTATGGAAAGGATGTGAACATTCTTACGAACAATGACATATGAGTTGAATTATATAATGTCCGTAGAGATAATTCAAAGAAACAGAAATACTATTTTGACACTATTATATTTATATAAAATTTATTTTGCTTATAAATAAAATACATTTGCTTTCCTGTCTTCGCCAGAAAATTCTAGAGTAGACTCGAATCATAACGTATGATCTAAATCGATAGTTCAATTAAACCATTGGCAATAACGCTTCAGTCTCTTCTAATCTCTCGGCCAATCCGTAATCTTGATTGTAATCACAATAAGGTTTTCCAGACGCCGTTGTAATTAGTAGTTCAGATGATTCTGTTCGCTAGCAATACAGTAATTAAAGTTCGTCGATCTTTCATTGGCAAAACGGATCAGAGACTAAAGGATGACTTAGAATATCTCATTTTAGTTGGTTTATCTTTTTTTTTTTTTTTTTTTTTTTTAGACCAGTGGTTCTTAACCTTTCTAGTACCAACCTCTAAGAGGTGGTTCTTCCCTCCACGCCCCCTTGCATCTATGAGTAAAATTCCCTCCCAGATTTAAAGAACCTGAAAAATGAAGAGAAAAAGAAGGGATGATTTTATTCTTAAGCCCAACGAGTCTAACCAGAGTAGTAGACTATAGGAAACTAACGTTATTAGGCGATATGTTTCCATTTTTTCATAAACTTTTGAATATTAGTTCTTCCTCTTGTTAAGAGAATAATGAATATAATTAGAAAATTTTTAATTTTTTCTTAGGGCTTGCGCCCCCCCTGGAAATTGCTGACGCCCCCCAGGTTGAGAACCACTGTTTTTGACATAAAACTGTATTAATCGTTATGTCCAAATATAATTTATAAATGTGTATACACGGCTTAGTTATGATTAAAAAATTTTTTCATCGCAGTTTTCAAAATATTTCTAAACTTTGTAGGCGTAAAATTATTATTAATCATTAAATCTAAATATACTTTATAATTGTTTACATACGGCCCCTTAATGATAAAAATAATAAAAATTTCAGTAGCAGTTTTCAAATATTCTCTACACTTTTTGACATAAAATTATATTAATCGTTATTCTCCTGCATTTCAGTATATTTTTATCTATTTGTTTATTTGTTAATTAATTTTTTTCCTTTTTTTAATAAGTGAATGGGATCTCTTCTTTCTTTATTTCCCGTTATCTCCTCTTACTTCTTCCTAATGAACACCATATTCTTTGGAAGCTTGAATTTCAAGGCAATAATAATAATAATAATAATAATAATAATAATAATAATAATAATAATAATAATAATAATAATAATAATAATAATAATAATTATTTCAGAATTTACTTCATCAATGTTGATATACAGCTCCATTATGATTAAATATAGAAAATTTTAACAGCTGTTTTCCATTTTCGTCCAATATTGTGCAGATGAAAGAAAAATCCTTAACCCCTCTTCATGATCTGATATATTTATCCAGTTATGACGAAGAATATGCTTACCGAGAACAATATTTGCAAATATCATTATTGTTTTAGACAGCTTTCAGTGTCCCCCACTAAATATATCGTAGACAGTTAAATGAAATAGGGAACACGGGTAAAATAAATAACTGATAATGAATTGACTCATGTTTAATGAGAGAGAGAGAGAGAGAGAGAGAGAGACGGTAATTGAATAAGCCGTGTTGCATTGCGCCATTATATTGGCAGTTACATTGAGTTCGGCGTTTGACATTAATTGTCCCTCCTTGACTTATAGTTATTGCAGTCTCTCTCTCTCTCTCTCTCTCTCTCTCTCTCTCTCTCTCTCTCTCTCTGTCTTATTCTAGTTTGTTTGTCTTAGTTTGTCTCTCGTTCTTTTTCACTGTCACCTTGCTCTCTCTCTCTCTCTCTCTCTCTCTCTCTCTCTCTCTCTCTCTCTCTCTCTCTCTCTCTCTCTCGAAGCAACTTATCTCTATCTCTGTCTCTTTCTTATGAAGGGACTTAACCCTCTCATTGTTGCTGTGTCTTAGTTTCTCTCTCTCTCTCTCTCTCTCTCTCTCTCTCTCTCTCTCTCTCTCTCTCTCTCACGAAGAAACTTAGCCATCTCATTATTGCTTTGTCTCTCTCTCCCTCTCTTTCTCTCTCTCTCCTCTCTCTCTCTCTCTCTCTCTCTCTCTCTCTCTCTCTCTCTCTCTCTCTCTCTCTCTCTCTCTCGTTTATTCGTATGAGTTTGGAGTGTTGTACAAACTTCGCTCAGAATTCCTTCCTAAAAGACATCACTCGAAATGAAAGCAATGAGTTTAACATTATTTACTGTATATTTAACATGTCATTTTAAAAAAGATACACAAAATTTAACATTTTTAAAGAGATAAACGCCTAAAAGCACCCAAACTCCCCCGGAAGTAACTTGGCCGAAATTTGCGTCCCCGAAAATCTTGGGCGAAATGAAAATTCTTCGGAAACTCCCCTTAAGATATTCATGGGATTTCCATCATGGCTACAAATTCCTCTTACACGTCGGTTCGACGTCTAATTTACTGTCGGGGAAGAATTACGACTCAGATCCTGGCCCATTCTTCTCACGCCAGAGCAGAGGAGTCTGCGGTTAGGTGAAGGTAGGTTTTGGGGTGGTTTCGGCTACCACAAACCTCCGTCAACCCAGTTGGTGCGGTAGTGCCGTCAGTGCACCTCATGCGGTGCACTGTAGGCATTACTTAAGGTTCTAAATTTACCTCCGTCATATTATCTTCCATCCAATTTACTTTCCCAAACCCCTCAACCCTCTTCTAACAATTGTTTTATAGTGCAGCTGCGAGGTTTTCCTCCCGCTACACCGTTCAAAGCTTCTTTTCTCTCAATTTCTCTTTCACCGCTGAATGACCACATAGGTTCCAGCGCTTGGCCTCTGGCAAGAATTTTATACTCCATTCCGTTCCCGTCAAGTCAGGATGGCCCAAAGACCTACTCCAGACACAGTAAAAAAAAATGTTTAATTCTCTCCAAAAAGAATTAAAAATGTTCCTTTTCCAGGCACGGAACTCTGCCAAAATTTGATCAACTATTTTTAATCACCAGGACCACATTTGGTCCAATTATCGTCAGAATCCGCGCGTAACTTTGTGCGTAATTCTGCTAATTGACAGGCGACCTAACAAACCGATCTAGCAACGGAATGAAATCGGAAGCATAGACGTTTATTTATGCCCAAAAGTTTATACGCATGCGTCAGTCTAAAGCCCAGATAATAGACATTGATTAAACATTTAAACTGTAAGAGTTCATAAACATATGCCAGTCCTAGTTCCTAATGCAAGACGAGGCTTAAACTACTGTAAATACGGATAATGATATCATATTGGACACCAAACATCCCAGAAGCTTACTACAGCCCTTAGCAGCGTCTGGTTCAATCGACAATGGATCCCAACGAGGCCTGAAAAGCCAATCGTGTAATTAAGCGCCAACTCATACGAAAAAAGAGTTTCCCAAGGTTCCCATTTGGGACCAAACTTTCGGTCAGCTATTCATGTTCCATTTAGAAAGTTCTGCAACAAATAGATTGCGTCATTAGGATTCGCCCCCCGGACTCCGAGACCATTTTCTTCTTTTTTCTTTTTTTTGTTTTTCTGTTCATGCTTTTCAGATAAATTAGAATCTTATTACCTTTTCTGTTATCTTTCCGATGATCTGTTTCGCTTCTATTTCCTCAGTGTTTCCAGTGACTGTCATCTTTTTTTTTTTCCTTTACTTTTCACGCTTTCCAGGTTAATTAGATTCTTATTATGTTTTCCGTTACTTTCCAGTATGAAAGAAGGAAAATCAATAAAAGGAAACGCACAGAAAAAAAAGGAGTAAATAAGAAATACGTCAGCCAGATGTCTCCTTCCGGGCCAGAAGGCCATTGCAGGGTAAATTGGCTCCAACTTTCCATGAATATCAAACCGTCCCGATCCACATAGAGAGACGAAGGGGGGACCCATTGCCTAAAATGAAGGGACAGTTGATGGAAGGAAGAATGGGACAGTAATGGGGTTCTGCGACAGTTTTTTTAGGGCGGGACAGTTATCAACTTTGCGGTTTGCGTTGGCTGTCTTATTGCCAGAATAATACTGTTTTTGGGTTGTATTTTAATTGAATTATGGTTGTGATTTTATTATCATTAATATTTTTCCCTGTTGGTTTTTATTACATTATAAAATTATTATCGTTTTCTGCTCCATCTTCATTGTACTTCCGTCATCTTCATGCTTATTATCATCATCATTACAATGGTTCTTATTGCCATTTCGTTACTATCATTCTGATAAGTAGTAATAATAAAAGTATTTGTTTTTTAGCGACTTTTTAGGATTTTTGTGCCATCTTCATTGTACTTACTGTCATCTTAATATTTATCATCATCATCATCGTCATTACAATTGTTCTTATTGTCATTTCATTACTATCACTCTGATAAGTAATAATAGTATTATTTGTTTTTTAGCAACTTTCCAGGATTTGTGCGCCAGTTAGTTAATGTAAAGTAGTATGTACGAACAAAGTTATATTTATATCAGTAATTTTTCCCATTACTACCAAAATCTCTGAATAGATATTTATGGCGTATAATATCTATCTCCTTATTCAATGTACAAAAGAAAACTAAGCAATACACTTCCTTTTACAAATATCACGCTTCATAAAACTGTATGATAAATACATTACAATACATGGGAGCAAATAACTCACAGAAATAGTCTATATCCCTAAACTATCATCTTATTTGACCCTTCTCTTTATAAGTCCAACTTCATTTGCCTTCCAACTGGACGAAGATCTCTCGGAAACCCTCTTCTAGACGTCAGAACTATGTGAAATTGAGCCCCTCATTCCCTTCCACGTCCCTGAAAGAGTCTTTATAACATTCCACGAAAGGAAAATTGGAATAGAATTGGAATCTGTTTTACGGCGACAGATTCCTTTCCTCGGAGCCTCTGGGCTGACCATTGTCAAGGCTGGTCTCGGGTCATCACGAAAGTCGAGAGGAAATGTCATGTGTTTTACGTCTCGTATTCATTTTCATAGGAACGTGAAATTGGACGTTTGCGAAGAGAATAGAAGTCGAGTTCACTTTTTTTATTGGTGATGAAATGATGACATTGAAAAAATTGATTGTCATTTTTTTTTTCTGATTTTGCTTGAAATGAAACTGAACTTTTTTTCTGTAAATGAGTAAGCCTTTTATATTGCTCTATTTTTCTTTATTGTGGGTCAAAACTTTTTGATGAATTCCACATTTGGTATTAAAAGTTATCCCAGAATCTGAAGCTGAATTGAATTTTTCATTGTTACTGAAATGATAGTGTAAAACTGATTGTAATTTTTTTTCTGATTTTGCTTGAAGTGAAACTGAACTTTTTTCTCTAAATGAGATAAGCCTTTTATATTGCTTCATTTTTCTTTATTGTGGGTAAAAACTCTTTAGTGAATTCCACCTTTGGTGATAAAATTTATCCCAGAATATGAAGCTGAATTGAATTTTTCATTGTTACTGAAATGATAGTGAAAAATTGATTGTAATTTTTTTCTGATTTTGCTTGAAATGAAATTGAACTTTTTTCTGTAAATGAGATAAGCCTTTTATATTGCTCCATTTTTCTTTATTGTGGGTAAAAACTCTTTAGTGAATTCCACCTTTGTTGATAAAAGTTATCCAGAATCTGAAGGTGAATTTAATTTTTCATTGTCACTGAAATGATAGTGAAAAATGGACGACCATTACCTTCCGATTGTTCTTGAAATGAAAATGAATTTTTGCTGTGAATGACTTAAGCCTCTTACATTGCTTGATTCCGTTTTCTTTAGCGGGCAAAAACTGTCTGGTGAAGTCCACCGCCGGTAAAGGTTGTCCCAGAGTCTGAAGTTGAATTCAATTTTCTATTTTTACTGAATTGAACTGAATACAAAATTCAGGCCAAAGGCCAAGCGCTGGGACCTATGAGGTCATTCAGCGCTGAAAGGGAAACTCAGTAAGAAAGTTTGAAAGGTGTAATAGGAAGAAAACCTCAAAGCAGTTGCACTATGAATCAACTGATAGGAGAGAGTGGAAAGTAAGGTGGAAGGAAGAGAATATGGAAGGAGGTACAGTAAAAAGAACGAAAGGGGTCGCAGCTAGGGGCCGAAGGCACGCTGCAATGATCCTTAAGTAATGCCTACAGTGGACTGCGTGAGGCGCACTGACGGCACTACCCCATATGGGGTTTATTATTGCTAAAATGATGAGCTTGAAAAAAATTGGTATTCCTTTCTGATTTTATTGAAATGAAATGATCGTTTTCTATGAATGACATAAGCCTTATATATTTTCCTATATTGTTTTATATTTTTAATTATTTTTAATTACTCTTCTTTGATTTTATTAATTTTACCTTTTTATATTTTATTTTTTTTTATTTCTAAGCCTTTTTATTTTGCCTCCTTTTTTCTATAGGTGGTAAAAGGTATTTAGCGTAGCCTACCTTTTGTAAAAACTATCCAAGAATCTAACACCAATTTATTTTTTTTTTTTTTTGCCCAAACCTGATAATAAAGAGACAGAGTTACGCACAGTTAGATAGCCAAACAAACAAACAAACGAAAAGGACAAACCGCAGAACCTCCTTTTCGAAGGGAAACTGTAAACCCAAAAATTTTTTGAGTTCTCGTTTTTCGACGTCAAATAAGAAGATTACGAATGCTGTGAGAAGATTACAAAATTTAATACCCTGTTCTGTGGAAGTTATTGTCGTCAACGATCATTAGTGCAAAATAAGACGTCATTATTGTCCGAAGAGTATTTTTATAAAAAAAAAAAAAAACGTCGAATATGAACTAAAGTTGTCGCGAAAAAGTACTAATCTTTCATTCAACAATGGTTGTTTAGATACGCGAACTTTTTCATGAATTTATATTTCAGAAAAACACTTTATAAAAAATGTTTTTATGCTTTATAAAACCCGGAATTCATCAAGCTATTGCATCGCGGAAACAATAGAGACTCATCTTTTCATTCGCATTGTTGGCAGAAACCTATTAGAAAGGAGTTAGGACTCTGAATACAACATTTTTCAGAATGGGATTCTCTGCTACGTTTCAAATATGCGGAATATATTATTACAAATGAATTGTTTCGAGTGAATGTTAGGGAAGCCCGAATTATAATTGAAAAGAGTTTGGAGTTGAGGAAATAGAAATTGACGCATCATTACCCGCTGTGGTAGAGTATGGATTTAGAACGCAGCCGCAGATTCACAGAG
>NC_089763.1:35195277-35197777 GCF_040412425.1 Macrobrachium rosenbergii | reverse complement strand
GACATATGAATATTTAACAGTAATAGGGGACTGAAATATACAGATCTGTATATCAGTGTGAATTATTATTATTATTATTATTATTATTATTATTATTATTATTATTATTATTATTATTATTATTATTATCAGTGAGTGTTATATATGAATGGGTCCAGTGGCAACACCCAACTCTCGGGACGTTACGTACCGTCCAATGAGATGAAAGAAATATTGAAATAGTATATTTTACCGGTAACTGCCAAGCATATATACACATGTATATGTATGCATATATGTATGCGTGTATTGACACAATACTCGTTCTCCAGAAGCCATGACCAAGCTTCAGACTACTCTCCCATGATTACTGCAAGCTCTCTCTCTCTCTCTCTCTCTCTCTCTCTCTCTCTCTCTCTCACATACAATCTGACGACCTTTGGACTACCAAGCCCATCCTATTCAGGAAATGAGAGTATGGATTGAGACGCATAACTGGCGCCTCGCTCGTAATTGCAATCCGTGATGCCTGTAATGCAACACTCCCCATACGCAAACAAACTTTCTCTCTCTCTCTCTCTCTCTCTCTCTCTCTCTCTCTCTCTCTCTCTCTCTCTCTCTCTCTCTCTCTCTCTCTCCCGAGTGGCAACACATAGTCCACAACCATGCTAATTCCCGGGATGAGGCTGGAACGACATAGTGTTGTTACCCCTCTCTCTCTCTCTCTCTCTCTCTCTCTCTCTCTCTCTCTCTCTCTCTCTCTCTCTCTCTCTCTCTCACTCTCTCTCTCTCTCTCTCTCTCTCAATAGTGCTTTTCGTAAGGTCTGCAGCATGTTTTAATAGCTTGTGCATATATAAATTTCATACACACACGCTTTTTATATGACTTAATTTTACGCAATTATTATTTCATATTTTGCATAGCTGATCAGTACTGAATTACAACAGTGTAGGCAATACAGTTTTCCCTCTGTTATGGAATCTATGTACTTCCTATCTTACACCAAAAATAAAAGAATACTTAATTATAAAACCAACATTTAAAAATATATCTTACCTTATAGCTCAAGCAAAAAATAGAACCGGCAAACAAACGATACCGATTTCAAGAACTGCCGACGTGTCTGGGACATAAAATAGAACCGGCAAACAAGTGATACCGATTTCAAGAACTGTCGACGTGTCTGGGACATAGAATAGAACCGGTAAACAAATGACACGGATTTCAAGAACTGTCGACGCGTCTGGGACATAAAACAGAACCAGCAAACAAATGATACCGATTTCAAGAACTGTCGACGCGTCTGGGACATAAAATAGAACCGGCAAACAAATGATACCGATTTCAAGAACTTTCGACCGTCTGGGACATAAACCGGAAAACAAAAATAGAACCGGAAAACAAATGATACCGATTTCAAGAACTGTCGACGCGTCTGGGACATAAAATAGAACCGGCAAACAAATGATACCGATTTCAAGAACTTTCGACCTGTCTGGGACATAAAATAGAACCGGCAAACAAATGATACCGATTTCAAGAACTTTCGACCTGTCTGGGACATAAAATAGAACCGGCAAACAAATGATACCGATTTCAAGAACTGTCGACGCGTCTGGGAAACAAATGATAAACAAATGATTTCATTTCAAGAACTTTCGACCTGTCTGGGACATAAAATAGAACCGGCAAACAAATGATACCGATTTCAAGAACTTTCGACCTGTCTGGGACATAAAATAGAACCGGCAAACATATGATACCGATTTCAAGAACTTTCGACCTGTCTGGGACGTATCTGCTTCTTAGGATAAAAAAAAATAAAAATAAAATAAAATAAAAATGGTGAGCTAAAGAGGAACTCTGAAGCGATCTCGAACATGATTGATGCGTTACTGACGTTGTTTGGCGGAGATGTTATCGACGATGTTGTGGTCTCCATCAAAGCCGTTGTCGCTGTCATTTGATAAAAGATGTTTTCGATGGCGGATGGCGATTATACCCGGAAGTATTTTATGCGGGAGATCAAAGGATGCCTTGAGAGGTTCTCTTATCGTGATTACATTGCGTTTCGACGACGGGCCGTGCCTTTTGCGACGCCATTTCGCTTTGGTTGTTCCTTCGTTTGAAATTGGGGTTGTCAGATAGTAATAATGATAATAATAATAATAATAATAATAATAATAATAATAATAATAATAATGAATTTTACTATATCGTAAACTAAACACAAAACATTAAATAATAATAATAATAATAGTAATAATAATAATAATAATTATAATAATAATAATTAATAATAAACTAAACATAAAATATTAAATAATAATAATAATAATAAATTTTATATCGTAAACTAAACACAAAAAGCATTAAATAATAATAATATAATGATAAATTTTATAACAATAAACTAATTATAATAATAATAAATTTTATATCGTAAACTAAAACGAAAAATAATCATAATAATAATAAATTTTATATCGTAAACTAAACAAAAAAGCATCAAGTAATAAT
>NC_089763.1:35182777-35185277 GCF_040412425.1 Macrobrachium rosenbergii | reverse complement strand
GGCCTTGGTTATACGCTGTACAGAAAACTTGATTGCGCCGAAGAAACTTCGATGCATTTTTTACTTGTCATTTGAAGGAATGTGTTTCTAAATGCATATGTTCTCTGAAAAATAATGAACCCCAGGGAAATGTCGCGCCCTTATAATGACAGACAAGTCCCATTAAACTGAAAAAAATACGTCTATGTTCCTAAGACACGTATCAGAATTTTATAAGCTGAAAATAATTTTTATCAGAATTTTCTGATGTTTCGACACAAATTCTGATGAATCATATAATCCTTCGTCGCAAATAAGATTTAAAAGCCAAGAGTTGGAATTTTATAGTCTTTATTGCTTTCTAATGCAGTATTAAGTTTCTAATAAAATCCTCACTGTTTAATATAACATAAATATGTTAAATCAAAAACAACATTTTTCTTGTCAACATCACACACTTATTATAAAGACAATATTATTTTACCAATAAAACGAAATTATTTTCAAAATGATTTAACGAAACTCCTCAGAAATATTTTATTATTTTTATTAATTATTTTATTAATTATTTCCGAATATTTAAATTAATTTTGGTCGTAAAGATTGCATTATATAGTTTGAGTTGCAAATGGAAGAGATTGGTGTGTGTTTGTGTGTGTGTGTGTGTGTGGTTAGCTTCCCTGGGCCGATGTAACTGATAATAATTCACAAATAAAATAAATGACGTAATATATAACTGATAATTATCCAGAAAGGAAATAGGTATCGTAATATATAACTGATTACAATCCACAAGTCAAATAAATGACGAACAAACAAATAAAAACTTTGGGACAAGCAGAAAATTAATTTTTGAAAAACCTGATTTAGTTGCGCCCTGGGGGTTTACATTGTCCATAATTTTTCCTAATTATCCACGAACAGTGCTTTTATTGTGTGTGTGTGTATATGTATATATATATATATATATATATATATATATATATATATATATATATATATATATATATATAAATATATATATATATATATATATATATATATATATATGCATATATATATAAATATATATACTATTTTTTTCAGTTATTATTAGCATTCTCAATTTTAATTCAGCCTTCATTAGCACAACAAAATGTGTTATAGACATTGTATTCTAATAAAAAAAGTCAGAAAAATTGAAGGAATAATAGAAAAACGAGAGACAGAAATTTCTTTTGCCAAGCGGTAAGGTATGATAACGCATGCGGCCACTAGGTGGCAGTACCTACCGGCGATCTCTCCGTGGCCTAAAGGTGTTGCCTTTTCAATGGCCTTCCCTGCATTCATTTAATTTCATTCTTACTCCTTTTCCCTTCATTCTACATTTTGCACACTACCCTACCTTACCCATTTCCGTTCTTCATTGACTTAGTTTTCATTTGTATTTTGAATAATTCATATTTACGTTTAACTGACTATTTCACAATTGAATTGGCATTTGACTACACGAAGAGGCTAACAATGGTTTGGGGAAAGTAATCACATCGTTCAGTGTTTTTGTAATTATCGACGGAAATGAGACTGCTACAGGTGTCAGAGTTCACTAATGAAAGAACAACACGAACACATGAAAGTTTTTTTTTTTTCAGAACGAGTTTGTAATTGATGACAGTGGGTATTCTGACAGAAAGCGTCAAATGGAGATTTAAAACTGTAATTTATAGACACCGCGCGACAGAGTTCTCTCTCTCTCTCTCTCTCTCTCTCTCTCTCTCTCTCTCTCTCTCTCTCTCTCTCTTACACACACAAAAACTGTATATATATGTGTATATATACATATGTATTTACATATTCAACAACACTATACTGTAGTTACTATCACATTTATAGTCCAACTACTGACTCAAGGTTGAACACCTCGTGCTAAAAGCCTCTCTCTCTCTCTCTCTCTCTCTCTCTCTCTCTCTCTCTCTCTCTCTCTCTCTCTCTCTCTCTCTCTATATATATATATATATATATATATATATATAAATATATATATTTGTATATATATATATGTATATATATATATATATATATACACTTATATATAAATATATATATTTGTATATATATATATCATATATATATGTATATATACCGTATCTATTTAGCCAAAAATATCGGTTAATATCAAAATCACACTACCTTATGAGCAACCTACACCCGAATTAATCATAATCGATAAGTGCTTCTCCCCATGCCAGATTTCGAACCTGTTCCTTTGATTTAGAAATGACAATAAACAGTCGACTTCGACAAATCGACCATGACTGTCTAAAACAGAACCATTTGCATATGACCACAAGACCATAAATAAACGCCTTAAATTATCCGCCGAAACGCACGCTAAACTTTCACTAAACCCCATAATCCCCACATGGGCGACAAACGCAGTATCCCTTTGTCGTATCGCCTCGTCCAGCAAGTTCCATTCATGAAGATTTGACGCACCGGTGAAAGTTGCATCTGTTACTCTCCATATTGACAAGAGGCTCGA
>NC_089763.1:35155277-35177777 GCF_040412425.1 Macrobrachium rosenbergii | reverse complement strand
AATTACGTTTGTATAAATAGCTATTTCTGATGAAGCTAGATGCTTGAAACTTACTATTTTTGTTTATACATTTTGACTAGTCTTTTTATCCCAGTTCAATTTAGGAATTTCAAAGGCTTTTAGCCGTTATTAATGTGACTGTCCTGAAAACAGTCGGAAATGTCAAGGAAAACTGAATTGTTTATTGAGGTTCCTCAACTGTAAACAACAGTATCATTACCCTGGAATTTTGTTTACAGTCTGTTTCAAAAGTTTCGAAAAAAAACTGTTGCTTTGGACATACCTGTATTTTCAAAATCCTTAAGTTTGAATAATATGTGATCAGTTTTAATTGCTTTTTCATTTGTGTTAGAATAAGCGGGATGGGCAACAAATATCATTATGTTTCCCAGGTATGAAGAGAAAAATATGGGTGAGGTAAAAATAAAGATAGGGATTGTGTGGTTAAAGAATTTTGCCAGCATAGGAATTAATTTATAGGAATGAATTTCTTAATAAATGCATTAACTAACACCTAGATAGAATCTGTTTACCCTCCAGCTCTTAAAAAAGTAACATATGAAGAAACATAAAATGAGAAGAATAATAAGAGCAGCAATATTTAATGGGAATGTATTTTCATATCTTGCGAATGATGTGTATTCCAATACATAAATAAGAATAATTCCCATTCAGAATAAAATATCTCCTTTTAAATTTATTCATTCCCGCGACCAGTACGCTTTTCGTATTACTGCTCACAATCGAAAACATTTCTCATGTTATGGATCTATTGTTTAAAAAGTGTCGCCATTGTAACATCCTTTCCCAAAGGGCACTTGTACAGTTTTTCACAATTTGCCGTTCCAAGGAAAAACGGGAATTGCCAATCTTCTTTTTCTGAGGGGAAATTCCAGTTTGGCTCATTTGGCGTTACCGAAAACAATTACGTTGTTGTAGATTTTTTTTTTTTTTTTTTTTTTTGATCGAAGGCTGTTTTCAACCACGCAACATTTTGTCGTTCTGAAGAGAAATTTCTGCGCCAGTGAATTTGGCTTTTAAAATATATTAGAGTTGTAGTGCTGGTCTATGAATAAAATTATATATGCTATAGTGGAAAGAAGTGCAACTGGCCTTTGAAGGTAAATTGAGCAAATTTTAACAATTTAGGGTAAATTGAGCAAATTTTAACAATTTCAAAATAGGGAAATGCGTAAAGATTAATGGAACTATTTTCATGGATTAAATCATAATTGATTTAATTTTTTGAAACTTCAGAAATTTAGTAAATATATTTTCCCTCATAAATCAGAGAGAGAGAGAGAGAGAGAGAGAGAGAGAGAGAGAGAGAGAGAGAGAGAGAGAGAGAAGTATCGTTTTATGCAAGATATTGAATTCATACTAAAACTTCCATTATCATTAGTTGACCTTCTACAGATTTGTAACACGTTGTTTGATTATGAAAATATCTCATTCCGTAACAGAATTATTTTATTTCCTATAATGGAAACGTTTTATAAATTACATATTTTATCATCAATCTTATTTCATTATACTGTACCTAATTCATGTCAGCTTTCTTAGAATCAACTTTGTAATAATTATGTAAGTATCTGCATTGTAATTGTTGTAAGTTTAATTTGTCTATTAATACAGTTTATGATGCCATATTTCTTTTTATAGAAACTCTTTAAATGCTACAAGTGAACATTAATAAAGGCAAAATGACATTATTTTCTTTAGATGAAAAATATAATCCTGCATTGCTGAAGGAAATATTTTGCATATTGCGTATTATTCGTTAAGATAATATGATAGACTGTGTATCTTTAACATCGTTACTTGGACCTAAATGAAATATCATTCAATCTCACGAACTTAGAACAAATTAACAACAGTTCCGAACTTGAAGACAACTTACCTGCTGATTTTAAACTTGCGGAATCCCAACGAAAATGACAATTTCTTTCTGTTTGGGTTTCGACATTTGTGTCGTGTTATGAACTCAAACAATGTTTAAAAAATGAAATATTTTTAAAGCGTAAAAAACAAGATTCAGTAACACTTCATAGTGACGGTGGATATTCTAAAAAAAAAAAAGTCATAAACTGAATAGTTAATATTATTGATCATGAAATGGCGTTGGCTTCAGATACTGCAATGACGGCGAATACTTAAAAGAAAAAAAAACGGAAAGTGCAGAAGTCATGCGAGATCTCCTCAAAGCGTAACGCGAGCGAGCGAGCGAGCGAGTAGCGATCTAGGGAGCGAGCGACGTACGTCCGTTCGCGACAGAGGCAGGCGATACACTGGGAGGCTCGGGGACCTCACTTGTGGCTTGATGCTGTTTCCTCGAAACTCAGTCATGAACTAACACTGAGCTACTCGCGTTGATTTCCATCCTCCTTTCCTTCTCTTTCTTCTTTTCCTTCTTTCCTCCTCCTCCTCCTCCTCTTCTTCTTGTTCTTCCTCGTGCGTCAAGGAAAGCGCCGGGATATCCTGTGAAGAGGATGCACCGTCAGGATTCATCCTCCGGTTAATTACATCTCACAAAGGAGGCCTTTCTTGCTAGAATATCTTTATCTCCTAATCTCTTTCACAAGGAGCCACATTTTGTAGGAACCAGGTGCCGAGTTTTCTCGGCGGGGCAAATAACCTTCCTCTGTTTTGTTCTACTTTTTTTTTAAATAAAGAATTTTCTTGGAATATGTTTTTTAGGTTAATCCACAATGGCATGATCTTAGTCTTAGTATAACAAATCCATTCTATTTACATAAAACGTTAGTAAATAAATATATAAGTAGATAAATGAATGAATAAGCAAATAATTATTTAATTAATCTAATTAATTAATTAATTTTCCTTTCAATGTACATACAATGTTGATTAATAAGTAAAAGATCAAATAAAAGAATATATAAATAAGATTATGTAATGGATCGAACTGATTAATAAATTTGCTTATTTTCTCATTTACCATTTAAAGAGAATCCCCTACATTTTACCAAAAGCGCTCCTCAAATTAAAAACCTCAGTCCTTCAACTCATTCTCACCTTACGAAATCTTTTTTTTTTCCTTCATTCTAGGAAAGCATTGAGCGAGATATCAATTGCAATAAAGCGTGAAAATTTACAAGTGAACTTTTGGAAAACGCGTAAAGTCCTGTCGAATAAATTTAAAGAGTTTATGCACAGCTGTTTTTTCTCTCTTTTTTTTTTCTCTCTCTCTCTCTCTCTCTGGCTCCCTATTCGCTGATATAAACTGCAGGAAGCACATCGAATTTCGGATCAAATTTATGCGCGCGCGCCTTCCCCGCCCTTCCCCACACCTTCCCCCCCCCCCCTTCCCGTGTTTATACCTGCGTTGTATACTGGTTTTAAATATAGTCTCGTATTTCCAAGAAGGTATTTGTAGAGCGGCTTATTGCAAAGTCATAAATATGGTTCTTTCGCGGCGGAAATGGACGGGGGGGTTAGGGAAATGTTTATTCGCATGTATACGTTTTCTGGCGTTCGTTTTTTCGGTCATGCATTGATGCAGTGTGTGTTACCTCTGTGTATGCAGATACATACATATATGCATATATGTTATATATATTTACATATACATATATATTATATACATACGTGTAAGTATAAATAGATATATATATATTGTATGTATATATTTTATATATATACATACACACACACACATATATATGCATTTAAATACTACCAAATCTGTATGTATTATGTACTGTATATATGTATGTATGCTTCTATATCTCTACATTTCAGAGGAAAAACACACATGCAAGATCTTAAAAAACCGCACATACTCCAAAAAAAAAAAAACTGACAAATATAAAGGACACAATTATAAATGACATGTACAATGCTCCATCCGCCCTAGTTTGAGAGAGAGAGAGAGAGAGAGAGAGAGAGAGAGAGAGAGAGAGAGAGAGAGAGAGAGCGGAACAGCAAATACTTCAGTCGCATAAAATTCCACTGTAGGGTCCAGTTAATGTATGCAACTCCACACACGCCCCATATTCAGCTAATCCTCTCTTCATACTAGTGCTCGCCTTGTTTGCATTTTCCGATGCGCGTGGAAACGTTTTGAGGTCATCTGAGTTATGTCAGAAATTTATTTCCCAACGTGAATGTTAGTATACTTTTCGTTATGAAAATACAGCGAAGTGCTTGTTGTGTTTTGGGGTTCTTTATAATTAATATTTCAGGTGAATGTTTTCTTTCCATCTGCACGGGAAGTTTGTAGGTTACCTTATAATTATTACTATTATTATTCAGAAGATAAATCTGTTCATATGGAACGAGTCCAAGGTGGGGAGGCCATTGGCTTGAAATTCAAGCTTCCAAAGAATATGGTGTTCATTAGGAAGTAAGAGAGGGTAAAGGGAAATGCAGAAAGATATTAAAAATAAAAAAATAAATTAATAAATAGATAAAAATGCATTAAAATGAATTATTTCGGTAATTCGTTTTGTAATTTATATAGTTTAACCTATATTTGCTCAATCAGTAATGTCATCTTTTCAAACGAGAGTTGGGAAAGTAACAGAAATGACTTTTCTCTTATAGCAATTGAAAAAATGATATAACACCTTTTTAGTTTTCTGTAAAAAAAACTATTTAGATGGCTTTGCCTGTCCGTCCGTACTTTATTCTGTCCGCACTTTTTTCTGTCCGCCCTCCGATCTTAAAAACTACTGAGGCTAGAGGGCTGCAAATTGGTATGTTGATAATCCACTCTCCAATCATCAAACATACCAAATTGCAGCCCTCTAGCCTCAGTAGTTTTTTTTATTTTATTTTATTCAAGGTTAAAGTTAGCCATAATCGTACTTCTGGCAACGAAATAGGATAGACCACCACCGTGCCGTGGTTAAAGTTTTATGGGCCGCGGCTCATACAGCAGTATATCGAGACCACCGAAAGATGGCTCTATTTTCGGTGGCCTGAATAAGTTCTCATTCATTCATTTACAAAAGCGACAAATCACGAAAATGTAAGCTCAGAAAGGTTTAATTAATTTTCAGTTAAAGAGCCATTTATTCAGTTTTTTTTTTTTGCAAGGTCGGAATATCGCAGGTAAAGATTGCTGTATTATTTTTCCCGCTTTTAAAGCGTCGTACTTTGCCTCGATAGATCAGTTACAAAACCGCTAAATCGCACGAGATAATCCAATATTGGAGAAATCTGATTTCGTTCCAGTAACTGCATTACTTGCTTTGCTTTGTAGTGTTAAATTTCTCAGTGTTTTCAAAATGAATTCGACAGAAATGTTTGATATTTTATTCAATTTACATATCTATAGTTTATAGCTTCCTATATATCAGCGTTTTGTCAACAGAATTTGCATCAATATATCCAGGTTTTTGATGTCAAAAATTGAACATTTTCTCTGCATAAATTCTTGGTGTTAGTTTACAATTCGGCTTCAATATCTCAAGGTTTGGTTAAGTTGTGATTAATTAATTCAATATGAATACTTTATTACTGTTTCATTTACAAAATTATACATAAATATTTTACGGTTGAATAAAATTTTATTTATGTAACGTCGCTGCATTTTTGCACTGATCGGTGTTAATTGGATATTGGAAAACCATTAATGCCAATTTGTGGGTATCTATGACCATTGTGGGTATTTATTGCCAATGTTCCACTGTTAAATTGGTACTTGGGATGTCTGAATCGGTTCCCAGAGAAATGTAAAGAAGGAAATACCAATACTCATTTCGTTCTTGAATGATGAGAGTTTCTGTCAGAGTGGTGATGCTATTGGGAAGGTCTGCCCAAATCCCCGCTTCTAGCACGGGTTCGAAGAAAAGCAGAGACGGAAAAGAAAGGAGAATGAGAGGAATAGGAAATTGAACGAGAGGAAAAATTTCCTCAGAAGAAGAAAGGTTCCAAAGTCTGACTCCAGAGGAAAATAGAGGCTTGTAGCCTATCTGACTCTCAGATGGAAAAGCTGTAAGATCTGATTCTTGAAAGGAAGAAAAGTTAGAAAATCTGACTCTTGAAGAATTAAAGGTTGTAAGTTCTGACTTTTGAAGAAAAAAGGTTAAGAGTTCTGACTTCTGAAGAAAGAAAGGTTCTAAGATCTGACTCGTGAAGAAAGAAAGGTTCCAAGACCTGACTCTTGAAGAAGAAAGGCTATAACTTATAATCTGCCTCTTAAAGAAAGAAAGGGTATAAGATCTGCCTCTTAAAGAAAGAAAGGGTATAAGATCTGCCTCTTAAAGAAAGAAAGGGTATAAGATCTGACTCTTAAAGAAAGAAAGGGTTTAAGATCTGACTTAAAGAAACAAAAGCTATAAGATCTGACTTAGAGAAAGAAAGGGTATAAGATCTGACTTAAAGAAACAAAAGCTATAAGATCTGACTTAGAGAAAGAAAGGGTATAAGATCTGACTTAAAGAAACAAAAGCTATAAGATCTGACTTGAAGAAACAAAAGCTGTAAGATCTGACTTAAAGAAACAAAAGCTATAAGATCTGACTTTGAGAAAGAAAGGGTATAAGATCTGACTCTCAAGAAACAAAGGCTATAAGTCATGACTCTTGAAGGAAAAAAAAGACATAAGATCTGACTCTCAATGGAAAAATAGGCTATAAGATCTGACTACTGGAGAAAAAAAAGGATTTAAGACCTGACTCTTAATATCCAGTGAAGAAGCTATTCATTATCATACATAATAATGTATAATAATCTTCACGTCTAGACAAACTGGGCTAATCCTATTTGACAGTTAATTGAACAACGTTAGGTTCCCCTTATTTGCATTTTTTTAATAAGGTAGGCTTGAATATGATCATTAGGCAACATTTCCATTAAAAATCTAATTTGGGACTGAATTAAAAGGAAAAAATGTAGTGTACATTAGGTGTAATTATTCGTTATTATGGAGAGTGGGAATGGAGGAGGGGAGATAAACACGAAAACAGTAAATTAAAGTTTGTTTGTCTGTGTTAATATATATATATATATATATATATATATATATATATATATATATATATATTTATATATATATATATTTATTATAAATGTTTATGTATATATTATATATAAATGTAATATATATATATATATATAGTATGTATATATATATAGGTGTGTGTGTGCTTCAGACTCACATAGGGGTCGAACTCCGGCCTCTCAAATGAAAGGCCAGGCCGCTACCAACTGACCCACACAGGTCAGAATAGCGCCTTGGCTTTTTCATTCGTTGCCTATTTTAGTAAATAATTTATTTCTTTGATACGCGTGCTCATGTTGATTAGATCCAATGTAAACATAGCTTATATATACATACTTATATGCATACACATATACACATGTATATATATATATACATATGTTATATATCCAAATATACATATACATATTTTTAAATATATGAATATATTCATACATATATAAATATATTTTATGAAAATACTATATATATATATATATATATATATATATATATATATATATACATACATATACATACATACATACATACATATAATGTACAAACACTATCCTCTTTACGCAGTCGTTCGTGAAAAACTGAACGGCAGAGAGTTGGAAAATAAAATTGAGTGCGCTGACAGGTTCAAATTTGATTAGTTCCACCCCGTCCTTTGATGTAGTTGCATACCGGATGATATAGGCTTTTGTGTAATTGCTTTCTGGTAATTGCTCATTTCCACATTACTTAATTTATTTTTAAGCCATTAGGTAATGGCTCTCCTGAAACGGTGGTGTTTATGTGGCTGGATGACATTTTTGGGCTGCTAAATCATTGCTTTTCGAGTACTTTGTATTCTATATGATTCTCCAGCATTTTAATGGCCTTATGTATTTTTTTAGTATATCTTATTTATTATGAATATTTCTTAATCTTATTTTACATCATAAAATTCATAAAATATATTTTAGACCATTTAAATTTTTGCTCTTTGCATATTGAACACCTTGTTGGAAATAATTTGAACAAAGGATTTAAATAATATTTTTTTACGGGGAGATGCAATGGGAACTGGACTGAAAAATTGGTCGATTTCCACTAATTTTCAAAAAGATTTTTTTTTTTAAAATTCAAGAATTAAAATATAAAATATCAGGCAAAAATATTTCACAATGATTACCATTACAAATATGCTCATCATATTGAGTGCTGTGATGTCTTTGTAAGCGTTTATACATACAGTAGACATGTGTGTTAATTATTTAAACACAAGCTGACAAAGTGAAGAAAACTGGGTCATTTCAACAAATATATATTTTTATTTTGTGCATATTCCTAAAATTCTCAAACATACAAAAATACCCTGTTTTAGAATGGCTTAACAAAGCGATAAAAGGCAAAGAACAGTTACAGGAATACACAAAAACATTTCTAGATAGCTATTATATTAAAGTGTTTCTAAAGTATATCTTTAAGCTTTTCATCTATGTACACACAAGGCATCGAACTGGGGTATTTTTTATGTGATAGTAAACAATAATAAATCAATAATTGTATCTACAAATACCCGTGGGTAGGTGGGGGAGGAGGGGAGGTTAGTACCGTCAGTGCACCACATGCGGTGCACTGTAGTCATTACTTAAGGTTCTCTGCAGCGTGCCTTCGACCCATAGCTGCAATCCCTGTCGTTCATTTTACTGTACCTCCTTTCATATTCTCTTTCTTCCATCTTACTTGCCACCCTCTCTTAACAATTAATTCAAAGTGCAACTGCTTTGAGGTTTTCCTCCTGTTACACCTTTCAAACCTTTTACAGTCAATTTCCATTTCAGCGCTGAATGACCTCATAGGTCCCAGTGCTTGACCTTTGACCTTAATTCTATATTCAATTCAGTTGTATGTACAAATAGACTTTAAATAGCAAACATACTAATATTTCATGACACGATGAAAACCAAGACTTAAAATCGCCCAAGAAATTCCCCTTCAAAATCGCATTAAACAGAACGAATGAAGTTTCGAAAACAGCGAGACCTGCGGATATTGAAAAGCGTATCATTCGGGCATTTGAGCGGATCAAAAAGAAAATTCTTTTCTCTCTCTCTCTCTCTCTCTCTCTCTCTCTCTCTCTCTCTCTCTCTCTCTCTCTCTTCGATATAGTTCCTCCAAATACCGATTCGGGAACTGTATCTTTTGAAGTATTCTTCTTCTTCTTCTTCTTCTTCTTCTTCTTCTTCTTCTTCTTCTTCTTCTTCTTCTTCTTCTTCTTCTTCTTCTCGGCATTATAGGAAATAAGGTACCCGGGGGTATAAAGTTCTTTATTTTATCCAAATGAAAATGATTACTGTTTTCGTGTTTTCTGAAACATCTCTTCTTGTACACGACGCGAAGTTTATATATTGTGCAGCATTTGTTTGTTTAACTATGAAAACTAAATTCTTGCTGTATTGAAATGCTTTAATTTCTTGCAGAAAGACTTTTCATTTTATATCTTTCTATGGAACCTTGCTTGCAATCGTGAAATCCGTGCTTTCAGTCCACTCATCGTAGTAACTTCATTCATTGATAGGAGAGTTTTTGGTACGTTAATTGGTCATGAAAGAACTGAAGCCCATATTCGCTCTCTCCGTTTTATTGTCATATTTTCAGTCGTTCTTAACTCGGGTATATCCGGGTGTACTGTATATAGTTTACTTTTGCCGTCTTTGAACTTCTCTTTAAATTTTCTGGATACATGTATGTATGTATGTATATATATGTGTATTATATATTTATAATATATATATATATATACATGTATATATATATATATATATATATATATATATACATATATATTATATAATTTATGATCTATTGGCCTGAAAGCACTGAAAATTCCTTAATGATAGTATAACAATATTACCAATAAAATCTTACTGTGTAGTGCATAGACTTAATAAAAAGTAAATTCAATAAAAATAGATATTCATACAAGCATTTTTGCGACACTTTTTAGTTTTCTGTAAAGTAAAACTATTGTGCCGGCTTTGTCTGTCCACCGCACTTTTTCTGTCCGCCCGCAGATCTTATGAACTACTGAGGCTAGAGGGCTGCAAATTGGTATGTTTTTCATCCACCCTCCAATCAATCAAACATACCAAATTCCAGCCCTCTAGCCGCAGTAGTTTTTATTTTATTTAAGTTTAAAGTTAGCTATAATCGTGCTTCTGGCAACGCATATAGGACAGGCCACCACCGGGCAGTGGTTAAAATTTCGTGGGCCGCGGTTCATACAGCATTATACCGAGACCACCGAAAGACGGATCTATTTTCGGTGGCCTTGATTATACGCTGTACAGAAAATTTGGTTGCGCCAAAGAAACTTTGGCGCATTTTTAACATTTTTTTTTGTTTTTGTTTTATGAGGAGCATCTAAGCACACGCGCAGAAAAACGTCCCAATTGCACAGAATCCTAAAAAAAAATTAAAGTAAAAAAAAAAAAAATGGAACCGCGTCGAACCAGCATAAAAGAGCATCGAAAACTGCCGTTCACGGAAAGTTTGAAAGATGGTGAAGCAAAATCGGCCTTTGAAGGACTCAATAAAATTCCCCTCGTCCTCCGCAACATTCCCGTTGAGTTTATATCACTTCCTCCTCCTCCTCCTCCTCCTCCTCCTCCTCCTTCATGACAGTCCTTGAAAAGAGAGCAAGAGACGTGTACTCCTCTTTTTTGAGTTACAAGTCTTTGCTGACTCTCCCCTCGTCTCCTCTTTCCTTTTTTTACTTTTTATTTTTCCTCTTCTTTCATGGTATTTGGGGGGAAGAAATTCTGAAGACTCCCGTCCTTTCTTCAATTTCGGGCGTCAGGAACCTTTTTATCATCGTGTTTGTTTTTTGATTTATGGCTTATTTTTTCTTATTTCGTTCTTCGATCTGTTTTTTTTTATTGATTTCGTTCTTGTATGATGACGATTATTCAATTAAAATGTCTAATTTTAAGGATTATTTTTGAGCATGATTGATTAGAGGATGCAAATATTTCCCCTTATTTCGTTAATAATTCATTTACTTTTTGAGTAACTTTATTTTTTAAAAATTTAGTAACATGATTTTTGACTGAAAAAACGTATCGTATTGGTTGAACAAAGCTAATAATTTAATCTTGAATGATTTAATTTTTTGCATAATTTCAGCCATGGTTCCATGGTGGTTTAAAGAAAAAATGTTATGTATTCTTGAACCAACAACCATGAGAAGAGATAACCATTTGTATTTATTTTCACTCACAGAACATGATCCAGCTGCAGTTTAAAACATTGAATCAAATAACAAAACGAAGAAAGTTGAAACCCTAATCTGTAACTGCAATAGATCCGAGAACTTATGTAACCAAAATTTTGCAGCCAAGACTAAGATTGAAAATGAAAAACCTAGTTAAACTGGAAGCAATGACAGCATTGAAAATAAATCCTTCGAAGTCTTTTCAATATTATTATTATTATTATTATTATTATTATTATTATTATTATTATTATTATTATTATTATTATTATTATTATTATTATTCAGAAGATGAACCCTATTCATATGGAACAAGCCCACCAAAGGGGCCACTGACTTGAAATTCAAGCTTCCAAAGAATATTAAGGTGTTCATTAAGAAGAAGTAAGAGGAAGTAAAGGGAAATACAGAAAGAAGAGATACCACTTAATAAATAAGAAAAAAAAATAAACTATTAAGTAGATAAACAGATAAAAATGAATCAAAATGCAAGAAAAATAGCATCAAGGTAGTAATGCCTTGCATTTTCGCTTGTACTTCTGAAGTTCCAATTGCAAAGACCAAGAACGTTTCTGGTTCCATACGGGAAAGGTAAAATGGCGAGAAGAAATGGATGATTGACGGAAGACTGAAATATCCGAGAGCAGAATTTCTCGTGGGAAAGGAGGCAGGTGTCTTAAAGGGAGAGGAAAGAGGTAGAGGGAGAGTTTATGATAGCACGAATGAGGGTTATGGATTTGAAAGGGAGAGAAAGGGTTTCTCTCTCTCTCTCTCTCTGTAATATATATATATATATATATATATATATATATATATATATATATATATATATATATATATATATATAGAGAGAGAGAGAGAGAGAGAGAGAGAGAGAGAGAACCTCCGTTCCACAAAATGCACACAACGGCTGGGAAGGTAGACCACATTCCTAACGACGGAACTGAAATAAAGACTACAAGTCTTAGATGATAAAATGGACAAATTAATTGTAGGAATTAATTGGTTTACTCCAAGGAATTATGGGTACGCTACACGTGGGCCTGAGAAGTTCATTATCTTTTTAAATTTTTTTTTTATTTTTCGGTGGGAAGGTGTACAAGATTCTAGAATATTTCAAGGACAGGATTTTTCATAGTTTTTTCAGTGGAGTATAAAGCTATTTCAGGGTTAATTAGATTAGGGTTAATTCACAGGGTTAATTCATTCCAACCCTTCTCTGTGGCATTTCCTTCCTGGTTAATTAACGCAGACTTCAAAAATGTCAGGACCGGGAGCTTAAGTTGATTGAAGTGAATTCATACATTTATTTAAGACGTACACAGTACTGCACTGCTTTGGGGCAACGAGTGTCTAGACTTAAATTGACTGACGGTTCGTGTTTACTGCAATTTACGGATGTCAGTATCATTAAGCTAAAACTCGGTCACTGATTGTTATGTGGGAAGGATCAGGGATGTGTAATTATAAAATAAATAGATAAAACGTAAATAAATAGATTAATGAGTAGGGTTCAGGGCAATAAAGCCTAACAAACAAGGTGCAGTAATGTACATGCATATATATATATATATATATATATATATATATATATATATATATATATATATATATATATATATATATATATATATATATATGTATGTAATATGTGTGTATGTGTGTGTGTGTGTGTACTCTTATGTGCGTTTATCCACCTCTCCAATCCACCATCTTTATCGTTATTACTGCATTCCTTCTTTCCTTCCTTTCCCCTTCCCCAAGAAGTCATCTCAAAGGACATTCCTTCTCAATAGCGTCGAGGCTCAATCTTCGGTCCTTCTCCCAAGTCCTTCTTCTTCTTCTTCTTTCGGTTCGTTGTTTTTCTCCCGCTTATTAAATTCCTCATATTCCTTCCTGTCTCACCTTCCATCTCCATCGGCTATAAAATCTATTTAGGGTTTTTTTTTTAATGGTTGGTTTAGGTGAAAATAGCCATTGTGGTTGCCAAGATCAATCGTAAAATATATATTCTTTTTAATTACTATTTGCCATTTTAAGTCGAATTTTTAGTGATTCTCTGTCTATCTGTCTCTCCTAATATATATTATCCAATATATATCATTACTACTGTCCCTAAGGCCGCAGATGTACGTTAAAAATGGTGATTCAGGAGTCAGGTGTCGATTTTTGTAGTGAACATGGCAAGCAAAACATGTTACCGCTGCCAGACATACGACAATTTTCCATATTCTTGCCCCTAAAACATTATAAATGGGCGGTAAATGGGGGCGAATCATGTGACATGAGGTCTTTCGTGACCTGTTGAGTGTATGAGACCATACATTTTGAAGTAAATCAACTTTTCAACCTATTTACCTCTTTTCTGGTACGACAAGTTTTACAGGCAATGAGGTTGCATTGTAAGGCGTAAGCAGTGTTTCCAACTTTCAGTACTATTTTAATGGCATTTTAACAATATTTTCCGCCGACGTCCATTAAAATTCGTTATATATAAACTCAGATTCACTAGATTTTTAACAAATTGGAAACCCTGATATCCCAAATCACATCAAATATGTCCTCGTTAGAAGGAGGCAAAACAATAACTGATCTTGTGTATAATTTGCCAACTTGGCAACAGTAACGACGTCCCCAGCAGTACCCCGTTACCGGTTGATAAGTGAGTCAGCGAAGTGTCGCCCCTCTCTCCTGCCCTCGTTTGTTTTACGTGATTTTGTGCATTTTTCAGTGATTGTTTTATCCCATGCCTCGTATTAGTGTACATAAAAGGTTTCTGTAAGGTAAGGGAATACTTGCAATGCTAATTAAAGCAAAATGAATTGATGTATCTGTAGAAATCGGAAGTTAAAAGTGTTATCATTGCAGGACCTGCACGTGTTAATGTTCTCCCTCTCTCTTACTCTCATTTGTTTTACCTGATTTTGTGCTTTTTCCGTGGTTATTTTATCCTCATGCCTCGCGTTTGTGCGCATTAAAGGTTTCTGTAGACAAGGGAATATATGTAGTGCTAGTTAAATTAAAATTAATTGATTTATCCGTAGAAATTGGCAGTTAAAAAGTGTTTTGTTTTCGTTGCAGGCACTACACGTGTTAATTTTGCCCCTCGCCCTTACCCTCGATTGTTTTATGTGATTTTGTCCTTTTTTCATGGTTATTTTATCCTTATGGCTCGCATTAGTGCGCATTAAAGGTTTCTGTAAGGTAGGGGAATATATGTAATTCTAGTTAAAGCAAAATTAATTGATGTATGTGTATAAAATGGCAGTTAAAAGTGTTTTGTTTTCGTTGCAGGACCTACACGTGTTCAGCGGTGCACTTCTGGTGCTGCTGGTACAACCGGAGTGGCTTTTGACTGAAGCTGTTCGTTCATGGGTTTTAAATGCGGCAAAGTGCTCTAGAAAGAAGAGAGAAAAACTTATGGGAAGTGAATCAAGCCGAAAGATATACGGAAAAGTCATACGGAGCAGACATAGGCCTAACGGTACGGTAAGTGCATGACGTAGATTTTTTCTTTTGCTAGGCCTATGTGTCATGTACAGTTTCCCAAGGGCATTTGGAATTAATTATTTTTAAGGAAGTGTTATATAATTGTAGTCTCTAATTTTTGATGGATAAATAACACTCTGTGAAAACTATTTTTCCTGCGTATATAACTGACCTTTCGCGGCGCACTGTAGGCTTCATTTTGTAGTCTCCCATAGATACGGTTGTATTTGCTAGGCCTATGTGCAATGTACAGCATTATAGGGCATTAGATATGAATTATTTACAAGGTAAGTGATAGATATAAGGGACTTTCTAGTATTCCTTATTGTTAAATAGCAATTTATTACGAAAATGTTCTTTCCTGTGTATATAACTGACCTCACGGGGCGCACTGTAGGCATCATTGCATAGTTAACCTTACGTAGGCTGTTAGGCTTATTTGCAATATGTACTTTTATGGGGCATTAGAAATGAAGGTCAATGTCCAGAACAACTCCGGGTGAGATATAAGAAAATAGGTCACACTATAATTTTCACAATATAAAATAATAAAACTTTGTCTCAGAACACTTTTTGAGGAGATTCACCATATCCGATATTAATGATTATCTAATCGGCATCCTCGAAAATTTTCTTTTTGTTTACATCCAGTAGGGAGTTGGTTCGAAAATGAGGGTTTTTACTGTAATGTTTCTCAGAAAGAGTGTAATGTTTCTCAGAAAAACTAGTTCCCATCGAATGATTTTCGATTTTTGACTTATAAGGTTAGACAATACCTGTCCCCAACCCCCTCCATAGCTAATATGGCAAAATTGTGGGTGTTTCATCATAAGAAGTGGTCTAAAACGCTTTAAATATGAAAAATATTACATTTTACTTTTAATTTTGGTACTTTATGCATGCGGAGTTGTTCTGGACATTCACCGAAATGAATTATATTTTAGGTAAGTGATGTTGAAATGTATTTCCTATTTTTCGTTATTGATTAATAACAATTTACAGATGCACTTGTTCTTTCCTGCATATATAGACCTCACGCGGTGCACTGTAGGCAATGTTTCGTAGTTCCCCATAGATACGGCTGGAAAATAAAGCCATAGAATTGCTCCGAAATCACTCCACATTCTTTTATTCCCTGCGTCCCAAAGCTATGAGACATTCCTCTTGTTCAGCAAGGCACGCCTTGTAACATAGCATTTCAGAGTAATGGAAATAGGGTTGTTTTTTTCCGGGTTGGCTCCAGATATGCAGTGGGTAGATATGTTTGTTCATGTTCCACCTTACAATCGTTCAAGCATTTGATTTTTTTCTTTTTGGTATCTTACTCCTTATGTGAATTTGTTTATTATTTTTATATAATTTTTGTTGACATGTGTACGTAATTATTATTGTTACGTGACTTTTAAATATAATAATGCGAATTGTTTTAATGGTAAAGATTTTTAATTGTAATAATGCGGATTATTTTAATTGTAAAGACTTGGATGTAATAATGCTAATTATTTTAATTGTAAAGACTTTTGGGTATAAAATAATGCGAACTATTTAAATTTTAAATATTTTTAAATAAAATAATGAGAATTGTTTTAATTGTAAAGACTTTTAAATATAATAAAGCGAATTATTTTAATTTTAAAGACTTTTAAATATAAAATAATGCGAACTATTTAAATTTTAAATACTTTTAAATAAAATAATGATAACTTGTTTTAATTGTAAAGACTTTTAAATGTAATAATGTGAATTATTGTTATTTTAAAGACTTTTAAATATAATTATGTGAATTATTTTAGTTGTAAAGACTTTTAAATATAAAATAATGCTAATTATTTTAACAAAAGACTTTTAATTGTAATAATGCGAATTATTTTAATTGCAAAGACTTTTGATTTAATATTGCAAATTATTTTAATTTTGAAACTTCAGCTCCAAAACAGATTTACGAGAATAAAAAAAAAAAAATAGTTGAAAAAATCATATAGGAAATGTGGCCCAGAAGCCTATAAAAATATTTGATTAAATGAAACACAAAATATTTTTCCATACCACTATCAATTTTACCAAAAAGAGAAATTAACGTGCAAATATCCCCTCATATTTATTGAATAATTTATCTTGCAAATATCCCCTGATATTTAGAGAACCTGTGGTACCAGAACTAGTCATATTTACCCTGCCTTTAGAGTGCGTATATGTCTACTGGATTAATTAGTTTAGAATGTCCTCAAAACGTATCTGAATGTCAACAAAATAGTTATTAATCCGTCTGAACGAGTGAATGGATTAAATGATGACTTTATACTTATACTCATACTTTATACTTACTCACTGAATAGTTTTAATTTTATCTTAAGCCACCAATTCAGAATTTATTATTACACATGAACGAAGTCTCAGGTTTCGACGGAATATTGCTTACAATTTTTTATTTTTATGTCAGCCATAGAGATGAAAATAATGCAATATTTTCCACATTAATTTCTTTGTGGTTTATGCATTTCTGACCATTATTGCTGGCGAGCCACTCGGGAAAATATGATGCAGATAAGGTCCTATGCAACATACCTTCGGCCCCTGGCTTCAACCCCTTTCATTCCTTTTACTGCACCTCCGTTCATATCGTTCTTCCAACTTACTGTCCACCTCTCGGTTTCCCTTTCAGCGCTGAATGACCTCATAAGTCCCATCTCTTGGCCCTTTGCTTAAATTTGATATTCCGGTCCATTCCCACGTCGTCTGTGAATTAGGCTTTAAAATATTCTGCTGTGAGCAACATTTTTACGCTTCGATTTGATAGAGCAGGGTTTTATCTTTTCCTTATACCACTTCGCTTTCGTCAAGGAGTGTTTGTTTTTAGTTCAGTCCGTTTGTTTGTTTATTTGTCTGTTTGCTAGATAAAAGGTATGTGAGGAATTTTAGGATAATTTTTTACTGAATAATTACCTAAGTAGGAATTAAAATCATTCAAACAAATTATACCACGAGAACTCTCTTCGTTTAGTGTCACTAGACGCCTGATATCTTACATGTAGGAACACCAATAAGTATTGAAAACAGTTGATAAATATTAAAAAAAAAAAACAAGTAAAAATACGCCCAAGTCTCTTCGGCACAGTCGAGTTTTCTGTACATCGTATAGTCAAGGTCAACGAAAATAGATCTGTCTTTTAGTGGTCTCGGTATAATGCTGTATGAACCGAGACCATGAAACTTTAACCACGGCCCAGGGGTGGCCTATCCTATATCGTTGCCAGACGCACGATTATGGCTAACTTTAACCTTAAATGAATAAAAACTACTGAGACTAGAGGGCTGCAATTTGGAATGTATGATGTTTGGACGTTGGATGATCAAAATACCAATTTGCAGCCCTCTACCCTCAGTAGTTTTTAAGATCTGAGGGCGGACAGAAAAAGTGCGGATAGAAAAAAGTGCGGACGGGCAGACAAAGCCGGCACAATAGTTTTCTTTTCGGAAAACCAAAAACTGTAAATCAAAAAACCCAGAAATATTAACAGAGAAGGGGAAAAAAATATCACATTCGATATCCAATTTTGGGGGCCCAGTGAACTTCTGTAATGTCAGTTGTAAGAACACCTAAGAGAAAGGAAAATAAAAGTTGGGGAAAATGCTGACTCGACGGATATGTTTCCTCAGGGAGAGGAGAAAACTGTACTGAGGGAGTCGTAAGAGTGATAAGAAAAGTTTATGAAAGCACAAAGGAGGATGTTGGAGGAGAGAGAGAGAGAGAGAGAGAGAGAGAGAGAGAGAGAGAGAGAGAGAGAGAGAGAGAGAGAGAGAGTGCAGGTTACAAGGGATTCTGGTTACATCTTGGGCTGGAGTTTCAAAAGAGTAACACGAAAATGTTTTAATTATTGTCATGCTCATAAAAGTTACATTTGGTAGAAATAGATTCTTAGGTCAGTTAAAACTTGCGTTCATACATATTCGTGATCCCAAAAATGACTTAAGATTTTTAGGAGTAAAATATGTATATATAATATATATACTTATAATTATGTATATGTATATTATATATATAATTATATATATGTATATATATAAAATCATATATATATAATCTTATATATAAAAGTGAATTTTTGTATGTTAGTATGTTCGTTTGTTTGTGCGCTGTAGAAATCCGAACCATCTGGCACGTGGCCATAATTTGACCCAGCTTAGGTAATAGGGTAGGTTTCAAAACCATACCCCCTTCCCCTTCCCCCTTCCCTTTGTAGCTTACGTGGTAACCACTTGACCGATGTAGACAAAATTTGGCATGTGTCCATCATTTAACCCGACTTAGATTATAGGGTAGTTTTCAAATTCCGTTTGCATGAAAAAATAGAACTGTCAGTCTGACCATCAACACAAACCCCTTCCCGTCTCCCTTCTCCTTCCCCTCCCTCTTCCTTCTGCCCACCTCCCCTCCTCTCTCCCCTCTCCTCCTCCCCCTCCCCTTCCCTTTTCCTCCCCTTCCTCCTCCCCTTTTCCCTCCCCTACACGTGGACTGTCATTCAGAGTTTTCCCGGGCTGTGCTGGTTGGTCCGCTATATATTTATATATACACACACACACACACACATATAATATATATATATGTATATATATATATATATATATATATATATATATATATACATATACATATGTATTTTTAGGACACTTTCTGAACTCTGAGGAAAATCAGATACGGTGGAAATGAACCAGACTTTGAGAAGTACGAACGAAATAAAAAAGGGGTAATTAATGACTCCATCCTCCTGCGACGGGAAAAATAATTAGGTAATTCAATGAATATTTAATGAATTAACTACCGAATTAATTAGTTTTCTCCCGGGAAATATTAGATTGAGATGTCTGGGACAACCGTAAACTTCATTAAGTTCTTGGCGAAGTTTTAATTCATTTATAAAATAAAAAATCGGTCACTCGCGTTTCTATTCTGGGCATTCTCGTAAGTATTTACTTAACTTGCAGAATTAGGGAAGGTTTTGACTCGACTTTTTCGTAGCCTTTTGGCCGTAAAGATAAACATCTGATATATCCGAAGACCCCATCATAACATCTGATATATTCGAAGACCCCGTCATAAATGCTTGTATGAATGAGGCCAGAGACGCTGCTTGAATTGTAACGCACCTGTGTTATTCTTTTGTTTAATGTATACCGGCAATTTCATTATAAATATATATACATACATTACACACACACACACATATATATATACATAATTGTGTGTGTTTGTATGTATATATATATATATATATATATATATATATATATATATATATATATATATATATATATATATATATACATATATTATACACTACATACACACACACACACCGTTAGGGAAACAAATACTTGTCACCTTGAACAACGCAGAATTTGTCCCTTGGCAGAGTAACGAGCGATATAGATCTCTTCCCCACGGAAGGCCCGAAGTACATCGCCACGAGCAACGAGAGGAAAACTTCAGTTCACATTTTTATTCCAACGAGAATTTGTGTTGACAGGTGAAGTCCAGATAGGGAAAGAGGGAACAGTTTATGAAAGAAAACGGGAGTAAGGTACGATAGAGAAAACGAGTGATCTGTGGGGATACTCTGCTAAAAACAGTGGATCCCATGATGGATATGAATCTCTTCACTGGGACGTGAATGCAACACGGCTGGCTCTGAATATGAATGGAGGTTTCGTTTGCATGGCTCGTAGAGTGGAAGGAAAGACATGGTTTACAAGATGATATGAGTATTCAAAAGCGTTTATTTAGGCTTCATCTGCGAGTACTTTGATGTTCTTTTATGCACACTTTACCTCCTCTCCCTGTACAGGAATGAGACCACTGTGTAGCCTCTGTATCTCTTGTCTGTAGGTGTTAACGCAGTGAGAGAACTGTCATCTGTGTCATGTCCTTGTAACACCTGCCATGCTACCTCGTCTTGCAAGTTTCACACTGGTTCGGTCTTCTAATGTCTAGCTTTGTATTCCTCTACCTGCTTCTGTCTTCCATCTGCAAGGCTGGGGTCTATCACTTACTTCTGAGTTAAGATAAATGCTCTTCTCTCCTTTCCATAAATGTCGAGAAAGACATAAGGCTGTCATTCTACTTGTTATCTGCTGTGGGGTTCTCGGTGTTTCTGGGTGATGAGGTTTCATTTTGTGTCAGTTTTCTGCGCAGGGATTTCATTCAGGGTTCAACAGTGAAAAGATGAATGAGGAACTGATCAGTATCTTGACTTTTTTTCCTAGAGCTACCCCTTGTTGAAGAAACAGACACGCATATATATATGTGTATGTATATGTGTGTGTGTATATATATATAATATAATGTATATATAAATATATATATATATATGTACATATGTACATATATATATATATATATATATATATATATATATATATATATATATACATATATTTATATACACATGCATACATACATACACGCACACACACATTCAGTTCACACTCCAGTTCCCACCTTGTCAAAAATTCATCTGAATAGGCTTCCCTTGCAAATAGCATAGGATCCTTCTCACCAATCCTATCGGTTCGTTTTCTCTCTCTCTCTCTCTCTCTCTCTCTCTCTCTCTCTCTCTCTCTCTCTCTCTCTCTCTCTCTCATTTCTCTCTCATTTCTTTGTTTCCTTCCATTTCTCCTCATCGTTGCACCCGGTTTGCTGTGGAATTCTTTCTCTAATACTTCTGTGATGGGAAAGGAATTTGGTGAGGAAGATATTCAGAGAGAAATGAAAGCTTTTGATATATTTTTATTTCGTGAGCTGGAGACGAGGTCTCTTTGCTAGAATTTCTCGGCTATAAGTTATTAGGTTTGTCTTTATATGACCCATATGTTTTTTCATTATATATACATGTATGTATATTTGTACACACATATATATATATATATATATATATATATATATATATATATATATATATAATATCCTGTATGCGTCTATATGTATATAAATGCATATATATGCATACAGGCTATATATACAGTATATATATGTATGTATATATATACATACATGTATGTATAAATGTGTACACACATATACATATATATGCTTACATAAATATATATGTATATATATATATATATACATATATATATATATATATATATATAGCCTGTATGCTTATATAAATGTATGTGTATGTATATATACATATGTATATAATGTATATATATGTATGTATATAAAGTGTGTGTGTTTGCACGTAGGAAGTATCTCTTGAGTAATCAGCTCACTGACCCCGGCACTCATGAATCCGTCATGGAATATAGAATGGTTATAAATTTGAAACTGTCCAACTGAATAGGTACTCAAGTGGTTAAGTCTGAAATAGAGCAATGGTTAATATCATGAGTATTGTCATTTAGTAAAGTAAATCAAACAGGATTGCCATTACATTATTAAGGAAAATTATTACCACAAATATATCTTGCAATGACGCCATGCCGGATGTTATTGCTATGCTTTTACATTGCAGATTTACAAAAGTACCTTTGCATGCTAAAGCAAGTTTATTTCAGTTTAATGAAGCTGAACATATGGCCCAGGTAGTGGGGTTTGCACCCAAGTCACAAGTAATGCAAACAGGCAGTGGAAAGCGTATGTCATAAAAACTTGACTATTGCCATACTGAAATAGCAGATGACTTACAAAAGCGCCTTTGCATGCTGAAGGCATTTTATTATTTTAGCATAATAAAACTGTATGTAGGACCTTGGTAGAGGGTTTCCATCCAAGGCACAAGTAATGGAGACAGGCAGTGGA